>NC_065516.1:4415691-4431311 GCF_006386435.1 Epinephelus moara
AAAACTCCCTGGGCAAATAATACGGCCTGAGTCCAACAGCAAACAGTTCAATGTCCGGGCAACAGATACGTTCCTTAATGGAAATATGGTCAGGACTGCACCAGCGGTTATTTACTAGAACAGCAAGCCCCCCTCCTTTGCGCTTACCGCTCTCGTTCTTCCTGAAGTCTACAACCATCTCCACTGTCTTAAGAGCGTTGAGCTCCAGGTTGTTCAGCCTGCACCAGATCACCAGCTGGTCAATCTTCCCTCTGTAGGCGGACTCATCCCCGTCAGAGATGAGTCCAATGAGGGTGGTGTGATCCGCGAACTTCAGGAGCTTGACGGACTGATGACTGGAGGTGCAGCTGTTGGTGTACAGAGAGAAAAGCAGAGGAGAAAGAACACAGCCTTGGGGGGATCCAGTGTTGATAGTCCAGGTGTCAGAAACATGTCTCCCCAGCTTCACATGCTGCCTCCTGTCAGACAGGAAGTCAGTGATCCACCTGCAGGTGGAGTCAGGCACAATCAGCTGGGAGAGCTTGTCCTGTAGCAGAGCCGGGATGATTGTATTGAAAGCAGAGCTGAAGTCCACAAACAGGATCCTGGCATAGGTTCCTGGGGAGTCCAGATGCTTGAGGGTGAAGTGGAGGGCCATGTTGACAGTGTTGTCTACAGACCTGTTGGCTCTGTA
This sequence comes from Epinephelus moara, assembly GCF_006386435.1. NCBI lineage: Eukaryota > Metazoa > Chordata > Actinopteri > Perciformes > Serranidae > Epinephelus > Epinephelus moara. The sequence goes on from NC_065516.1 coordinate 4,416,365, forward strand.
GGCAAACTGCAGGTGGTCCAGGATTGGGTCGGTGATGGCCTTGAGGTGTGACAGCACAAGATGCTCAAAGGACTTCATTACCACAGAGGTCAGGGCAATGGGTCTGTAGTCATTAAGTCCTGTGGTCCTTGGCTTTTTGGGGACAGGAATGATGGTGGAGGTCTTGAAGCAGGCTGGCACATGGCATGTCTCCAGTGAGGTGTTGAAGATGTGGGTAAACACCAGAGACAGCAGGTCGGCGCAGTGCTTCAAGGTGGACGGAGAGACAGAGTCTGGTCCGCCTACTTTGCGGGGGTTCTGCCATGTGTTACTGTTCATGCGAGACAGCCAGAGTGCTTTGTCAAAAATTTCTCAGAACATTCTATTAAAGTGCCCACTGAAGTACCCCACTGTCTGAAATATGATGTGCCTGGACCCCTAAAAGGTGCACAATGAACCAGACATATGCCTACAAAAAATGACGGCCCTCATCATGAACTTTGTGCAGGACAAGAAGTTGTCAGGAGGAGTCACAGTGGATAATATGCATTGACATAAGACATGTGAACAATATGCCTAGTGTTTAGCAAAGGGAGTTTTTGGGCACCTTCTTTAAATCAGTGGTTTTACAAGTGGGTTCCAGGGGTCCTTGAGGGGCTTCCCAGGGGGTCCCCAGCAAAAAGGGGAATCATTTATTTTCACTAAAATTATTTATAGATAACACAGTGACAGAATGTATGTCTGTTTTGGTCATGGGATTCATACACTTTTTGTAATAAAACATCTAATAGCAAAAATCTTAAAAGATGGGGATTTGTGGTCTAATTTGTGTCAGTTTAGGGGTTATTTTAAATCAGCAAATTGCCATAGTTTAGATGTAGAAGTTAAACTAGCCTGTTATTTTGCAGTTCATCATTTTAATTGTATTTTATCATTGGAAATATATCCTAGTATGAGTTATAACAAATGTCTGTGGGCCTAATATATGTTTAGACATAATAATTGAAATATAGTTGGAAATCTGAGATTCATTTTCCAGAGTATACTGATAAATAAATCTTTTCTGATTTCCACAAAACATAATTTTAACTGGAAAATATTACAAATGTGCTTGTCTTTATCTAAATGCAGGTGATGAGACTGCACAACAATTTCAGAAGTTCCTCTTCAGTGAGGCCAGAGGAGAGGAATTCATGGCCTTCAGTGCGTTGGATGGAAAATCGCGGGTTGACAGCTTCCTGCATAAGGTCATGAATGAATATGCAGAACTTTGGAGCTTTGTGGAAAAGCTGCTGCTTCTGTCCCATGGACAAGCTACTGTGGAGCGTGGATTCTCCATTAACAAGGAGGTGGAGATGTGCAATATGAACTATCGACTATGACTATGACTATAGTCTCACAGAGACTAATCTTGGACTACGTGAGGATGTGTGGTGGAGTGGTCAAAGTGCCACTAACTAAAGAGCTGATAAATGAGTGTGCAACTGCACGCAACCGGTACAGGATCTACTTGGAAGATGAGAGGAAGAAAAAGGAAAAGACAAAACAGATGGACAAGAGAAAAAGGCCTGAAGATGAGCTTGAAGAGCTACGCAAGAAAAGAAGAACGATCTCAAGTGTGTGCGAAACTCTAGAGAAGGATGCAGATAGCCTTGCAGAGAAGGCTGAGAATACAGCAGGGACCAAGATGGCAGAACTCATCACTAAATCCAACTCCATGAGAAAAAGATGCAAGGACAAGAGAGGGGAGTTGGTGGACCTAGACCGTGAAATTGAGAAGAGAGCGACAGAGCTACGCCACATGTCTTGAGGAGAATTTAAGATGTTACAAAACAATGGACCTCTCTGTTCATTGGTTTCTCTCGTTAAGTCATGTGATAGTATTTATGTTGTTTTTCAAACAGTTATGTACATTATTCCTTTCAACTTTTTGGAGACTGTTTTAAGTGTTACTGTTATTATTCTGTCTCTTAATTTGGAAAAAAAGGTCCCTAAAGAAAAAGTCTCTTAATTTGCACATAGCACCTTATTGATAAAGAATGTGAAAAGTTAAGTTTTGTTTTCCAATGTAGGAGGCAATAAATTGTGTATTTTCTACCAAAGAAATTGTTTTGGCATTTGTGGGTCTTAAATTATATTTGTTGAGGTCTTGAAAGGTCTTAAAAAGCATTAAATTTGACTTTTAACACATGAAAAAAGGCTGTTGCAATAATCAAGACGTGAAGAGATAAGATCATGTGTAACAGTTTCTGTGTCTCTCAAAGTTACAATAGATTTTATTCTAGCAGGGTTTATGAGGTGATAAAAGCATGATTGGACAAGTTTAGTGACAGCGTGACCAGCATATTACTTCTGTGCATGCACAATCTCAGCAAAGACTCTATGTCATCCGTAAGCTCAGATCATTGTCTGTTGCCCCTCATCTTCTGCTGTTACTCTACAAAAGTATTATGCAACCTATATCCTGTTGTACTGCTTACCATGCTTTTTCAATCTCGTGACCTTAGTTAACAAAAACAAACTACAGTATTACACATATTGCTTCTAAGGTCATTGGTCCCTCCACACCCCAACTTTCTGACATGAATGACAAAGCCATAATACATCGTGCACTTACAATAGCAAATGACACTGATTATCCCCTCTATCACTACTTTGAACTTTTGCCATCGAACCGGCGTTATAGAACTTTAAAATGGGGGAAGGTTCGCTTTAGCAGGAGTTTTGTCCACTTAGCTATTGCGGCATTGAACAAACTGCCTCGCTGATGTGTTGTTGGTGCCATGAGGTTTGGTCTGGAGATTCTGTTCATTGTCTCTTATATTGTGTTTTTTTAACGTATTGTTCCTATAAGGGATGCAACAGTCGTTGGTAAAATATTGAACCGTTCGGTCCGCCCTGCACGGATCAATACGCCCTTATGGACCGCAGGTTTTCAGTTTTGCAATTAATTTTGCATTGATGCTTTACAGGCTACTGTGTGTGTGTGCCTATCCACAGGCCAAGTCCATGGATGTATAAAGAGAACGGCCGAGTCAGCCTGCTGCACAAAAGCCCTCCCCGCGAGTTAATGTCCAATCACTGTTGTGGCTCCGCCCACTCACCCCCTCACACTAACTGGAGCCGGGGAAAGTGACGCTCGCCTCACACAGAAAAGAAGCAGGAAAAACAAACATAGAGAGAGCCATGGCAAAGGCAAGCAGGGAGTTGAGAGACAGAAGATAGACAGATACACACCTTACAATGCACATCAGAACAAAAATTCGTTCCTCCAGCTTGGATAGTGCAGTGATACATAAAAATAGCAGCAGGTGTTGTATAAAATAAAATAAAATAAAATAAAATAGTGCAAAGTATAAGATATACTGTATATAAAAATGTACAAAAATAAATTAAGAATATATTTTAAAAATATGTTTCAATATATTGCACATGTATATTGCATGTAGGCTAGGCCCTGAGTGGGTGTGTGTGGGTGGATGGGGGGATTTTTTATTTTGAGTTCAACAGTCTTATGGCTTGTGGGAAGAAGCTGTTGGTGAGTCTTGCTGTTCTGGTCCGAAGGCTGCGGAACCTCTTCCCAGAGGCCAGCAGCGTGAACAGTCCGTGGTGGGGGTGGGAAGGGTCTCTGCAGCGTTTTTCTGCAATATCCTGGATGGGAGGAAGTGAAGTCCCAATTATTCTCTCCACTGTCCTCACCCCCCTCTGCAGGGACTTCCAGTCAGAGGTTTTGCAGGCTCCTGACCAGACAGAGATGCAACTGGTTAGTATGTTCTCTATAGTGCCTCTGTAGAAAGTGGTGAGAATTGTAGGGGGGAGGTGTGCTCTTCTCATCCGCCGCAGGAAGTGCATGCGCTGCTGGGCTCTCTTTGCAAGAGCTCCGGTGTGGTGGGACCAGGTCAGATGGTCCGTTATCTGTACCCCCAGGAACTTAGTGCTGCTGACTATCTCCACTGCTGTGTCGTTGATGAGGAGTGGTGTATGACTGGGCTGGCTCCTCCTTAAGTCGACGATGATCTCCTTGGTTTTGTCGAAACAGCATCCGCACGTTTGTTCTTCCCTTCCAGATGTTCTAGGCTCAGGTGGAGTGTAGAGGAGATGGTGTCCTCTGTGGAGCGGTTTTATTTTTTTATTTTATTTTACTTTTATTTAACCAGGTGAGTCAGTTGAGAACAGTTTCTCGTTTACGATGACGACCTGGGCAAGAAGCAGCACAGAGAGTCAGACACATTCAATCACAGTGAAACAATCAATCGGACACAGTATATAAAAAACACACCACACATAACAAAAGTATGAGCTAAAAGTGGTAGCGCTGGTCCAGAGGATTTAAAAACGTGCAACGATCACAGATTATTGTTGGAAGTGTGTTTTGGAAATTGGAGAATGGGATGAATGTGTTAAGTTTAAGCTTTTGCTGCAGATGATTCCAGTCAGTACAATGTGAGCTGTGTCCATCAGCTGTGTCCAGACTCAGTGACTGCTCGTCAGGGCCAGGAATAGATTTCCTCGCAGGAGTGGTGTTGAGTGCCTCAAACCTCCCAAAGTACTCGTTCAGTTCGTTGAGAAATTTGATGTTGTTCTCGCTTGGGGGAGGAGTAGCTTTATAGTCTGTGATGACTTGAATGCCCTGCCACATTCATCTGGTGTTCATAGGATCATGGAAGAAGTCCTGCACTTTCCTGACAATGGGCACGTTCAGCAATTCGTATGGCACCGTTCAGGTTGGCTCTAGGTGTTCTGAGTGCCACCATGTCGCCAGATTCAAAAGCGTGGTTCCGTGCTTTCAGCATTGCACGTACCTCACTCGTCATCCAGGGTCTCTCGTTGGCCCTTGTGGAAATGTTTTTGATCTTGCACACATCTTCCATGCATTTCTGGATGTATGCAAGCACAGACTCAGCATACTCCTCCACCCGCGTGTCATTGTCATCTCTGGCAGCTGCTTTGTACATATCCCAGTCCGTGCTTTCAAAGCAGTCCTGTAATGTGTCCATAGCTCCTGCTGGCCAAACCCTCACATGCTTCACAGTGGGTCTTTTCCTAATCAACAGGGGCTTGTATGCTGGAATTAGCATTACAGAGAGATGGTCTGAAGAGCCAAGGTGGGGGCAGGGTGCTGCCCTGAATGTCTCTTTGATGTTGCTGTCGACCAGGTCTAGCGTGTTCTCTTCCCTGGTTGCAAAATCCACATACTGATGAAAGTAGGGAAGCACAGTTTTCATGTTTGCCTGATTAAAGTCTCCTGCCACAGTGAAAATTCCCTCTGGATGTGTAGATTGCACTTCACTGATGGAGCGGTAGAGGACATTCAGGGCTTCTCTAGTGTTTGCACTGGGGGGAATGTACTGTGCTGATGATAATACTGAACTCCTGGGGTAAATAGAAAGGCCTGCATTTTACAGTCATTTGTTCTACATAAGGGGAGCAGTGACTAGAGATTATCTCCCCGTTGTTACAGCAGTTGTTGTTAGTGTATATGCAGACACCGCCACCCCAGGATTTACCAGTGAGAGAGCTGCTCCTATCCATCCAGAATGTTGTTAACCAAGCTAACAGCGTCATCTGGTACGGATGGATTCAGCCATGTCTCCGTAAGAATAATGGCGCAGCAGTCTCTCATCTCCCATTTGGTTGTTAGATCCAGTTTCAGGTAGTCCAGTTTATTCTCCAATGAGCGGACGTTAGACAGCATGATGGAGGGAAGCGGCATTCGACATGAGTTAGCCTTTAGCTTAGCTGTTAGCCCCGCTCGATGTCCCCACTTCCCCTTTCTGTCACATCGTCTCCGTCTCCCCTGCTGGCGGACTCCACTGAAGCGAGGTCCCGCTGCTTCTAAGGCCACTAGTTGAAGCCAGCGTAGCAGTCCTAGGCTACGTAGAAGGTCCAGAGTGGTTGTACGGGTTCTAAACTGCAGGATTCACCTAGAACTAGTAATGTGTGGCGGTCGTATACTAGTCCGGAGTAACTACGCTGTAGATTCACCGTGAACCTACGCGGGTTGACTGGGTTATTTGCCATTAAATCACCGATGCTATCACAAGCCAGAGCAGCTGCAGCCGACACAGGCACCGCCATCTTTCGTAAATAATAAATTCCAGCACTTGAATAGGCTGGAGCATAACACAGCAGCATGTCAAGTGCAAAGTCAAGCAAAATAAAGAGATAATTTTGGGGGGAAAAAATTGTTCTCTTTACGCACAAAACACGTACCGAAACCGTGGCCCAAAAACCAAGGTACCATACCGTGGGGTACCTGTACCATTGCACCCCTAGTTCCTATGTGTTGTTTTGAACAGACTGTGAAGTCAAATATCCCTCTGGGACAATAAAGTCTAATCTAATTTTGTTCAAAGCATAGACTACTATCAAATGTGACACCAAGATTTCTTGCAACAGGCTTTAGCTGTTGAATAAAACGACGAGGGAGTGAAAACAGTTAACAGAAATTTCACTGTCTGCAAACGTTGCTTGAAACATGTCTAGTGTTTCCCCTACCATTATATTAGGGGGGCGCCCCGCCCCGTACCTTGTCCTTTTATTAAACAAACTAAATAGCCTTGTTACTTATCTTATTCACACAACGGCATGTCATTTCTGTCTCTACATGGTCGCATTTTTACAATCCTCCTCTGCTCTCTGTATCGCGCATGGCGGAGGATGCGCGCGCGCGCACACACACGTGTGCACACACACACGCACACACTATGAAGTCCTATCCGTATCAAAATAAGCAGACACGCACAGCAATGTGTGTGTGCATGCGTGATTAACATAGTAACAAGAAGATGCGTACTGTACTTACAGCGTGTGCACGTCCATCTGTCACTGTTGGAGAAATGTTGTTAAGTGTCCACACACACGCGCATTCACATTTTTTGATACTATGCAACCGGAAGTTTATCTGCATCGCACACCAGTCCGCGTGCATGAACGCCTCACGTAGTTTGCTTTTCCATTTCATTCTATTTCTGTGTTCCATTTTCATCCAGTAGATGGTGCTATCGAGCCAATAGTACACTCTATATAGACATATATAATTATAATTTCTTTTGTTTTTAATTATTATTATTCGATGTAATTGGAAAAACACGGACACAAAGTTAGTAGCCTAGATATGTTTTTTTTTGTATTGTGGAAGAAAGTTTTTTTTTTGTTTGTTTGTGTTGTGTGTGTATTAAAAGAAAATGATTAGATCAAACTGCAAAAGAAGAACAGAAAGTCTGAAGCCTAATTTTGTATTTTCTTCAATATCAGCCAATTTTGGAAGAAAATATTTGACTGAAATAAATTATAGTAAAGCTCACAAGGCAAGGTAAGTTTATTTGTATAGCACATTTCAACAACAAGGCAATTAAGAGTGCTTTACATAATATATACAGCAAGTAAAAACAATAGGCAACATAAAAAGACATTAATCACATTAATGTAACTACAATTAAGTTAGAATTAAAATCTAGATAGGAGACAGAAATAAAACCTAAACAGAAGACAGATAAAACAGAATAAAAGTTACAGTGCAGTCAGTGTGAGAAGAAGGCTCAGATTTGATTTAATCAAAGGCAGCAGCAAACAGAAAAGTCTTCAGCCCTGATTTAAAAGAACTGAGAGTTGCAGCAGACCTGCAGTTTTCAGAGAGTTTGTTCCAGATATGTGGAGCATAAAAACTAAATGCTGCTTCTCCATGTTTAGTTTTGACTCTGGGGACAGAGAGCAGATCTGTCCTAGATGACCTGAGAGGTACCAGCAGATCAGAAATGTATTTTGGCCCTAAGCCGTTCAGTGCCTTATAAACCATCAACAGCACCTTAAAATCAATTCTTTGACAGACAGGAAACAGTGCAAAGATCTGAGGACCGGAGTGACACGATCCACCCTCGTGGTCCCAGTGAGGACTCGAGCAGCAGCGTTCAGTGACTATATAATAAAATGAAAAAGAAAACTACGTAAGGCGTTCATGCACGTGGACTGGTGTGCGCGATGCAGATAAACTTCCGGTTGCGTAGAATCAACAAGTGCGAACACGCGTGTACGTGGACACTTAACATTTCTCCAGTGGTGACAGACGGACGTGCACACGCTGTAAGTACAGTACGCATCTTCTCGTTACGCGTGATGTAGTTTGCGCACGTCATAGTACGCGTGCGTGTGCGCGCGACAAAAATGTTCTATTATCTTTATGTGTGCGTTTATGCATGCCTTCGCAAAAAACGCATAAATGTTACACGTAGTCACTCCGCATCGTGTGCAGCAGTCATCACACGTACACATGCGCGTGCACGCGTGACCGTTATAAGTCAATGGGGAAACTACATGATACGTCAGGCGTTGCTTTGCTGCACAGGCGTCAAAGCACGCGCGTGTGACACGTTCAGTTGATAGCTGCGCACGTATATTAAAACGTATGGTACTCCATACACACACACACACACACACACACAAGTGAGCACACAAGAGCACGGCCCAGGCCACATTTTCCTGACCGACAATTATAACCGAGCCAGTCTATAGAGCAGAGCCTGTGTTGCGTTCAGGCGTTGTCATGTAAATAATAAATTCCAGCACTTGAATAGGCTGGAGCATAACACAGCAGCATGTCAAGTGCAAAGTCAAGCAAAATAAAGAGATAATTTTGGGGGGAAAAAATTGTTCTCTTTACGCACAAAACACGTACCGAAACCGTGGCCCAAAAACCAAGGTACTGTACCGTGGGGTACCTGTACTGTTGCACCCCTAGTTCCTATGTGTTGTTTTGAACAGACTGTGAAGTCAAATATCCCTCTGGGACAATAAAGTCTAATCTAATTTTGTTCAAAACATAGACTACTATCAAATGTGACACCAAGACTTCTTGCAGCAGGCTTTATGTGTTGTGACAGGTGACCAATAGATGGCAGTATTTGTTTTGTGATATGTTGTGACCCAATTTCAAGAATTTCTGTTTTATTAGGATTGAGCTGAAGAAAATTTGGAAAACATCCAAGTTTTGATATCACACGGACAGTCCTGTAGGGAGCTCAGCATGCTGAGGTCAGTTGGTTTAAGAGGGAGGTACAGCTGAGTGTCATCCGCGTAAGAGTGAAAGACACACCATGTCGAAGGATGACATCACCCAAGGGGAGCATGTATAATGAAAACAGGATAGGACCAAGGATTGACCCTTGAGGCACACTGTACTTGATATGGGAAATGGATGACATGACATTATTAATGGACACACAAAGCTTCCTGTCTGACAAGTATGACACAAACCAGTTTAGGGCAGTACCGGATACACCCACCCAGTGCCTCAGTCTATCTCAAAGAATGGCATGATCAATTGTGTCAAAGGCTGGACTCAAGTCGTGCAGCACGAGATTTGAGCACATGCCTACGTCAGCATTCATTAGGAGGTCACTGGTGACTTTAAGAAGGGCTGTCTCAGTGCTGTGACATTGGCGGAAACCAGATTGAAACTTAGCAAATATGCAGTTATTATCCACAGCAGCAAGCAGCTGCTTTGAGACATTTTTTTCTAGAATCTTGGAAATGACAGGCAGTTTAGAGATTGGGCGATAGTTTTCTGAGATGGTGGGATCCAGCCCAGGTTTATTAAGGACCGGTTTGACACAAGCAGTCTTAAAGTAATCTGGTACACAACCAGTAAAAAGTTAACTATTAACAATGGAAAGCAAATAGGGCCCCATACAATGAGTCACTTCAAATAAAAATTCTGTTGGAATTATGTAAAGAGGGACGGTTGAAACTTTCATGTGTGACATGGTTTTTAGGAGCTCTGGCAGAGTAATGAGGGAAAAGGAGCTCAGGGAATCACGGTGCCGGTGATCAACATCCAAAAAGGTTGCATTTGGGGTGATACCAAATCTGACTGACTCCACCTTACCAGCAAAGTACAATAGAAAGTTCTCACCGTCACCATCAGAGTCTGCAGGAGCAGAAGGATAGGCTGGGTTTAGTAACTGGTCAACAGTCTTGAATAAGGATCTGGGGTTGTGTCGATTGGCGGAAATAAGATCAGAGTAGTAGTGAGATCTTGCATTTTTCACCATCCTATTGTAGATGAGTAGTTGCTCTTTAATAGCAGCAAAGGGAACCTGACTGTGTTCCCTCTGTGTTCAGCTTTTCTGCATTCCCTTTTACAGATTTGAATGTTTTCAATTAACCATGGCTGTATTCTAGTGTTAGAGGTTGATCTTTTCTTCAGTAGAGCTATGAGATCTAAGGTAGTGGAGTGTAACGAGTGTGTGAATGGGACACGAAGGAGGATGACTCAATTAACTTTTTCCTGCATTTATTCGCTCCTGCAGAAGACATAAAAACACATTATTTGCCTTCTGATCTTTTCTTCTGCACCTCTGCACCCCCAGCAACCCCAAACAGCACTGTCCAGATTTTTTTCTCAGTTTCTCAAAATACATATACATTCAATTTTTTTTGTGTTACATTACAATATGCATCTAACTCATTTTTCACATCACGAATCAAGAGCTTTAAAATTTCACAAGAAAACATTTGGCCTACAATCAATTTTACAACAAATCTCCTAAAAACCAGAGAAAACCTATATACAAGGAGAAAACAGTACCTTCCAGTGGACAAAGGAACAGAGCGTGGGGTGGAGTGACTAAACAGAAACAACAAAATGTATAACTTGACAAAGAAAAACACATAGCCTACCTGCAGAAAACATAAAAACACATTATTTGCCTTCTGGTCTTTTCTTCTGCACCTCTGCACCTAAACATGCAAACATGCACAATTGTTACACTTGGAAGTTCAAGCTGTGCAGCATAGGTTATATGACACAGGTCGGACTGCCTCAGTACAAATCGCGCCAAAAAAGTGAAACTAAAAACGTCTTTAAAACTTACATTAACGATCAAAACTACACAAAACAGCTTGGTAACATAATAATATGCAACAGCGAACAATATACACCAAAGATTTCAACATAAATGGCTCAATTTCCCAAGAAAATAAAACTAATTCACAGCAGCATTTTCTCATACGACTTGCCCCCAGCAACGCCAAACAGCACTGTGAGGTAGTGTTGTGTCGTTCGTGAACGAATAGTTCAAAAGAATGAATCTGTTGAGTGAACATACTGAACTGAATCACTTCCGGAACTGATTCGTTCATTTCTCAGTTCAGTTGAGCTCAGCAGTGAGCGCGCAGGCCGGGAGTGGAACTGCCGATTCCGTCCGTGCGAACGCGTGACAAATCACTCGGTGAACGAATCACTCGGTGACCGAATGAATGACGTAACCTTGATCCCTGAGTGATTCAAATCATTTCTTCTCAGCGATACACTTTCACAGGGACCGTTTTATCAAGCTAATGGCTAATGTAGCCAGGAGTCAAGCCACATGAACACAATCACACACCTCCCCATTGTATTAACAGACTTAATTTCCAGATAAACAAAGTTAAAACGTTAGGCTGGCCAGTAATGAGACTCACCAGTGCAGGGCAGACGCAGCAGCAGCTCAGCCGTGTATCAGTTCAGTGAGTCGGACTACGCAGTACACAGTCAGGGCTCCTCCCGCCAAGCACTGAATGATTCGGTGAACAAATCTTTTGAACAAATCTTTTTAATGAACTGATTCTAGTGATTCAGTAACATCTAAAGAACTGCTTTGCCCATCACTACTGTGAGGGCAGAGGGAAAGGGCTACAGAAGCCCAGGAGGTATGAAAAGGGCAGAGTGCAGGAAAGTCATTTCCACGGAAAAAAAAATTATAAAATAATAGTAAATAAAAATAACTAATTGAGATAAAATTGACTCAAAATAATCATAAAATGATAAATAAAATTCACAAATACAAATTGGAAATAATAATTAGTAAAGTGCATTTTTAACTCCGTTACAGGAGCACATGTAGTTGAAGGAGTTAACCAAATCATTAGTGGTGGCAAGACCAGAATACACATTACCAATGGAATTAAACAGTGTACAAAATTTGAAGGAGCTGTGCTCATTAAAGGTGAGAGTGTACTTGGAGCGGATTAAGACATTGTGACATATAAACATGTCCATGTTTTCTACAGAGGGTATTTTTAAACCCAGACTAAATACTAGGTTTAGGGTGTGGCCACGGTTATGAGTTTGGCCTGACACATATTATTGAAAATTAAATGAATTTGTAATATTTAGGAAATCAGTAGCAAGGACATTAAACACACACACAAAGATTAGACAGTGTGTTTGACCTAATGTCTGTTGCTTCAGGCACCATCATCATGTCTGAGGACCTGCGTGATGCTCTTGACTGTATGTTCAACGCTCGGATCCCTCGCCTGTGGCTGCGGCTCAGCTGGCCTTCAGCGACGCTGGGCTTCTGGTTCAGCGAGCTGCTGGAGAGGAACCAGCAGCTTAGCGGCTGGATCAGCACTGGCCGACCAAACCAGTTCTGGCTCACTGGCTTCTTCAACCCACAGGTCGGCTCAGACTCGCCAACACAGTGAAGATGAGTTGAGATGCGTTCATCATGTTTATCAGTGAAACATTGTTTGTGTCTGTTTTTCTCAAAGGGGTTTCTGACCACCATGCGCCAGGAGACAACACGCTCCAACTTGTCCAGGGGCTGGGCATTGGATACTGTCATCCTTAGCAATGATGTCACCAAGATGATGAGGGAGGACGTGTCAGCTCCACCTCCAGAGGATGTGGGCGGAGTCTACATCTATGGCCTCCTCCTGGATGGGGCAGGATGGGACCGACGCAGCGCCAGACTCTCTGAGGCCCCACCCAAGGTCAGTCTGTGTATAAAAAAAAAAGAAATAAAAGATAAGACAAGAAATATTAAAACTAAAAAAACAATAAAAGTATAAAAATATGAGATAATTTAATGATAAAAATGATAAATAATAATATATATATTAAAAAAACACAAATAAGCAAATATACCAATAATAGTAAAAAATAGTAAAATGAACTATAATTATACATTAAATTTTTTTGTAAATAATAAAATGAAACAATAAATTCAAAATGAAATAATGTTGTAATTTGTGTAAACTATGAAGTAATAAAATATTAATATATAAATAATATATAAATATTAATTAAAAACATTAATAACATAATAAATCAATGATAAAAAATAAGTTGAAGACAATTAAAATGAAAAGAAAAAGTAATAAAAATTAAATAACAAAAAGTATTGATAAGTGATAAAATAAATAAAATCTCCTCTCTGCTGTCTCCTCTCAGGTCCTCTTCACTCCTCTCCCAGTGGTTCATGTCTACGCTGTCAGCTCAGCTAACATGGCCGACAGTAAGCGGCAGCCTGGTGGCGGCGGGGCAGTTAGCCTGTACTCTTGTCCGGTCTACAAGAAACCGCGTCGGACCGACCTGAACTTCATCTTCTCTCTGCAGCTGAGGAGTGCTCAGCCAGCAGAGCACTGGACTCTGAGAGGAGCTGCGCTGCTCTGCGACTGCAAGTAATCCTCCAACTCTCTGAGTGGATATGTTTATTATATACAGTTTAATTATTCTGTATTATTCCACTGCAGAAACAATACCAAATACATACTGGTATCATTTTCAGGTTTTAGCCCATTAAGTACAGGTCACACTTATTGTACTCTCCTGATGAGCATTTTGCAAAATCCTCCTACAGCTTTTAGATGAATCTTTTTTGGTTTTACTTCACATAAAAAATCAACTAGCAAAGATGTGAATCTTGAAGCACTTCAATAAGCTCAGATTTAAAGCCCTGACATAGCAAATACAACATAACTGATGGTGTTGAAATACACCACATAAAATATTTCAGCTAGGGATAATTATTTTACTATGTTTTCTAAATGGTATGTCATAAACATTTGTGTGATATTAGAATGAATTTGTTGTGAATAACTCAAGTATTTGGCACATTTAGACACCAATCTGCTTCAATATCAGTTGAAATCCATAACAAAAAGCTTAAGAAAGAAATGTTTCTTTTATTCCACAGACACAGCTGTTAAAGTTTTTGTTTTTGAGTGTCTTTGTTTTTGCTGATGTTCTTATGATCCAGGGGGGTATTCCATCAAGCAGGCTAAAGGCAAATCCAGGCTTAAATGGCCAAGTCTGGCTAATGTGAGCCAGAGTTCTGTTCCATCAAAGTGGCTAAGATTAGCCTCACATCGGTAACCATGGAAACCATGGTTCTGGCTAAGCCTGATCCATCGAGCTAAACTCCGGTTTCCCTTCCATCAAACTGAGCCACAACTCCGTTCCATCAAGGTGGTTAACCTGAATCCCAGCCTAGTAACCATGGTAATTTATGCTGCCGGGCAATCCTGAACAGACACCTAAAAGACAGTTCTGCCAGTGCTTTTACACACTCACAACTGTCATGTAATGATAATATGTAGATCATAAAATATATAACATAATTAATCAAAAAACACACATAACTATTAAAAAACAAATTAAAATGTAATAAAAATAAGATCATCAAAAAAACAACAACACAACAGTAAAGCCAAAATCGAACTAATAACAACAAAACTATAATAAAATGAAACTGAGGCATTAAAAAAAGATTGTATATGTACACTAAACCACATGAATATGTGATTGCCCTCCCATCCCCACCCCACTCTGTTTCCAATTGGCTAGCAAATTCACAGCCAATTAAAGTCAACTGACAACAGCCATATAAGGAGTGCATCCAAGAGAAGGAGAGGGACACACCCAGAGAGACACAGAGCAAGCAGGATTTTTATATTTTATCTTCACCTGCTGCCAAGTCCTCCTCTGACTTCTGAGATTGCTTCTGTTGAGACATAACAGTGAGGGATGAAAATGGGACACACACCATTGTGGTTTGTCTGTTCCTCATCCTATAGCACATGCCATACATTTAAGAGGATTTTCCTTATTTTGATATAATAAGGGATAGAGCTTACAGTTGACTCCCAAATGATGACAAATAGATCATTGATTCACTATCACCTGCATTCACTTAATAGTTTTCCT
>NC_065516.1:4432995-4433184 GCF_006386435.1 Epinephelus moara
GTCCAAAGAAATGACTGATGTGCATAAGTTCAGTAACTGAAGACAGTCCTGAGTAACAAACTAATATCCAGCAGGATTTAGACTGTGA
Organism: Epinephelus moara; assembly: GCF_006386435.1. Taxonomy (NCBI): domain Eukaryota; kingdom Metazoa; phylum Chordata; class Actinopteri; order Perciformes; family Serranidae; genus Epinephelus; species Epinephelus moara. The sequence goes on from NC_065516.1 coordinate 4,433,084, forward strand.
CAGACGGTAAATCTCCGCTAATGAATGCGCTTCGATACAAGCTTTGACACGGACTGAATGAATGAGGAAATGAAACAGCGTGTAAGAGGGAGGAGACAGAG
>NC_065516.1:4433232-4458432 GCF_006386435.1 Epinephelus moara
ACTGAATGAATGAGGAAATGAAACAGCGTGTAAGAGGGAGGAGACAGAGAAAAACTCAGGGTTTATTGAAGAAAACCTGCCAGCGAGCAGGTTAGGTTCACAGAGTCTGTTACTATGGTGACTGACTCAGAGTTTCAGTTACCTCTCTTTCTGGAACGGATAACTCAGAGTTTCCCTCATCTCAGGGTTAACTTACTCTGAGTTTTCACATAACCTGCTTTCTGGAATACCCCTCTGCAGATTCACTTACATGAGGTTTCTTTTCAGATTGCTCATCACCTAAGCAGTGAGGAACAAAACCACAAGAAACACACGAGTAACAAATAAGAAAAAGAAAAAAAAAGAAAACAGGGTATGGCCCTAATCACACAGAAAGCATTTTGGCTACAGGAGGCAGCTTTTTGTGTTTTTTTTAATGAGCATGAAGCTCTTAGCTCACTGTTTTTACGTTGCTATGTGCCTCCATTTCTGTGTTCTAGGCGCCTGGTGTTTTTGCCGGAGCGCTCTGAACTCCTCAAGTTGAAGAAACTTCAACTCAAAGTGGAAAAGCACCCCGCGTCATCTCCACTTTTTGCCCATTGTCCAGTGGGATGATTTGAGAGGCGGGCTCTGTAGTGGTTGTGACAACAAGTTTACAGTTGGTAAACAATGGAGGATAAACTGCTGGTACTCCCCATGATCCAACCCTCTTTTTAAGGGTCTCATGTACCCACACAGATCTCCATTTCTCTGTGCCCAACAAACTACTTGCTGACAGCCTCTCAGCCTCAACCAAAGCTACAGCAAGTACCCTCTGCCTGTCTATTTTAAGGACAAGATACTAATTAGTTTGAAATAAATAAAATAGATAGATAAATGGTAGATTGATTACATGTGAAGGTAAGGGTAAGGAAGAGATTAAGTGGTTGTCTGACAACAATAAAAAGGCGCAGCAAGTGTGTTTTTAACAGTGGCATTTTTAAAAAAGGCAGTGTGGAGCGCCTTGCGTTTTGCAACCTGCGAAACGCTTTCTGTGTGATTGAGGCCTTAGTGACTGCAGAAAAATATCTGGTGTCCTGCAAATGGCAACAACTGAAAGGAATTAAATAATCTCAGATATTTCAGCATTAATGTACATGTGAGCTTTAGAGTTTAGTCTCCTTACAGTTTGTCAACCAGAGAGTTGACAAGTTTATTTTTACACTGAAAATTCCCAAACACTATCTGATTCACTAAAAAATAACCAGATAAACAAAAACAGAACACAAACACACTCTAAGACAGAAAAAAGAAATGTTCAGATTAAAAATTTCAAACTGAATGAAAAAACACAAAAACTCACCTAAAACACCTAAACATATATTTAAAAACAAACAAGCTGAAAAGACTGTGGTACAAACACAGTCCTTGGAGTATTCTCAAAGCGTATCTTTGTGTATGAACTCCACATTGATGAAACTTCCTGTCTTTGTGCTAAAGTCTCAGTTTTAGGTGAAAAGCAGACATTTTTAAAGTATTAATATTTTTCCAGAGGCTATATTTGAAAAACATATGCAATATAGATAAGCATGCTGTCGCTTTCTGATCCTACTTTATGTTTCCAGTAAACACCTCTATGACAGGGAAACTGTGTCTGACCTGTCTGACTTCTTTCATCTTCCAATACTTATAGTTTATGGAGGTGCTGTCCAATGGAGCGGAGCAGGAAGCTTGTAGTTTCCACAGTCAGGAACAAAACACCAGTCATTTTGATCCATTCCTATCCAATGCTCTACTTGGTCAACGAAAGTCTAGTGCTGTGTTTGTGGAATCAGCTATAGCTAACATTATTTTACTATCTAAATAGCCAGCTACCAAAACATAATATGCCGTGCCTGTTACTAGCTGCAACTAGTCTTATGAGTTTTCAAACTAAAGTAAAATAGATTTAGAAAGTGACAGCATGGTTTTTTTATATTGCAAATGTTGCTGAGAGTCTTGGTCCATTCATATGACCACTGGCAGGCAGTTAGTGTTTACTGTAATGACGCTGCCACCTAGTGGTTTTCCAGCGTGCCCTCATATTATGCCCATACATGAGCAGTGTTTCGTCCATCATGTGACTGAACTGGCATTCATCTGAAACATGAGACTCTGGAGAGACCAGAGAACATTGTACTAAATGTCGGACCGTTCCAGTACTACTGATCTCAGCTCTCAGCTCTGTTATGCCTCTCTGCTCGCAGAAGAAAAAATGTAATTTGTTTTGTTTTCTCTTTATTTTCTACTCAGATTTTCTCTCATCTTTTCATGTGGATGATGGGTTGTTGATTTGGTGAATTTGGTAATAATAAACTAATAAATTAAACTTAATGTAACATCAGTTTTTATTCTTTTGTATTCAGAAAGGTAAAATTCATGAACTTACTGTTATCAAAACTAATGTGAAAGTAAATGTATTATGTCAATCCCTTAAAGGGGTGGTTCATATCTTTTGAAATAAGGTTAAAAAGGTCCTTATCCATAGTCAATGTATTACCTACAGTAGTGGGAGGTTGGTATGCCCCCAGTTTGGAGAAGCAGGCTGGAAGTTAAACACTGCCCTGCTGTGGGTGAGAACAGCAAAACATATAGACACCTAAAAAATCTGTATCAGTTAAGTCTCCACTATAATGAGAGTATTTTCATCACTTGATCTTACCATCAGGCAGTCATTTCTGATCAGGAAGTCCTTTACAGGCATCATTTCCATAGCTATGCTCTTGTCAAGGCCACCAGACTCCAGTGACAAAAGCAGTAATTTTACACCATTAGAACACAGGAACTGCTGGTCTACTACTGTTTGTGTTATTGTGTGACTTTGGTGAATCCAAACTAACCCTTTAAAACACCAGTGCCACACAAAAACACGAACTAACTAACTAATCGAGGCAGCAGTAGACCAGCAGCTCCTGTGTTCAGAGGTGTTAAATCACTGTTTCTCAATGGAATCTGGCTTTGAATCACATTCAAATAAATTTTTATAGGGGATTTATCTCTGAAGTTAAAGAATGTGCAGCTTCTCTGTTGTGTTTATGTTCAGGGTGCTGTTAGAGATGTGAAGACTGAGGAACAAATCCCTAAAAAACTAATTCACTGGTGAGGTAAATCAGTGATGCTTGTTTCTTAATTGAAATTCATTTTGAAGAATTTATCAACAGAGATCTAGCGAGAAAACCAAAGTTAATAAAAATCTAAACAAGAGAAGAAAAACTTATTATATTCAGAAGAATCAAGTGTGGAAACCTCAACATCTGCATGTTGTTTCTTTACTTAAAAGCACTGCTCATCATAATTGGTATATTTTTTACAAGTTTGTGAAAATCAATTTTAAATTCTGTGGGATTATTGAAGAGTGGACTTCACTTTACAGAAATGACTCAAGTGAACTTTTATTTTCTCAACATGACAATCAAACACAAACCTGCTTTAATGTGATACCTCTGACAAACTACAGCCATGCAGTCACTCAGTAACAAACCCTAACAACGCTAACAATACTGTCAAAATACTGACAGTCAGAACATTAGAGTTACAAGGTTTGCTTACAGGATAAACATCAGCAACAGTGTTGAAAACCTCATAAGACAACAGCTTTATTTTTTCAGCTTGATGTGCCAAAGTGTTAATGTTGAAACGTTAGCTATGTAAAATACAAAGCCAGTCTGAGGCTCTAAAATTAACTTTAAAATACAAGGGGAAATTGAAATGGGGAGGGAAAATTTTTTTTCCTGTTTACACAAAAAGTTAATTTCCACCGAAATAAATCTTATCTCCAAGGTAATTTTTCCCGGTGGGAAATATTTTGCCAGTCACTAGCTTAATGCTATAGCGACAAGACCGATTTCACACATGTGTAACACTAGCACACTAAAACTTTATACAGTACACATTTTATATATGACTTAAAGGTCCAGTGTGTAGGATTTAGTGGTATCTAACTGTGAGGTTGCAGAACTGAAACTTCTACTGTGTGCCAAGCGTGTAGGAGAACTACAGTGGCCGACACAAAAACCCAAATGTCCCTATCTAGAGCCAGTGTTTGGTTTGTTTGTTCTGGGCTACTGTAGAAACATGGCGGTGCAACATGGTGATGTCTGTAGACAAAGACTTGTTCCCTTTGTAGCTATTCTATTCTAGCTCATTCTAAGGTAATGAATGATTCTTATTTTCAGGTGATTATACCCTAAAGAAAACACACTGATTATATTATATCCCATTTCTGCCAATATGTCCCCCTAAATCCTACACACTTGAGCTTTAATCCATTATTTAGATGTTTATTAATCAATCAATTATTAAAGGCTTTTAAACCTGGACTTCCATGACCCTGTCATGCCATGAAGTATTTTACTGATGTAAATGTGGTAAAGACTTAATGGTAAAGGAAAAGGTTTTTTTTGTTTGTTTTTTATTTTTAACCGCTTTCAGGGATCTGCGTGTTTACTGTTTTACTTTTCTGTATCAGTAAGAATTCTGTTAAACACAGCTCTTAAGGTCTTACTCACTTTAAAGTCTGGATAAAGTGATTTCTTTCAAAATACATTACACATGTTAGAAAATACTTGTTGAAAATGTGAAAAGACTGAGCTGTGTAGTTAAACTGTTTATCATCATTTCTGTGTCCAGAATTGTTTGAGTGGGCCTAAGAGCCTGCTCGATGACACACTGGAGGCATCCTGAACATAACTCTCCCCTACTATATAAATACTACTTTACTGCCGACATTAGAGGTCATATTATCAGTGTTGTTTCGTTTGCCCCCTGGTGAGTTTGCTACATCCCACAAGCTCTCTGAGCTCTTTCAGTCCAATAAATACATGAATAAACATCTCTGTTAAATGCCAGAGTCATACACAAGCTGAACAGCTGTCACTAACAAACCTTTCAGTCTCTCAGACTAAATCAGCTACAGTTACTGCTCGCTCCTGTGGGTGTGAGCCTTGTGCTAACATTAGCTGCTGTTAGCTGCTGAACAAGAGGCTGTCATTGTGCACTGGCATTAGCTCTTTGACTCAGGGTGTGTGTGCTGTGCTATCAGACTGTGTGTGTGACTGAGTTAGGTGCCAAAAGAGTCTGTCACTGCTAGGTGGCTCATTCTTTAGCTCCGGGGTGTGTGTAGTTTGGTGTTACTGAGTTAGCCGCTAACAAGAGACTGGTGCTGCACAGTGGCTTGTTCTTTAGCTCCGGGGTGTGTGTAGCCTTATGCCACTGAGTTAGCCGCTAACAGGAGTCTGTAGCTGTGTGGCAACTCATTCTTCAGCTCAGGGGTGTGTGTAGCATTGTGCTACTGGGTTAGCTGCTAAAGAGAGTCTGTAGCTGTGTGACGGCTCGTTCTTAAGCCCGGGGTTGTGTGTAGCTTTATTCTACTGGGTTAGCTGCTAATAAGACACTGTAGCTCTGCGGTGGCTTTTTCTGAAGCTCGGGTGTGTATGTTACTGTGATAGGCTACTGGGTTAGCTGCTAAGGAGAGTCTGTAGCTGCGTGTAGCTACGATTTCAAAACCTATTATTATACACTTGCGATTTTTTAATCATTCAAATTTGGCTGGGTGGTTAATGACACATTTTTCTGTGGTGTGACAAACTCACATTTATTTTTGCTTTACCTGGACTTAAAATCTGCTCTTAGCTGGCAGAACTATCAAAGTTGTTGATACATTTTCCACTTACATAAACTAGAGGTCTTTACAGGTCCTCTAGTGACCAAGACCCAACCCAGGACTTGAATCTGAGAGCGTCCAAACCTTTGGACATGTGAAGACCTCTACAGAAACAAACAGCCTCCATCCTGATCACTGCCTCCAAACACACACTTGTTTATTCTCACTGTTAAGTCCAGTTTATTCAAGATGATCTTCAGCGACAGAGTTTTTCACCTTTTAACTTAAATTATTTCACCTCTACTGAGCATTAATACTCTTAATCTCTTTTTTCCCTTCTACATTACCAAATGTACTATAACCCTGTTACAGCTTTAACATCCAACATTTCAACCTCATTAACATGCAAAAACAAGTGAACAGCAGTGGCGTGATGATCGGAAAAGTTCTGAACACTTTGTTCTTTAATTTCCCAAAGTCAGTGTTTATTGAACACAAAACAAAAGACCATATGTATATTTGCTGATTTGATAATAAATGTCCAGAACAGACTCGACAGCATGTGAAATGACCTCAGTGATTTCAGGGCTCTGTTTGCTTGTTGTCTAAATGTTCAGTCAGATTGGATCTGTGACCGGCCTGTTCTCTGCTCACTTCCTTCAACAACATTCAAACAAATGTTTTTCTTCATTATTGGTGCTCTTACAGCTCTGCTTATTACCAGCAACCTAAAACTTTCTCTCACTCCCTCTATGCGGTCTCAGTGGTCCAAAGAAAACGGTGCAGATCTTGTCACTGTGTCACGGTTTAGGACAGCTGCTTCATGTCGTACATCGGCACCTCAGACTCCTCCGCCTTACCCTCATCATCAGCTGCCTCAGCGGCATCTGGGCTGCCCTTGCGACCCTTGGGAGGAGGGACGGGCGCAGCTCCCTCCGTGGCACCCTCAGCTCCTTCCTGGCCCTCTGCCACAGTCCTCTCCTTCTTCAGGTTGAGCTTGGCCGGGACACTCTTGGTGATGGTCTCCTTCAGCCTCTCGCCCGACTGCTTCAGCCTCTCACCAGACTGGCGGATCTTCTCACGCCTCTCGGCCGTCACGATGCGCTCACCAAACTTGTTCACCTTGGTGCCCAGGTTCTCGCGGGTCTTGGTCATGTTCTCCTTGGAGAAGGTGGCTTTGAAGCTCTCGATGCGCGTCAGCCCCGTCTTCTTCAAGCGGCCGGCCGCTGCGGAGTCTGCCTCCTCCACCACCATATACTCTTCATCTGACTCTGGAGGGAGCTCAAACTTGTCCGGTTCCACCTCAGCTCTGGCGGTGGAGCTGCCACTAGGTTCTGCTGGCTCATTGCCTGGTGTGATGGCCTTCAACTCCTGGTCACCCTGAGGGAGGAGAACACAGAACAGAGTGTGAACCCAAGAATGTAATGATTCCATACCTGATAAAACGGACTTTGTGCTGGGGAAAAAACACATTGTGCATTAGATGTAAAAAAAAAATTATTTGTTTTTCTTCTCAGTCAGATGGACAAAGTTTAATAGTTGATGTCAGGTTTAAATCTGTCTCTGGTTAAAGTGTGTCATGTAGACTTTGGCTGTCAGTGTGCAGGCCTTGATCCTGCCTCCATAAATAAACTGTAGCACCTGTTTCTGCAGCTCAGTGCTCGGCTGCAGGAAGCTAAACATATCAGCTAGCAGCAGCGTGCGAAGCAAAGCTGGATCACTTTCAGCTTCAGGCTACGTCATGCATCAGTCTGTAACTGAAAGATAAGTTTACACCGAACATGAAATGGAGTAAAAATGTCAAGGCCGAAGCTGCAAACTGCTCCAGATCCCTGCAAATGTAATCTACTTTGGGAAGGTTGACCAGGATTCACTATCCAATTATCCTGCTCATTCATACCGAGAGCTGACCAGTACTACTGATGCCTAATACTGGTGAAGAGCAGCCAGAGTTCCACAAAGAACAGACTTAGCCAAAAACTAGTAAAGGTCTAAAAAAGTGAAGAAAAAGAACATAAAGCAAGGAAGCAACAGGAGACATTGTGTTTTGTGTTTCTAGTCCTTAACCTATCCACCAAAATCTGTCTGAGTAAATTCAAAGAAAACACCAGGGGCCTCATTTATAAAAGAGTGCTTAGGATTCATACTAAAAGTTGACGTGCGCCCAAAAGCTGAAAATGGCGTGCGCCAAAAAATAATCTGATTTATAAAACCGTGCGCATGCACACTTGCACGCAATGTTCTCTTTATAAATCACAGACCTCCTGGAGTTGTGCGCACCCAGATCCGCCTCATATTCCGCCCTCTACACGCCCTAGTTCAACCATAAATGGTCATGCAAATCACCTCATGAATGCGATCTGCATATAAATAAGCCGGCATGCGAGTGTTCTCTCTTTGTGAGTCACGGCGACAGGTATGAGAAACGAACCAAGAAACGGAATTTCTCCGAAACTGAGCTAGAGACCCTTTAACGGGAGGTGGAGGACTGAAGAAAGATTTTATTTGGTGGCCACAACAGCAGGATCAAATAAATAAAAGAAAGCAAAAAAAAGTGGCAACAATATTTCTACTCCTTTACCAACATGTAGTTAATGTGTTGCTTTTAAATTTGAGGATGTTTGACATTGATGTGCGACATAAAGAATCACATTTATTAAAGGTGGAGGCAAAAAGGAGGATGTGCCAGTGCCATCTTGCGCAATTACGCACGAGGGTCACCGCAGTATTTATATGTTTATGGCAATTAGTCTGATCAGACACCCGGCCTGAATTACAGCATGAACCAGTGGTATCCCTGTCCCAAAATACAACGTGTAATTTGAAATACAATTCAAAGATGAAAGTGTAATAGGCGAACACGTTTCTTCATGCCGGTTTTGTCATGAACAGCACATGTCTAAGTAGGGCTGATGAAATGAGTGTAACGGTTGTGCTTAATGGCTGTATTTCGAGACATGATAAATGCACTGGAAATATTTAGCTAAATAAATAAATATATTCCATGCAGTCGCGCCGTCCTCTCCCCCTCCTGCGCTCACAGAGTGGACAATGAGACGTTAGACGCAGTGCGGATTAAATATGTATTTAGAAAGAATTTAATTCAGGATTTGAGTTGGATTTTACAATGTTTTTATGAAACAATTATCACTCACTCCAAGCGCAAAATAAGGCTGCTGGATTTAATTTCAATGATAACGTGGATCTAAGGTGGATATAGCGTGACATTAAGCTTGTGTGAGACATCAATAAAAATCTGACTCCACTTCTCCAACTCACCGTCTGCGTCGCCACTTCCCAGTGTCTTCCAAAATGTGCGCACGCATGACTCAGAGTTTGCTTACATTTGCGCACATTCTCCCGCCAAGTTTATTTTTATAAATCACAACCTTTGTGTGGTAAGTGGCGTACGTCACTTTCAAGCCCTGTTTTGTGCGTAAGCAAGCTTTATAAATGAGGCCCCAGATCAGTAACACCCAGTTTAAATCACTGTTAATGATGTTCGGCAGTTTTCTACACTGTGATCTGTAGTGAAATGTGAGCTGGACAGATGTACTAAGCTGAATTTGTGGGGCCATGAATTTACTGGGGACCGCCTTTAACTTCCTTAAGAACCCTTGAAGGCCCCCAAACACCTGAACTGGAAAACAAAGAACAAAATGAGAAAATGTCAGAAAACTGAGTGCCATCAGCTTTCTGTGCTTTCATCTAAGGAATCTGGCATTTGTTCATGTCAGTCCTGGATGAAATGAACATTCATGCGAGGTAGCTAACTCGTCTGGAGCATGCTAATGGGATCATCAGGATCTTTGATTACATGCATCATAGGCACTTTATGACACCTGATAGACAGACTGACATTTCCAAAGCTTTGACAGAATGCATCCCAGTCATAACTGAGCTACACAGCAGGAGCATGTGGCAGAGTCTGCTAACAAACTAAAACTGAGTAAAGCTAAAATAAATAAATAAATAAATAAATAAATACACCTACCAGCTTCTCCAAATCTCACTAAATAATTCACTTATATCTTGTTTGGTTAATCTGTACCTGTACAGACCAAAACGTGTTCACTGACTGCATCTGCACAGCAGCACTTGGCATTTGTCGTTCAACAAGAAATAGTTCCATCATGTAACTCCTCCTAAAGCTGATTAACAACGTGTTAATCAGCTTTACTGATCACTGAGCATTAGAGGTGTTGAAAGATGTATTTTAGAACTTTGGAGCCAGGCTCACTGTTTCCACCTGTTTCCAGTCTTTATGCTATCATAGGCTAACCCTGTCCTGACTCCAGGCCTGTACTGAACTCACAAACATGAGATTTTTATGCATCTCCTCAAATCACAGCAATGCCAACTTTCAGTCCTTTACACATTTTAAAACTCAGTGCTACATTTCTGTCACCTCATATCACAAAAAGGTTAAAGCCACAGTGTGTAGGAATTTCTCCCATCTAACGCTGAAATCATATTGCATTCAAACGGATAGCGCACTCTAGCGCCTCACTGTTTCAAACGGTAGCCGTTGTGTACCAAAAAGCTATGATAACATTGATGAAACCATGTCATCCGATACATCCCTCCTCACCATCCTGCCTGTGTTTACAACGTAGGACTGTTGGGGCGGGTGTAAATCAAAACAAACCAATCATGTCTTGTCTTTTGACAACTGACAAGTGGCACAACCTCACACACCTCATCCCTCTCCTCGCATCACTGCGCCGCTAACAGCGGCTAATCACTGCGCCGCTAACAGCTAACAGCGGCTGACAGCAGCGCTGGCCGCTAACAGCTGTTAGCCGCTGACAGCGCCGCTGTTAGTGCTGTTAGCTGTGATTGCATTACCTTTGCTGGCGGATGTATTCTTAAGATGGCAAAACGTTATGGAACCCCCCAAACGACTTGTACAAAAAAATCCGAAATTCTCCTTTTATGAGAATAAGTCAGATTATTGGTGGAGGTAATAGTACACCAATGACGACATATTTATGAATGCAGACGTCAATTTTTGCCAATAAACAACTGAAAATGTTACACAATGTCCCTTTAATGCATAGTCCTGTTAAAAAGTTCAAAGTAGGGATGTCAACAGATAGCCATAATTCGTCTTACTGCTGAGTATAATTTTACGAGGTTACACATGTCAGTCTATAGGTTAATTTTGCTGGGCTTCATTGTGCTACACTGCACACCAATTGGGTCCGGTGGGAGCTAGCTAGCGGCACCACTCATCCGGCGACTACTGTTGTAACGCTGCAACACAGGGTGTTAGTAGTAACACAGTGTTGCTGTGGAAATATTGTGCCCACCCTGTGCCGCCCCCAAAGATCACCCTTGTCAGTGAAGCAGCTCAATTTTGAGACGAAAGCCCCCTTTAACATTGTTAACTATGTTAGCATTGTTAGCTCTGTTAGCACCATTAACATACTTACTGTAAAATTCGGAATATAAGTCGCACTGGCATATAAGTCGCAGTCTGTTTTTAAGGTCTCAAACAGGGAAAACAAGGGTTTATATTATATTTGTTAATAAAAATGTTATACAAGTTATTCCTACACTGTTTCCCTTTATTTTTAATTTGAAACACATTCAAAACACAATAACCTCTTAAGCAGCTTTGGTTACTTTTCAGATTGCAATTTTCCAAACAACTTCTTAAGGAAATAAAATTATAACAACATCTGAGCCATAAAAATTAGTTTAAATTAACATTAAACTTCTTTTTTCTTTTTTTTTTTCATGCATGTCTCTGTGACAATATGGCGGCTTGTTCACTGGCTGGCTATGATGTCCGTCACAAATCTTTAGCTACGTAGCGCCATCTTGTGGGTCAAATTACCTATGTCAGCATTTACCTTGGTCTATAGGTCACACCGGTCTATAACCCGCACCCAACTTTTTAGATGAAAAAAAAGGGGGAAAAAATGCGACCAAATTTTACGGTAATAATGCTAAAGGGGTTTCGCAGTTAAAAATGAAGCCGCTTACTCACCCGGGTTACATGCCGTCCCAGTGGCAGTGCTAGCTGTAATCACAGATGAACGACGCCGCTAGCTAGCTCCCACCTGACCAGGGTGGTGCGACCAGTGGAACCAGCTAACCAGTGGAAAGCAGAGGTTGGGCAGTGCGCGCTATGTTTCCACATGTTAAAGCAGTCAGCCGGCTGTCGTCAGCAAAGCCAACAGAAAATATAATGAAAGGCAAAACATTAACATCACAAAACAATAAACTTTCACCACCTCTAAAGCTCACTGAGTCAGTGAATCGCCAGATTAAAAAAAAAAAAAAGTCCCTCTTATCTCACACCATTTTGCCTTTTTTTTTTTTTTTTTTTTTTTTTTTAAATCAACCGGTTAGTGACTGATTAATGGGTGTCAGGCTATCAAAAGCTAAATTAAACCAAACTGACATCCCTAGTTGAAAGGTTTATCCACTTTTTGAGTTTTGCTGTTGATATCAGTGTATGTAACTACAAAGTTTTTTGTAAAACTGTCACTTCCTGTGTGACTTATTTGAATATTGCCAGTCAGAAACAGCCCAGTTGCCAGAAGAAAATGTTGGCATTGTACAGTTCTGCAAACCTCGATACATTAAATTTGTATGTTTCATACATATTAACATTTCTAAAGTGACATAGTATATGAGCTGACTTTGTCATCACAAAGTGGAGGGGATGGTGGATGAAGTGACAAGACGGCTGCCAAGCTGCAGACCACTGTTGGAGACCAACAACGAAACCAAATATTTATTTGTGAGTCATTTCAGTGTTTCTTGCGGCTTTTTAGCCACTGAACGCTGGTATTTTTTTGCAATCGGTTGCTGTGTGTCCACCGGAGATAGAGCCATGAAAAGTGCATGTGTGTTTTTAGTGAGACATAGCTGCATTTCCAGCGGAGATTGTGCCACAAAAACGCCAACATTTTTTCCTGGCGATTTAGTTGTCAGAAAAGTGTCACATTGCTACACAGAGCAACAAGACTGAACAGCAGCTAGTAGACAGTTAATCCAACAGAATGAGGAAACAGAAGTCAAGACTTCAGGTTTAAGGTCTCTCTGTTCTGTTAAACTGTGAGCAAGGAGGAGTGGTTAGAAAGGGAGGGTCAAAGGTCACAAGCCCATCTCACCCCATGACATCACAGTTATGTGCTGAACCCCCACAGCTTCTGCTTTGGCTTCTGCTCTGAAAGGATTTCCTCCATCCATCTAATTTCTCAGAACGAATCAAACAGCAAGCAGAGCCTGTTAGCAGCTAATGATATGATTTATAACCCTCGTCCAGAAGATCATCATTAGCAAATCCAGAGAGAGCAAGAGGAAGGGAGAGAGAGCAGACAACTATATTAGGAGATGGTGGAGGTCCAGACTCAGAATAACCTGGCCTGTCAGTGCTCAGCTGGCACAGTCACTTACAGTACAGAAACCACATAACAGCACACACCCATTTGTTTTATCAGTGGGCTTAAAATAAAAGACTTTTATATCACAATGTTACCAAAATCCTTTTCTAATCTAAACAGTGTGTAGGTCGCCATGTGCAGATATTGTAAAGAAGGGAGAGTTTAAAAATGTTGGCCTTTATACAAACCATTTTGGGTTTTTTGATCATGTCAATGCATGTAACCATAGGAATCTGCCTTCAATCCCAAACAACATCAATGCAGCACTAGTGTGCACAATGCAGCCTGACGTCCAGCAGCTGAAGCCAGCCAATCACAGTGTCTTTCTGAGGAGTGCTCAACATGTGGCCTCACTGAACCGTCCTGCAACCTGACGCTGTTCATTACACCAGATTACAGTAACTGAACCACACCCCAGAGAGCTATTCCTGCATTCAGTCCTAGTCTACAAGCTAATTTACATCAGAACTCTTAATGTTAACATTCTGATATTAGCATTTCAATGTTATCATGGTAAGATACATGCAGTTAGCATGCTAATGAAATACAGTACACACAACTAACAGTTCATTGTATTCAGCGTCTTCACAGTAAAAAAAAAAAAAAAAAAAAATCCAAATTAAAAGCTCTTTGTTGACGACTAACTTGGTGAGAACTCTGACATTAAATCCTCTGTTTATTTCTCCTTTTGGTGAAGGAGTACAATTTAGCAATGTTAAAGCATCGTTCTCGTCATTTTGGCGTCAGTTCAGTGGCATCTTTGACCTATCAGATTGTTAGAATCAGTTCCTAACCCAACCCAAGTATAATGGTAAAACACTGCAACGGATCCAAGATGCAAAAATCAAAGAGAAATAAAATGCCAGAAAAGCTAAGCTGGAGCTGCACTCAGATTTACACGCAGAAACCGTCACTCAGTCCTCAGCTGCACCAGTCAGTATTAGAGAATATAGTTTTTTTTAAAGTTTAACAGCTTAACAGTCATTCACAAATTGTTCATTCTAACTGAAAGCCCACTCTATGAACTCCAGATCTGTGTTGTAACCTTTTAGCATACTGACGTTTATCCAGAGCTAAAATAACCAGGTCACCATCGCGCTGGCAGCTGCTAACTGTGAAGGCCAAAGAAGTAAAACGAAGCTCTGTGTGTGTGTGTGTGTGTGTGTGTGTGTGTGTGTGTGTGTGTGTCTGTGTGTGTCTGTGTGTTGCTATTTCAACCCTTAGATTGAACTGAGATGCTGGTCGACTAATGCAGTTTGTTAACGTTGAAAGAGCTCAGATGTGATCCTTTGGAGACCTTAAAGTGTTGCTCAGTGATCTCAAGTGTCCTCTCACAACAGTCACTTCATGCCAGACTTAAATACAAGTGAAGATCTTTACTTAACTGCAGATCTCATTGGGGCCTGAGCACTGTCCAGTGCAAGGGTCCTATTGAAATTGCTCGATTTATTATTATTTCACAAAAAGAAGCACATTTTTGAAAGGCTGAAGGTGCTCAAAAACTCATAAAACTTTGCACACGCATCAGAACTGATGAAAAAATTGATATTCTAATGATTTCATGCAAAGGTGTAACACAATGGCCCACTAGAGAATATCAATGAAGCAGCCCCCGCAGTACATTTCACCAACATATGAAAATTGGGAGGCACATATAACATCCCAAAACTTTAAAAAAAAAAGTGTCTGGAAGCCCTAACCCTAACAGGAAGTCAGTCACTTTAACAAACTTCTCCTTTAGATTTTGCCAAGACAACTTTAATTTAGGAACAATCTAAAGACCTTAGCAATACTACATTGTAAAGCTTTTGAGTTTTTGTTGAGCAGCATGGCCATGGCAATGTGTCGAATTTCCATGCTTTGCCACAAAACATGAAGTGGTCTGTAACCACTGTACATGGTCCAATTTGCCCAAAACTTCACGTTTGATAGGAATCCCGGCCTAAAGACATCCATGTGTCAATATTGAGTTATCGTCAGAGCGCCACCTACTGCCAACACTAAATGTCATGATTTATACTTTGATGTACTGCTCCCAGCAATTGTCCAGATACATCTCAGATTTGGGCAGCAAGTCCTTAAGACATTGATGACGCTTTATAATGAAAGTTTTCATTAAACTGTGTTGCAGTGGTGGCATGGCAAATTCTAATGTTTCGACATGACACAGGAAACAGTTGCAACATAATTTACATAAGATAATCTGCCCTAAATTTCACACGCTGCTTAAGAGTCCAGGCCTGAAGAAAGCTACAAGCCCATATTGACTTCTACTCATAACGTCACCTTCTGAGAACAGAAAGTCAGCTATATGTGACAAAGATCATTCAATTTACATGAAATTTATCTTGTGTGGTCTACACATGATATTTAGCAACATGACAAAAATTACTGTGCATTCTCTAGCACCACGTATTGGGTACAGGAAGTGGTACACAATCTTTAATACGGCATTTCCAGCGCAACACAGTCCAAGCAGGAACCATCTAAGTCGTGCACACAATGTCAATGCACAGCTGCGTGAACCGGTGTTCCGCCAGCACCTCTGTTGGTGGAAAGGTGTTAGGGCCTAGTCATTGCTGCTTGCAGTTTAGTTGGGCTTTAATATCAGCACTGCCAGTATTGGCAGTCTGGATCATAAGTGCGTAAAAAAAAGGTACAGAGAAGCATTCGGCAACATCTTTCTGAAAAGTTCTTTGTGTTTTGAAATGGAAGAAACTGATTTGTTATATTAGTGTTTGCTGCTTCTTAAGGTCTTTGGGAGAATCATGCAGCAAAATCCAATTTAAAAATATGATGAAGACAGAGGTTTGCACCTTTCAGAAAAATGTTGCTGTGACTATTTCTTGAATAGTGAAAGTTCTCCTATTCTGTGGAAACTGGATGTAGGCTGACAGCTATTTTAGAACTTGTCCAGCTCCACATCCACCTTTAATTCATCATCTGTCAAACATACTGGCCCTTTTGACCTCATTAGTTCCACAGTTCAGTCTGTTTGCAGTTGAAAGTGTCTACCAGGAACTGATGATTATAATTAGACTTATGATGTTATTCAAGTCATATAGTAAGTGAGATGCCAAATCTGGTGTCACCAATACATGCCCCAGAACCTTTTCTTTGGCTCCATAATAAATGTGACAACCATGGTCATGAGTTGGGCCCCGTCCAAGTTCCATTCTGTATAATGTGATCAGGAAAGGTGGAGTTCTTGTGTATTGTCACAAGATTTGTGTCTGTTCAAGTTAACCCTGTTTTTCAATTGGTTCTTTTCGACTGGGCTCAATTGTCGTCAGGTTCCTTTCAGATTGGGTCCTTTTATGGATAATTAATTTAAGCATGTTTGGTCCATGTAGGTTTTCTTTAGAATCTGTTTCAGATCAGGCTCAAAATTTCGGAGATATGAATACCCCTCCTGTGATGTTTTAGCAAGGCAGTAAACAACCTTCTTTGAATGCTGATTAGAAATCTTAAGAGCATTAGAAGTATATTTTACGGTGTATTTAGTCAAGTAGCTATAGGTTAGCCTGATGCTAGACACCATGTCTAGACGAGAGTCAATACTCCACTGCCCCGATACAAGGGGAATTTCTTAAGCGATCAATTCAGAACCCCAATGATCATTTCCACTGGTCTTAAAGTAACTATGAAGCATCTATAAATCTTACCTGATAAATGACCACCCTGAACTTGTTCTTGGCCAGGAGGTCACCCTGAGTTGCCTCCACCTTCTTCACCCTGATGTTCTGGTTCTCCACACGGACCCTGACATCCTTGATGTGGCGGCTGACCTTGCGTGTCTTCTCTAGCAACCGGTCAACGGTGGAACTGGTGGTGGCGTGGTTGCTAGTCAGCTTGATGATGTCTGTCTGAATGGTCTTTACCGTGTTCTCCAGCTCCAGCTGACGCTCTTCCATGCGCTGCTGCGTGGTCTGGACGCTGTCCATGAGGCCTGCCACACGCTCCAGCAGCGCCATGATGCCTCCCGCATCATCTCCACCACCCGTTGGCATGCCTGGTTTGTCTGTCATACTTTCTTGTTGGTTGGCTTTTTCCCCTGCAGTTGACTTGCCTGTTGGTTGTTTGGTTGATCAGCTGTTAGAACCCAGTGATCCAGATGTAGAGGGGAAAAAGGGATGAGGAGTAGCAGGGTGGATGAGGAGGAAAGACAAGCTCCAGCACGAATGGTAAAATCTTCAGATTTTGAGGAAGAAAAGAAGATCAAACGGATGGAAAAGATGATAATGAGAGTTTAGGCATCGGGGGATCCAAAAAAGAGAGGGAGTACAAGAGAGGAGGAATAAAAACCTCCTCGGGAAGGAGAAGGACAGAAAGGAGGAGGATAGGAGTACCGGATCACCCCAGTACAACTGGAGGTCGACCCTGAAACTGGTCAGATCAACTGATAGACTCCACCCTGCTGGTGGCGGGAGGGAGGGGTGACAGGAGTGAAGAGGAGGGTGGGAGAGATTTAGGGAATGGTGAGGCTAAAAAGAGAGTTGAGCATATTAGAGAGTTTTAACAATGTTTAATCAATGTAGTAACAACATAGTGGTAGATTTTAAAGTAAGTGACCAGATTGTAAAACTGGATAAACTAAAGTGGAGATCTTATTTCAAGTTTATCTCAATCCATCTTGGTATTTAGAGGTCATTTTTGACTTCTCAGGGTCCTGAGAAACACTGGGCCACCCTCAAACTTCTCATCAATCAGAGAATTTTAAAATGAAAATGGATATCATAAGACTGGTCGTGTTAATGAGTGAGATAGATAAAGAGTGACATGGATCCTGGCTTCCTTCTGTGTTCCCTGCTGCTAAAAATACAGTGAGGGTAAAGTGACTCCCTGCACCTCTTTGGGAGATGAGTGTATTAAAAGGAATGGAAACCCCCTCCCATCTTTTCCTCCATCATCCATCTATCAGCTGGCACCTTTTCACTTGTTCTGTCTTAATCCCTCCCTCCAGGTTTAGACTTTTCTAGCATCCCTGAGCCTCCAAATGAACAGCTACGTTTCCAGAAAGAATTCCTCATGCTAACACTTGCCATTGCTCCCGTCTTTGTTATGTACTGGAATCAGACAGTCCAAATTTGTGCAGATAGGGGGAGGGGCCTGGGATGAGCTGAGGTGGGACGAGCGAGTAGCAGCCAACACAACTCACTGTGCTAGGTGAGACAACTTTCAGTCAAAGCAAACACAATCTAAGTTGGTCAGTGGTGTGATAATTTTCATAATTTACAGCAGGGGTGGCCGAGCTTTTTTAATTGTGGGCCAAATGCAGAAAAATATAATATATAATATAATAAAATATAAGGAGTCACGGGCCAAGTAATAGTAAAAACAAAGTTTTCAACCAGTTACACAGAAAAAAAATCACTGATTCTAGACCAGAAAAGCCCATTTGACACAGAAAATGTGTTTTCTATCGCAACACTGCAAAATTGTTTAACATTTGACATTGCAGTAGTTCACTGGTTTGCCCACATATAACAAAAACTATTTCTCCTTCTTCCATCTTTTCAGTTCAGCAGCCATGTTACTGAAGTAAATGTTTTTATCTACTAGTAATCCATCCCTGTAGGTGAAACAGCGACATCTAGTGTGCAAATGAAGAAGTGCAAGATGAAAGTGGCATTGTGTTGTAACGAAGCTGTGCAATGTACACACAGTACAAATTATTTGTTCTCATTTACAAAAAAAAGTTAAATGAAATTTGGGGCTTTTTGTGGTACCTGCAGGTGTCAAGGAATATTTAAATGTAATTTTATAGGTTAACTGTAATTAAAAAAAAATAATTAAATTGTGAAAAAATGCTGCACTACTGTGGCATTTAGTGGGCTTATTGAACTTATGGTGTGTTTCTTTGCATAGTCTACTAGAAACCTATATATGGCCTATATTAAACCCAGAAATGTTGTTTCCTGTGAATTTTTAAATGGTATCTGATTTAAATGGCAACTCTTAGGCTCTCGGTTGCCAAGAGTTGAATGTTGGGCAATTTGAGTAATTAACTAATTAATTACCAAAATCAGAGATGGTTATAATTTTGCCTCTGATTAACTTGGAAAGTTGATCTAAGAGTCTGTGTTCATGTTTGTGATGTCCAGAAATTCATCTGTTACCATGGTGTAGTCATGCAACCTTTCCTTATTAGCATAATTTGCATTAATTATGTAAAAAAATAAAAAATAAAAAAAGGGTAATAATCAGGAACAAGCTATATTTATATAAAAGCAGAGTCCGAATGGGTAAAATTTTCAAAACCCACTCTGAACTGGCACTGCAATGTGCAATATTGCACCCGTTCCCCTTTACTTTAAAATTAAGGTAATTCAGGAAGTACAATTTAAATTAATAATTTCTGAATTTTCTCATAGTATGGAGCAGCAAATCTCTACAGTTAACGTGCCTGTTAGTAACACACCTCAATGAAGCGACTCAAAAGACAAAGCCGACACACAAAGTCTGCAGTCAGAGGATTAAAACGTTACATGAAATGATTGTTATTCCCACTTTTAAAAATATTTATCATCCAACAACCTTGATCCGACCTGCATATTTTTTGTTCAGGGCGAGATATCCCAGATGAAAACATAGCTTTTTGATGCACAGGTCGACTTTGAGATTTTGGGCTATTTTGCTCCTATAACAGGTCTTCTTTCCGGCTAGTAGACAGAAATGTCCAAAATACACAAATAGTGTTTTGGTTTAGTTTAGACTGCTTTTCTGTAAATTTTTGGTATATTTAATTAGATAATGCCTCATTTGCATATTTAAACATAACATTTCAGAAAACTGAGGTGGAGCCAGACATCTCCACTTCACTAGCACTTACATACAACAGACTTTACAGTTTTATTCCTGTCTATACTCCAAAGGTTTCCACAATGTTCATATATCATTCACAGCCCGATTTATAGAACATTTTATGCCTAAAAATATGGCAAAAATTATTTTTTTATAGCAATTGACAGTATTTTCTGATTTATGGTGCAATAAAATGAGATGTCCATCATTCCCTCTTTAAAAACCTTTGACATATGACAACAAAATTAAACAAGAATTTTGAACTTGACTTTATCCAGTGTTCAGATTCCTGTTCTGGAAATGTATGCAAATTAGTGCATAATTAATTAGACACTGCCTTGGTAACACATGGGAACTTCTGCTTGTCACTTCTGTGACTGTTTGGGAAGGACGACACAGGCTATTTCCACATATGTAATTAATTATGCTATTAATTCACACTACGCAACTAAATAATATATCACACATTTTTTGGATAAAATATATTTCATATGCATAGCATATGTAGGCCTATTTATTTATTTTATTAGATCCTGTGCTTGCATAATGTTGGGTGTTACATTTTAAAAATGTTTAATTGAATGGCCATTCTACCCTCTTGAATTTTATTTTGACGTTTTTACACTTCACTTCCGCCTCCTGTCTGTCCACCGCGCTACTGTCTGTCCCAAACATTTGCAAAAACCAAAATTGCACAGTCTTTTGAATTTGGTTTCCTGGTTTTTCGTTTGGAAACAAAAAAGGAAAAAACCATGTGACTTCCGTTTTTGGTTTCAAACGCAAAAACGAATTGGCTGAATGTCCGCAGACCTGTTCAATATTCAATCCAAAAAGGAATACCGATAAAATGAATCGGCAAACACCAAAAACGGGCCGGGTTTGATTGGTTTTTCCTTATTTGATTCTGACAGCAAAAACGTTTTTCCAGTTTTTTATTTTGAATCAAATAACAGATTTACCGTTTTTTGGTTTTTGAATTACAAATGAATTACAAATTATCCGATGATACCCAGACCGTAATTATTGGTCACAATGAAGAAAGAAGCATCTCCTAAACATGCCGTCTCCTCAGGTTCAAACTCTGCAGCCTCTCTCCTCCGCCTCTGCTCGGTGTAGGTGTGTTTGGGGGTGCAGCTCAGGCGGGCACTGTGTGCTATGATCGCTGTAAGGTTATCACGGAAGTATAAGCGGGAAAAGCGGGAAATTCAAAATTAGCCGTTTCAGCGCAGGTCATGTGATGTGTGTCTGTGGGGGGGAGAGAGCTCCCTTTAGCCTGGACTTTTTTTTCTTTTTTTTACTTAGCAGACCTTATAGAAGCAGAAAAATGCTATATAACACACTAAAGAAGAGGGAAAACCCCTAAAAGCATAATAGGTCTCCTTTAAAACGTACATGTTTTCAATGGCCTTTGGTTGTCTATAGTAGTTTTAATATTTTAGTATGTTATAATCTTTGCATGTTATTAATTGCTTACGGGTTTTATCCTGTTTTATATTTGTGTACATTTTAAATTGCTATATATTTGTGTGTCATTCTCTAATTTTGTACAGCACTTTGGTCAGCTGCGTGCTATATAAATAAACTTGATTTGATTTGATTTTTTTTTCTCTGAGTGAGGATTAGAATATATGCAGTTCACATAACCTGGTTGAAATTAATATACTAAACTAAACGCTTGAAGATCCACTCATAACTAAAAGCGTATGTCATATAAAGTAATGGTCAGTGGAATTTAAGGTGTGCTAATGTATTCATGTTGTGAACTCATGCACTGAGTAACATTACAAGTTAACGTTCCACCTTAAATGTTGGCGACAGTCAGCCCAGTGAATCAAGCTATTTTTTTCCCCTGACTCCAGCTGCTGCAAGAGGCAGCAAAACATCCTTTTATTTTATAGTTACAGTAATAAAACACGGTATGAACAGTGGTTACATGAGCCACAACTCAGCCCTGGCAAGATTGACCAATCAATGGACTGCAGTGTTCACAGCTCCACCTTTTAGTACCAGATCTGAGTGCTAGGTACCCCAACAGAAGGGGTACCAAAAATGGGGACAGCACAGAATGGTTCCAGTGGTACCATCCAGAACTTTTCACAGTGGAAATGGAAAAATGTGTACTGAACTAAACCGTACTGTACAGCTCGGTGGAAATGGGGCTATTGATGCAGCAGAACCAGGGATATTTCCTTTTTTATTCCCCACATTATTCTTAACTGAACAATCTGTGGGTGGTGCCTACATTATCCACAACGCAGCTTGACTGCTGAATTTGGCTGAAGATTCGGGTGTGTTCAGAGATGAGCAGCGGAATACAGAGGTCTGGTAAGCTTACCTCTTTCTAACACCTCCAGATTTTCTTACTTTTCAAACTTGTAAACTTCAGCTGACACTGACTCAAGTGAAATTACTTGAGGTTATTTATCAGACTTTTACACAGCTCCCTCTGGAGACATTGAAGACTTTATACTTAAAACACATGCAGTCCTATTTTTTCCCCTGGAAACACGCTGAAGTGGAAGTTTGGTGGCGGTCCCCTTTTCAGATTTAAAATATATCTGAGCTGGAACAAAGAGAGGTGATGCATGTTCTTAGTTAGCTAAAGGTATTGTAGGTACCTTTACTGTCACATGGCTGCAAAAACACTCTACAGTACTTGTTTGCCTGATTATTCCAGTGCATCACCTCTGGGCTATATGACTCAACAGTAGGTACTCTTTTGTATTTAGATGTGAAACATGATCTTTGCTTGGTAAAGGTTGGAGTTCACTGATCTTAAACAAATGGACTTTTACATTCTTCAGACCATTGACATTTGTGACAAAGACTCAAGTTTTATCTCGGAACTGTCTGGATGCCAGTTAACTGACACTCCTTTACTTTAAATAATTTCCCCTCGGGGATCAATAAATTATTTCTGATTCTGATTCTGATTTAACATCCATAAGCAGCGTCCTGTCACAGTCGGATCTTTCAGAAGGGGCAGCCACAGTGTCCTTGAAAGTTGAGAAAACTTCTAAAACCTTGGAGGGCAGCCAGCTGATGATCAAAACATACAGAAGAGAGGATGAGGAAGAATGAGGGTGACAATGTGAGAGAAGATGAAGAGAGAAGGGGACTCCCCGTAGTCTAAAAACCCTCCACCAGCTGCTGCCTATAATTATCCTGCCATCACAGCTATATTTAACTCCACCTCCCTGTAGAAGACACGGACGCTTCAACAGGCAACAGGAGCACTTGGTTTTCACTCCTCATGCGCTCAAGGTGGGTGGAGTCTTTAGGTTGACATATTAAAAGCTCAATGAGGCAGATTTTTTGAAAAAGAGAAAACAGCAGAATTTGAAAATACCCCCTCCACCTGCAACTCTCCCCTCTCTGTCCTAAGCCCCTCCGACCACACGGTCACAGACATTTGCACATGCTTCATACAGTAACCAAGTGTTACCCATACATTGACTTATTTAATCTTAGTTAATCCTAAAGCTCTCTCTCTGTATCAGACCACATATGAGACACGATTTAGCTGTTAGTCACTCCACAGTCCCTCTACCTCACTCCCTGCTGCTGTGGACTGCTTCAGCAAGAGGAGAGCATGCAGCAGCTCCAGAGACAGACCTTCTGTGGGCAGCTGTAGCAGCTTGAATTCAGCCAGCACCCCCTCGCACCAAGTCGAACCAACATGTTCTCATCCCAACTTGTCAAACTCCTCCGCTCTGTCGATGGACACAGTCACAAAAGCTCAGTTCAGATCAAAGCCAGAGCAATCAAACCTGGTTGATAAGAAAACTGAACTAGTCCTGAACAACAAAAAAGTCACTTCATCTTTCTGAGCTCTGCTCCATTTGCCTCTATCTCCTTCTCAATGATCTCAAGCTCAGCCAACTTCTCCTTGCTGCCCTTTCGCAGGATATTTGACTTGGAGATGAGCTCGGCCATCTTCGTGCCAGACTTGGCCTCTGCCTCTTCTACTGACTTATCAGCCTCTCTGGCCAGACCTTGGCACACCTCTAGGATGGTTTTCTTTCTCGTTCTTAGTTTCTCGAAGTTGTCCTCTGCAGCCTTTCTCTTCCGAGCCTGCGCTTCTAACTCCTTCTTCCTTCGCTCCTCTGTAAGGTAGTCACAGTACCTGGTCCGAGCTCCTTCCACAGACTTCAGGAGCTCCTTAGTGAGTGGCACCTGTCAGGGAAATTCATGTAATTGTATTATAAAACATTGCATTGCTTTTAAAACTAATAGATCACTTAAAGCTCTCTACCGGTGTGCCTGTTGACAGTTTTTTTTAATAAATGAAGGAAATTGATGAAATTAACACACCTTAGTAACACCTCAGTGTAGAGCGACATAGTTGCACACAAGCCGCCGAGCAACAACAGTGTCCTCCATTATGTTGGTTGTCTCCACCTCTTTGTTCACTGAAAAGCCTCTCTCGACAGACGCTTGACCGTGGGACAAGATGAGCAGCTTCTGGCAAAAAGCCCAGAGGTCAGGGTAGGGCTTGCTGAGGACATCACACAAGAAGACGTCCACTCTCTTTCGCATGGGTTGGAAAGGGTGGAACTCCTCACTTCTCCCCTAACGGGACAGGAGAACACCGAACTGCTCCATTATAACATCACCTATCACAAAACATATAAAGAAAGGTGAGAAAAATAACATACATCAGTAGCTACATCAACAATCAGACATGAATTGGTCATTATTGAGACCTGCAAACTCTGTAGTGAAAAAGGTGGCAACATACAAAACTAAAACCCTCTAGATTCACTGAAACTACCCTGGTTGACATAAAAAGTTTACTGTTGACTTGGTGACCTGCATGTAGTCCTCCCTCCTCGCTGGCACATTGTTTAACTATGTGTGCATTGCCTTCAAAAGAAAAAGGCATGTTCATTTGTCACATGCACATGGTAAACATTGTACAGTGAAATGTTTTTGATGGCTTCCATGACAATGTGCAACAAGACTGAAAAATAGAAATACAAATTCAAAATTAAATAATTAGAATTAGAACTAAAGTTTCAGTTAACACAACAGCAATGTACAGAGTTGTACAGTGGGTTGTCGGTGGGGGGAACCATGTGCACAGATAAAATTTACATTATGGTTGTACTTAGTTTTACTGAATTTTTATTATATTTTTCTCAACTACTAATGGATACTTCTGTGAAGAGAAGAGTTAATTCAAGAGAGGAGCTTTTTTAGTTGAAACGGAGCAAGTCTGTAAGACACCATCCTATTCCAGCCGAGATGAAGAGGTTATTTTCGTGGTTGCCATGCTGGTGCAAAGGTGAAGGCTTGGAAATGGAGATATAAGCCCTTTCTGCCATCTGTCATCATGGGAAATGTCAACTCTCTGCCCAACAAGAGTGATGAACTGGAGATATTGGTGAAGACTCA
>NC_065516.1:4459836-4472828 GCF_006386435.1 Epinephelus moara
AAAGCCTCTCTCGACAGACGCTTGACCGTGGGACAAGATGAGCAGCTTCTGGCAAAAAGCCCAGAGGTCAGGGTAGGGCTTGCTGAGGACATCACACAAGAAGACGTCCACTCTCTTTCGCATGGGTTGGAAAGGGTGGAACTCCTCACTTCTCCCCTCACGGGACAGGAGAACACCAAACTGCTCCAGTATAACATCACCTATCACAAAACATATAAAGAAAGGTGAGAAAAATAACATAAATCAGTAGCTACATCAACAATCAGACATGTATTGGTCATTATTGAGACCTGCAAACTCTGTAGTGAAAAAGGTGGCAACATACAAAACTAAAACCCTCTAGATTAACTGAAACTACCCTGGTTGACATAAAAAGTTTACTGTAGCCAAAAGGTGACAAGTTTGCAGGTATGATTATTGGTGAACAACATGATGGTGATGAAAATACATTTTGTGAGGGTGTAGTAAGTGAAGGTGCAATTTGTCACAGCCTGTTCCAGAACTACTCCTACCAGCAGAAATCCCTGTCAGTTGCTTGGCCCGCGGTCCGCAAATAGGCGGCTCGGACCGCGGGCCGCCATTTGATGGCCGCCAACTGGGGGTCAATCTCTGGAGTTGCCGCTTGCTCTCCTCCCATTGAGGTTGTCTGTAATGTCGGCGC
Source organism: Epinephelus moara (assembly GCF_006386435.1). Taxonomy (NCBI): domain Eukaryota; kingdom Metazoa; phylum Chordata; class Actinopteri; order Perciformes; family Serranidae; genus Epinephelus; species Epinephelus moara. The sequence goes on from NC_065516.1 coordinate 4,460,498, forward strand.
GTGAGGCAGAGGACAAACTGTGATTTGAAGCTCTTGCTAATGTTAGCTACATAAACATGAACTTGAAGCTGCAGCTGTGAGCCTTTGGCTTTAGTTAGCAGAGGGCTAAACTATTAGCAACATTTTCTCTTCATCTTCTCCACCATTGAATCAGACTTTCACCATCTGAAGGGATGTGCACACACATCTGCATTTGTAGAACAGCCAGTAGGAATGCCCTCTCTCTGCTATGACCTGTGATTGGTCAGTCTCTCCTGTTGACTCTGTTTTTCAAATTTATGTGTCAGAGCTTCCTTAGAGCAGCCCCTAGTGGCCAATACAAGAACTGCATCTAATCACAGCCCCAACACACCCTCAGATGCTGCTCTGCCTTCAGGTGACTCACGTAGGTTATAATTGTCCTGTTGCATCACACCTCAGCTCTCCTGCCCCCTGTCACCTGCAATATTACCATATATCTTTATTCAGCAGTCTGAAATTACGATCATATTCTAGTTTTATTTAAATATATTCAATTTTAGTGCCCCATGGTATGTCATCAACAGTCAGCTGTTTTTAAAAGATGTCCCAAAATTATGATCCAAATCAGGAATGACCTGATCAATAAAGGTTCCTGCAGGTTCACCAGACATTTAAATGTAGCCCACCAGTCGCTCATAAGCAGGGAAGGGCCCTGAGTTCTTTAACTAACTCAAAGTAATGTAAAATAAATTATGCTCAAGTAAATATACTGTTTATCTCTTATCTGAATGAACTTTTAAATGTTTTGAGTCCCTTTAATCAGCAGTAATGAACTATATGAATATTTTAAGGATACTTCGCTTAAATCATTTTATCGTACTCAACTATACTATACTATACTATACTATAACCATCCTTTTAATTTACCTACTACCATGGAATGAATGAAAATCACTCTTTTTTCTCTATTGTCAGTGTCATTAATATTTATCCAATATTTTTAATCACCTCTTGCAAAATAAATTTAACAAGAATCACACATAACTCAGGTTTAGAATTAATAAAACTCCAAATAGTTTACTTAGTAAAATGTATCAGAATGAATGAATGTAACAGAACTTATTGTCTTCTAGATGTCACTTTTCTTTTCAATAGCTTGAATATCACAGCAGTAGTAACAAATCTTCAACAAGAGTATTTAAACAATTTAACAACCCGATCTCACAGAAATACGTGAAATGACCACGACCTCTTAACACCGCATTCCATGGTGGCAGCACGTAATGGGTTGAAATTACGTGCCGGTACCACTGAAACAATGCCAATGTAAAGTCAATTAGGATCCTTTGTCGTGGTGGACACACGGATTCCCTGATTCAACAACGTCCTGTAGAAACACAAAAACACAAGTGTTCTTGGTATTAAAACGGCAAATATATTCCTCTGCTATAATTTCCCATTAATAATAATAAGAATAATAACAACATGATAGTTTGGCTGTACTAGATATTTGATATATTCTGTAGATTTACTTTTTTACGACACTATTTGACAACTCTACAACCGGATCAATCACAATCCCAAAAACTCTGTTTCTAGAGAACTTGCTAAAATATCTGAAATTAACCAACATCCTTACTTTTTCTTAACATACTGTCCTCACTGACAGTTTCCGTGATTATGTACAGCATACAATACCATGACTTAGTCATACCAAAAATTAGAAAAAAACACCCCAAACATTCGGCCACAGGGGGAGCCACAGTGATCAGTTGCATTTTAGCCATTTTTAAGCATTTTTTTTTTTTTTTTAATTTTATATACTTTATTAATCCCCTGAGGGGAAATTCAGTTTTTTCACTCTTTTTGTCATTAACACACAGGTCCGAAAGACACACACATGCACAAACAGGACCTATACATGCACAAAGTGGAGAGACGTCAGAGTGAGGGGGCTGCCTTGGTCGGGTGCCCCGAGCAGTTGGGGGTTCGGTGCCTTGCTCAAGGACACCTCGGCAGTGCCCAGGAGGTGAGCTGGCACCTCTCCAGCCACCAGTCCACGCTCCATAACCCAAGTCCCTATGGACTGAGCTACTGCCGCCACCCAGTTGCCAATTAGAGTTAAATTTCTCCAGTCACCTTGAGGCGTCCTGTTCTACATATCTACCAAGTTTAGTAAAAATCCATATGGCGGTTAGGCCTAGATAAGAAATTAGCTCTCTAGCGCCCTCATTTTGTTTGATAGGGTCAGTAATGGAGGGGTCCCCTCAGATTATGTGTGGTCATATGCCTACAAAGTTGCGTGGTGATCGGTTTTCCAACTTTTGCCAAGAGGGAACTTTAGATATTGGTCCCTAGATTATGTTCACCCAGTTTCATGCAGATCGGCCAAACTTCCTAGGAAGAGATCGATTTTAAGTGTTTTTCAAAAAATTTAAAATGGCGGAAAATCTGTATCACCGGAAGTTTTGGGTTCTTGAGGCACATTTGTTCCTCATGAGGAGAGGCATCTCTGTGCAAAGTTTCATGTATCTACGACATACGGGGCATGAGATATGCCCATTCAAAGTTTGCAATTTCAATTGTTGCTATAGTGCCCCCCTTTGGCCAGTTGATGTAATATTGCTTCATTCGCATCCTCCCATGACCCTCTACCACTGTGCCAAATTTCACATGGATTGACCAAGTCAGTGAGGAGAAAAACGGATTTCGTCAATATATAGTAAGATGAAATAAGCAAAAATAATATTAAAATTATATTGAAATTTTAAAATGTATTTACAGAGTGGAATGGTAGCCTAATAATAACTTACTAAGATACTATTTATCATTGTTTAGACTATTTATTATTGCTTAGATACTATTTGGCCTATTATTGTATTTACTTTTAGCATGCTCCACTTTTATCTACTGTAGGCTATATGTTTTAATTTATTTAATAACAAATGTATTTTATGTTAGGCCTACATCTTAATAATTTATGTCATTTATCATAGTTTAGTTCTTAACTCCAGTGTTTCCTCAGTGGGAGCCGTCTGCACCGGGGGGTGGCCTCTCCAGCCACCCTCTCCCCTGGTGGGGTGGAGGGTGGCTGGGTTGCCGGTGGCGGCAGTCGCCTCCCAATGCGAACGGCTCCATGTGATGGTGTTTCCTCTCTGGTTCTTCCGTGCTCAGCCTTATTTTTTTCTTCTTATTTATTTATTCTTTTATTTTTCTTCTTCTTTTACTCACATCGTGATGGGGGGAGGGGGTCTGTGGGGGATCTGTGGGGGGGGGGGCTCTACTTTTAACATGTAAAGCACTTTGTGCTACATTTTATTGTATGATAAGTGCTCTATAAATAAAGACTGATTTCCTGACATCCTGTTTATATTGCCATGGTGCAAGATTTGATGACCACACACACAGACACACACACAATCTTTTCTTAACAGAGATAGTGGCATTTGGATTCGGTTGCGGCAGACGGACGGCAATTTGAAATGGAATGAAGCCCACAGACAGCAGACAGTACAAAACAGTAGTCGAACGCGCCACATCAGCCCACAGCACAATGCTCTTATAGCCCTACGCTATCAAAAGCTGGCAAAATACATTTATTTTATTTTATGGCCTTGACATTAACCTATCATATTGTTGCGTTATCAAGGACACTCAAGGTTGATGTGACGTTGTTGAATCAGGGAATCCGTGTGTCCACCACGACAAAGGATCCTAATTGACTTTACATTGGCATTGTTCCCGTGGTACCGGCACATAATCTTTTTTTTGTATTGATATATTTATTGAGAATAAACAAAGTATGAGATTTACAAAAGCAATATAGATATCAGTATATTCCCTTTTTCTTTTTTACAATCAAACTAAAAAACAACACAAAAACGCACCCCTCCCCCTTCCCCTCCCCTCGTATGGTCAGTAGGCTATGCTACATCATTCATCGTTTGATCTCATTTAAGTGAGGAAATAAATTTAAAAAAAATAAAGCATAAATATAAATAATGTTATTCTTATTGATAAATAACTAGATGAGGAAGTCCAGAGGTAATAAATAAATAAAAATAAATACATACATGCAAATCGGACCGACAGCATACAGCCTATAGTCGTGTTTCCTGCAGAATCCATTATCCATAATCACATTCCCAGCATGTTCTCAGAAGACAAAAAGGGGATAAATAAATATAGTACTTTCATGATGAGTCATATTAAGTGAACTGACATTGCCCAGTATCCAAACTTTAGGATCGGAGATGATATGAGATTTTGAAATTTCAGAGATTGTTGTGAGAACATATTTCCAAAAAGCTCCAGAGCATATGAAGCAAAGTTCCAGTGGATATTTTACATCTTTGACCCATGGCAGAAACTGCACTATTAAGTTTGTTTAATCTATAAGGAGTATAATAAATTTTATGTAAAATGTTAAATTGAATTTGTCTGTGTGGAGTAGATATCAATACTGTTTGTGTTTTTTCTAAAAGACTGCACCAATCTTTATCATCATAAGAACATTCCAAGTCTGATTCCCATTTTTGCTTCATTGAAAGTCTATGATATAACAGGAGGTTATTAATGAGAATGTTGTGTATTAAAGATGTTAGGCCTTTTGTTGATGTGATTCTGCTGTCAAGTAACTGTCTTTCCAATGGAGATATAGCAGGTATATTGGGGAATAAATCAAGCGAATGACTCCAAATCCATTCTCTTATTTGAAAATATTTGAAAAGATTATGAGTTGGTAAATCAAATACGTAACTCAGATAATTGGGGCAAACTGGCAAACAGACCATTAATATATAGGTCACCGATTGTTTTAATACCCTTCCCAGTCCAACTTTGTAGAGTTCTGTCAGCAATAGAACTTGGTATATTAGGATGATCATTAACAGGGGTATTCACAAGGAAACATGTATTTACAGTTAAGAGTGTGTGAGAGTCCTGCCATGCGCTAAAGGTGCTCAAGAGAATTTAATTTTTTGTGATCTTAGAAAGTTTCTTCCTCGAGCCCAAGAAGGGAATAGTTGTTAATGGAGTGGTTTTCATTTCATTTTGCTCTATTGAGACCGATCTCACATCCCTGTACTTTGGGTGAAGCCAAATCCACAGAGGACGAAACTGAGAGGCTAGGTAATATAATCTAAAATTTGGAAGATTTAGTCCACCTTTAGCGTATGAAGCCTGAAGCGTGAGGAGTTTAACCCTTGGGGTTTTCTTTTGCCATAGAAATGATGACATACCGTTGTTAAGATTTTTAAAGAAATACATCGGAATTTTAAAAGGGATACAATGAAATAAATAAATGAATTTGGATAGTACATTCATTTGAATAGCGTTGACTCTACCAATTAATGACAACGGTAAGCCCATCCACCTCTCAAGGTCCAGTTTGGTTTGATTAAATAATTTCACATAGTTTTCTTTATACACTTTACGAGAGACGCCACACATATTAATACCCAGGTATTCAAAACCGCTGGGGCAACATTTTAGGGATCCAGAAATAATTCTAATATCATTGAGTACATTAATTGGAAAAGCCTCGCTTTTTGAAAAATTTATCTTGTAACCAGATACCGAACTATATTCCTTAAGACCCTGAAATAATGGGGAGAGAGAATTAATTGGGTTTGTTAGGAATAAAAGAAGGTCATCCGCATAAAGAGCTAATTTGTGCTCATCTGTACCAAATGTTATGCCGGTGATAGATGCGTTTGAGCGTATAGCAATGGCTAAAGGTTCGATGGCAAGTGAGAATAATCCAGGTGAGCTTGGACATCCCTGCCTACATCCTCTTGAAAGTGAGAAGACGTCCGACAGAACTCCATTAGTTATAATCTGAGCCTTATGAGCATTAAAGAGCATTTTGATAAATTGAATAAATGTGTCACCAAAGTTCATAGCACGAAGGGTCTGCAGGAGAAAATTTGGTTCTATTCTGTCGAACGCCTTCTCAGCATCCATAGATACAATTACCATGGGTTGCTCTCGTTTCTGTGCAGCATCTATTATATGAAACAATCGGCGCACATTGTCTGCTCCCTGCCTGTTTTCAACAAATCCAGTTTGATCTGCATGGATAATTTTAGGAATGACATTCTCTAATCATAAAGCAATTATTTTGGATACAATTTTGTAGTCAGAATTAAGCAAGCTGAGGGGTCTATAGGAGCCACATTCTTGCTTATTTTTTACTTGGTTTAGGCAGCAATGTTATTGTTGCAACCTCCAATGACTGTGGCAATACTTGTTTGTCTAGCGTTTCCTTGATCATATTGGTGAGAGGGGCCAGAAGTTTTTTGGAAAATGTTTTAAAATACTCAGTCGGCAATTCATCCGGTCCGGGTGCTTTATTGTTCTGTAATGAATTAATAGCACAAAGCACTTCCTCCTCAGATATTCCAGCGTCCAGAAAGTCTTTGTCTATTATATCAATCTTAGGGAGAGATAATTTTGATAATTTTTTGGGTTCTTCTAAACATCTACCCTCCTCGGTTTTAATACAGTGAATATATGTCTTCCATTTTAATCTGCCATGCGAGTAATTTACTTGTTTTATTGCCAAATTCATAATAATGGTACTTTGTTCTGGCCATAGCGGCCTCGGCTTTGCTGGTACATAAATCAGTCAATAAGTCGTATAAGATCCGTTTTTGAGTAAGAGTATTAAGAATTTCAGCTTTTTTTGTTAGGGAATGTTCTTGTTCCAGTATTCTGATATCATTTTCTAATTGTGATAATGTTTCTCTCCTTATTTTACTTTTATATGCCCCATATGACATGATGTGCCCTCTCATATATGCCTATCACTCTGACATCTCTCCACTTTGTGCATGTATAGGTCCTGTTTGTGCATGTGTGTGTCTTTCAGACCTGTGTGTAATTGACAAGCAAGAGTGAAAACATTGAATTTCCCCTCAAGGGGATTAATAAAGTAAATAAACTTTTTAAAACTTTTTTACACTTATGGGCTTCCCAAATATTGGAGTGAGTAGAGGAATTCAAGTTGGCTTCCAGGAATATATCAATATGGGTATTTATAAAAGTAATAAATTCTGGATCTTTCAATAGATAACTCCTAAATCTCCATCTATGGGAGGCAGGTTCAGGTGGGCCTAGCTCCATGTCCATCTTAATGGGGTTGTGATCAGAAAGGGAAGCAGCTAGATAACAGCAAGATTTAATTCTGGACAAAATTTTATGTGAAGTCAAAACATGTCTATTCTTGAATAGGTGTTGTGAACAGTAGAATAAAATGAATAGTCTTTTTGATTTTGGTGGTATGATCTCCAAACATCACATAATCCCAATTCTTTCATTCCTTGACTTAGGGCTATCGCTGATTTGGGTGGTAACAATAATTTAGGGGAAGAGCGATCCATTGATGGGTTTAAAACCAGATTAAAATCACCTCCAACAATGCAGTGGCCGTCAATTGTAGCAAGCCTCATGATTAGCTCGTTAAAGAATATTGGGTCATCTGTGTTTGGGCCGTATAAGGATACAAGTGTTATCTTATTTTAATTTATTACACAATCTATGAGAACAAATCTACCATTCTCATCTTTTTCTGTGGAATTTAATTTAAATCTAAGGTTCTTGTTAATAAGCAGTGCTACTCCCCTTGAGTTGGATAAAAAAGAACAGATAAAAAACATGACCCACCCAGTCCATACATAGCATCATATGCTCCTGATTAGTGAGATGGGTCTCTTGGATAAAAGCAATGTCGGTGGATTGTTTCTTAAGATATGTTAAGACTTTCTTTCTGATATATTACATAAAGACATACAAAGAAAGCATAAGTCCCATACCAAGAATTAAATACAGATAAAAGATAATAATTCATATTAATTCTGGACATTAATTACAATTACTGAATTTGATGATATAGGTATAACATGAGGACCATAAATACCCCCCCCCAACAAAACAAACAAACAAACAAAGAAAAAAAAAAAAACAGAAAACCCACCCCCCAGTAAAAGGACACACATAGGGGTAGGTAAGTAGCCTCAACAATTACCAATAAGTCAAATTATTATCAAACCCCAAAAGGGAACATGATGCACGCAAAAAGCATGACGTTGTTCACTTATTTTTTATTTATTAGCCTAATTACTTTTTTAAATAAGGTAGGTAGGAGGTAATGATCAGTAGGAGGTAATGATCAGTAGCCTACAAAACATAAGATTTATATTGCCTTAACCTACCGAATAACAAAATATTATACGCTTAAGTTGGAAAATAAATCACTTCATGGTTGTACCTTTGTGGGCCAAACAATATATTTTTCTTCAATGAAAGGTTAATAATTCGGACTAAAGGGCCGTCCACACCAAGAAAGATAACTGTAACGTTAACTATAACGACAACAATGGCAGCATCCACACCAATGAACGATATCATTGTGTTGCTAGGTTACGCCAAACACGCACTGCTCGTTGCGGTCGGCAGGGGAGCAGAGTGATGGATAAAACGGATATTGATGACCTTAACTCAAATTTGAAGGCAATTATTAATTATCAGTCTATCAGCCCATGCTAACAAATGTAACGTTACTCCAAAAAACCTTAACATAATATAGGCTGTAAATGTGTCACGTTATGTAAACTACATGTGACATACAAGCTGTTTTATTGGTTTAACATTACCAACTTGTACTGAGTCCCGTTAAGTCCATGTCAGTACCATAACAGACGCTGGTTCCTCTGCACATCACCGTAATTTCCCCCACTACCCCTTATCCACCTCAGCGAGGAAAACTTCAACTTCGGCTGCTGTCGAGAAGAGTTTAAACGCTCTTGGTGTCTGATCTGAAGTTTAGCTGGGTAGCAGTTAGCGTACTCAATGTTTCTCTCCTGGAGTTTCTTCTTAACGTCATTAAACCTGTTTATCCTGCGCTGAATCTTGATGCTGTAGTCTGGATAGAAGGAGATTCACTTGTTGTCCAGGTACACAGCCCCCTTCTCTCTGGCTAAACGGAGCACCTTTCTTTTTCCCTGTAGTTAAGGAATTTCGCAATGATGGGTCTAATCCGGTCTGAAGGTCTTCCCAGGCAGTGAGCTCTCTCCAGAGTAATCGGGGAACTGAAGTTGTCTTTCCCCAGCAGCACGTTTATGATCTTTATATTTGATCTCCTGCTCCGGTTTTCCAAATCATCTGCTTTGTCTTTAAGAAAAGCGATCTCCTTTAACATCGTTTCAATTCGAGAGCAGGCGTCTGTCAAATTATCCTCATTAGCACTAACTCGGGTCTCGACCTCGTCAACCCATTCGGCTAAAGTTGAGATTGACTGCTTGATTTTGGACAGTGAAGTTTGGATGTCGGTTGTCCTGTTGTCTGTGTGATAAGTCAGATCTTCATTAGAATCCTGAATCGTTTTCATCAGTGATTTGAGCGTCAGCCTTTCTTGATCAGCAGCCATTTTAGCCGTGAAGGAGATCTCAGTCGGAAGCGTGTGATTAATATCAGTGTGTAAGTTTCTTACAGTTTGAGTTTTACCGCTTCACACGAGAGATGAAAAAGTACAATGGAGGGGGAAAGTTAGTTTCCCATTCGGAGTTGAATTAATAGGAATACAATAGTGGCAATTGCTGAGGCGTACCAGGAGCTCACAGACACACGTCCAGCGTCAGTCTGCCATTACCCCCGAACCCCACCGGCACGTAATTTTAACCCATTACGTGCTGCCACCACGGTGTTAACAGGGCGTGGTCATTTCATTTCAAATATTAATATAAAACAAGACAAAATAACCCCCCGTTGCAGGCCTGCTACGACGCTCGGGTGCGGAGAAGCCCAAAATTGTATGGCTGCTTCACTCAGAAGAGCATAAAATAAAATATGGTACCATACTTTAGTGTTTGGAGTTCAAACAGCAGCTTTACCAGTCCTTTGGCTGTGCTCCGGCAATGCTGCTCTATTCTTCGGCGATGTCCCTTTGTTTTCCAACGGCGTCACTCCGTCTCGTGCAGTAGGTGAACTCTTAACTTAATATTATCAGCACACTCTTTAAAATCCTCAGTGCTTCCTTGTTGGAAACGGAAAACAATAGCCTTTAACGTTAGCTGGGTTAGCTAACCCACTGGTATGAGTCTACACATTGTGCTAATGCATGCTATCACACACAGTTAGCGGCTAACACGCTAATAAACTTGAGCAGTAATTTCATACACTTCCGAGCAGAAAATGTCTCAAACAACTCACAAAGCTACGTAGACTTAGTATCTGTAAGTAGACTGTCAAGCTGAAAGTCTTCGACACAGCTACAAACTTCTTTCACTAACTTTCCACGGGCTTTTTCGCTTCGCACCTTTATATGCATGGAAAGAGTATATGAAAATAAGTTTCTTGGTGTAATTCTGGATCATAAAATCTGCTGGAACCTCACATAACTCATGTGCAAGCAAAGTTGGCAAAGTGCATTGCAGTTCTGGGAAAGTCAAGACACATTCTGGATCACAAATCGTTACACACTTTGTACTGCTCACTAGTTTTACCGTATTTAAGTTACTGTGTAGAGGTCTGGGGAAACACCTACAAAACCACCCTACAGCCATTATGCATATTACAAAAAAGAGCCATACGGACAATAAACAATGTAGGATACAGAGATCACACCAACCCACTGTTTTTAAAGTCGAACACCTTGAAGTTTATGGATCTGGTCAAACTCAAAACAGCACAAATAATGTAAAAGGAATAAATAATCTACTTCCAAACAATATACAAAACATGTTCAAAAAAAGAGAAAGGGTGTATAATTTGAAAGGAGAACTAACTTTTAAAAAACTCAGTGTTCGAACAACAATGAAAAGTAAGTGCATATCAGTCTGTGGGGTTAATTTGTGGAAAGTTTGGAGCTGGAGCTAAAACGAAGTACAAACATAAATCAGTTCAAAAAGATGTACAAAAACACTTTTCTTGAGAGGTATATGGAGGATAGCTGACAGTGTTTATATTTGTATTATATGGGGTTGTATACTTGGGATAGTCATTATTTTTGTATTGTTCTGGGTTGTATATAAATAGGGATATCATTATATTTGGATTGTTGTACATTTTGTTTGTAAATAGGAATAGATGTTTATATTTATATGACATTGGGATGTATATAAATTGGGGATAGTGTTACATTGTTTATATTGGTGTTGTATTGGGTAGCACATGTGAATTATGATTATGTATACAAGGGGTAGGAGTTAATAAGTGTAAACTTCTTCCTACTCCTTTTCGGACATGTAACACATTGTTTAGGTTTATTGCTTATGGTGCTTTAAGATCATTTTAGCATGTTTTTAATTTAATTTTTTTTGTTTGTTTTTTGTGCACATGTTCGAAATAAAAAATTCTTTCATTCATTCACTCACTCAGTCCAACGTTAACATTGCACACCCTCATTTCCGGTTTTCATCCCTTTGTCATCTGACCAACTTCAACTTCCTGTTGCTGCTATGAACCCTTCACAATAAAATAAAACAGTCATGTTTGTACAACACAAGTTATTTACTTCACTGTATCGTTTTCACGATTAATGAAATAGCTTTTTTAACCATGTTTATGAAGAATATTTTAAACTTATTTAACAATCTCTTACACATTAACTTTATTACAATGTATATTTTAACCGGGCTACATAAATGTAAGACTTTTGAAAAACATCATAGAATGTAAAAATTATGATGGAAAACCAGCAGAGACAAAACTGCCAACAATAACTTACTATATCACACTTTTTCTGTACTGCAGTATACAGTAATTCCCTGAGAACTAAGAATTTATTGCCAGCGACAGCTTCACTGTAATTGTTGTGACAAATACAGAACTGACCTTTGATGAAATCAACATAACCTGTAGAAGAACCCAGCTGTAAGACCTAATATATATTTAGATTGCTTCTCCCCGATTTCTCTTCAAGAATTGACCGCAGTGATTTCTTCATCTAAATCATCAACGTGTCTCTTAGACCCCATCCCAACTAGGCTACTTAAGGAGGTCTTTTCTTTAGTTAACACTCATATATTAGATATGATCAATATATCCTTATTAACAGGCTATGTACCACAGTCTTTTAAGGTAGCTGTAATTAAACCTCTCCTCACCCTGGATCCAGAGGTGTTAGCTAACTATAGACCAATTCTAATCTTCCCTTTCTTTCAAAGATCCTTGAGAAAGTAGTCGCAGACCAGCTGTGTGATTTTCTCCATGATAATAATTTATTTGAGGAATTTCAGTCAGGATTTAGAGTGCATCATAGCACTGAGACAGCACTAGTTAAAATTACAAATGATCTTCTGATTGCTTCAGACAAAGGACTTGTCTCTGTACTTGTTTTATTAGATCTTAGTGCGGCGTTTGACACAATTGA
>NC_065516.1:4473875-4498399 GCF_006386435.1 Epinephelus moara
TCTCTGTCTCATTGTGTCATACAGTTTACTGTTAATTTATCATGTTGATCTGTTCTGTACGACATCTATTGCACGTCTGTCCGTCCTGGAAGAGGGATCCGTCCTCAGTTGCTCTTCCTGAGGTTTCTACCGTTTTTTTCCCCTTTAAAGGGATTTTTTGGGGAGTTTTTCCTTATCCGCTGTGACGGTCCAAATTACAGAGGGATGTCGTATGCTGTAAAGCCCTCTGAGGCAAATTGTGATTTGTGATATTGGGCTGAAACTGAAATTGAAAATTGAATTGAGAAGTGGCTAATATGGATGGGTGGATTTACCAATTACAAACAGGAATATATTATTAAACAGGCACTACCTGGCTATTTGTGGATGAGCAAACTGCCAGCACTTGCTAACTTTACTCACTCGTTAGACACTCCTGCCGGCAACTAGGTGTGTGACACCCCTCCCACTGTCTTGGAGAATGTTCCAGCCAGCCTCATCAAGCAGTTGGCTGACATGGGAGGGTTGTTGCCTTGATTAGGCTCACCTGGGCTTCCAGGCTATAAAAGCTGCCTCGTGTTCGTTTGGTCTCTCCCTCTCTCCCTTCCTTCAGCTGACATCCACTGAGCATCATTGGTTTTGGTTTGCACCTTCAACACCTCCACAGCACACCTGACACACACCCATGCATGGCTTTCATGACTGACTTTGCTGACCTACACACTCCATTTATTATTTAAGTTAATTTTAGTTTAATAAATTCGACTTGTTTTAAGTAAATCTTTTGTGTGGACTCCCTTCTTGTCACATTCACTGAGCCAGTTTGTGACAGGTGCATGTGCCCTTTGTAAATAGACCAGACTGGCACATACATCACTAAACATCAGGCTTCCCTTGTTCCAAGAGTATCAGTGAGTAATAGAAGGAAGTTATTTTCCTTCACATTAGACATGTTTTTTTTTTTTTTATGAACATACTTCTGTAGATTAAATTTTAGATTTTTGAATACGTCAGGGCTTTTAATGAGGAAACTGAATCCTTTCTTACTTTTTGATTACGGTCTATACTATACTACTATACTACTTTAGATTAAAAATGTTCCTAATGACTAATTTTCCTGACTTTTAAATAGCCGATGAGTCAGTTGTGCACAATTTAATCTGTAAGGTTAAACATTGTCAGATAAAATACTACGTATATGATGACAGCCATTTACAATTGTTAATCATATTTTTCAATAACCAAAACTGTATTTTAAATGCCGCTGAAATGTGGCACTTTGCACATCATCCTACAAACCATGACAATACTGCCAACAATTATTTATTATATCACATTTTTTCTGTATTTCCCAGCAGTATGACAAGTCTCAGTAACAGAATAAATTCAAAATAATTTAAAATGAATCAATTGTAATTGTAAGCCAGCTTCTGAATCTTGACATATTTTGAAAATAGTTAATTTGTTAACAATATTTTTTAGAAGAATAAATCATTCAAAGATGTGAACACAGGTGCACAAAATAATAATTTTAATAACACGATTAAGCGACTAGTGTTTCTGGTGCCGTAGGCAGCAACGTTTAATCGACTAATCACACAGATCAATTTAGACTCTATTAAAGCTCTGTCCAATCCGACCTGCTGTCAGTACGAGAGGAAAGATGGTGAGTGAACGGATCAAAGCGATGACACAATGGATTGTGGTTTCCAACATCATAATTTAATTCTAGTTCAACTACAGAACAGCTCTAAACAACAACTTCAACTGGTTCATGCATTACGCAACATCTACAGCAAAATCAGCCTGGATTCCCTCAGGCGTCACAGGACCGAGACCTCAGCTTCAATTATATCTGATCCCAGTGCAGCAATACTTCAGGGAACCTCGCAGCTTATTGAGTCTACTCCTTCTACCACAATAAAACGACCAACACGAACACTTCGTACCATCATCACAAATTATATATATAAAAAAAACAGAAAAAAAACTCGACCATAAGAAAAAGTATTTTAAATTATCATCAGCTTGTCAAAACACACAATAAAAACCATTGGATTCCATTCCTGAATGGCGCCATCTGAAAATGAAGCAATAAAATAATTAAAACAACCTGTACATGTCAGCTGGTACTTTTTATCAGTTTTTAAGCAGTAGAAAAAACAGCATTTTGGTTTTTAGGTGCGTCTCATCGTTACAAATACAAAAAAAGTAAAATAAAGTTTATCTGGGTGGCATGAAAAATGATTTTTGACCCTGTGTGATGCAGCAAAACAGAATACAAGCCATCAGATTCATCTTCAGCAACAATACCCAGGAGGGCTACAGTGGTCCCTGATAATCTTGTAGTCCTGGTACACATCGCCCCCTGGAGTATTAAGGCTTTCATTACACAAAGTAAACAGAAAAAGAAAAGTTGTTCCCACTATGAGAAAACGAAGAAAAGCAAACAAATCTGTTGTTTTATTTTTCATATTGATGGCATACTCCAGCTATGGAAGAAAAAAATTATCACAACTGTAATTTCAATCAAGCAACTCAGCAACTGAATACCTCATTCTGATATTGAATCATTGGTAAATACTTAATGTTGATATTTAAATATCACTTAATTTGTAATTTATAACATTTTATTTTGAAAATCCCAGACAAAATTTCCAGAATCTATATTCCTGGCTAAAAACCCAGAGAGACTATGTGTGTTTAATCAATCAAATTTCAGCAGCAGATTTTATTTTATTTTTTTAACTGAACTTAACTGAACTAAAAAAAAAAAATCTTGAAATCTGAGTTTTTGAAATTGTAGAGCTTGAGAAAAAGAAGGAAATCTAAACCCCGAACATTCAGCTAGATGTCATATTTAAATATCATCATTAAGTTTTCAGGATGTCGTTAAATTTTTCAGAATTGGGTATTAAATAGCTTTTACTTCCATGATCCTGACTAAATCTAAAGACAAACAAAAATACAGCATCAGCCTGCGTCCCACAGGGCTTAAAGAAAAAGGGACAATCTGTGTTTTTCCCAGCTTGTATGTGGACGGTCCAAAGTGAAGATACAATCAGAAAAATAAGGTTCGAGTTTCCTGCCGGAGGATCCACAGTGTTTCAGAGTCTGAGAGGACGGCAGCGTCACGACAAACACAAACGTTTTCGCTCCGCCTGATGGGAAACATAAAATCATCTGCAGACCAAAAAAAAAAAAAAAAAATCAAACATGGAGGAAAATCTTCAAAATAAGGCCCCTTTCAGAAATTCAAAAAAATAATTTTTAAAAAAGGGAAAAAAAGAGGCACCAAAAAGTCGAGATATCAAAAATGTAGTCAGTCTGTGTGGTACGAAAAATTTAAACTTGTATTTTGTAAAAACATGAGAGAGAGAACAAAAACAGAAGAAGAGCAGCTACATCATCCTAGAGGACGTTCCTGATGGGAAGTGACCAAGGTGCTGCTTCTGTCGCCGCCCACGCTTTGTCTTGGTGCACCTCCTGCAGGACAAAAAAAGGAAGTACATGTCAACAACATTCAGCTGCAGGTGCTCAGTAACAATTAACTAAAACCCCATCCCCCAAGCAGCAACTGTCCAATCATAGCTTAACAACCATGATGACTCACAGCAGGTGTGTCTGTGTTTGTTTGCTCATGAGTTGCTAACATGAACAAGTCAGTTTTATTTCTTTAATTCACTGGTCTACCCAGGCCAATTTCCAGACCTCAGTGATCAGACTGTCAGCTGTATTTCCCCTGACACAGATCCTGAAACCAGCCAATCACAGTTCAGTGAGTCAGAGTGTGAGCTCCCCCTGTTGGCTGAGGGACATCACTGCAGTACTGACTGTAACACTGACCTACTGTTAAAAAAAGGCCAAAACTCTGACCGGAAGTGGATCGCTCTCTCTCCCTTCACCTCCAACTCAATCACCGCCACCTGGTCTCCGCCCTCTCAATCAGAAATCAGGTGAGACTCGGCCGGTGTGATCGTCACAAAGACGCAGACTCCATGCGGGTGACATCCTCTCCAAGGTTGGATTTCTGTGCTTGTTTGACTGTGTGCGTGCATCTAAAAGTGAGCAAATCCCATCTCATATGTACTGATGGATGAAGTTGATGAGGCGTAATCCTCATGTATGAGTTTGTGTACATGTAGATTAATTTCTGTTTCTTATCCACCTCAGTTAACAGGTGTAGCGACCGCAGGTGGCTTAAACCGTGCAGTTTATGTTGTTGATGTATAACATTTGTTGAATTAGAGATGCAAGTTAACATGTGCACCAGTGCTGTTGATTAACAGGTGAGAGACCAAAAGTAGGTCAAACTGCAGTGCACCCGCTGCACCACTAGAAGGAGCCATATCGTAATTGTTTACTGTTAGTTGCACATAATAAGAAGCTAATGTTGAGTGTATTGGTCTAAATATATCACTTTGCTCTCCAATGTCTTTTATTGTGATTTGTATGTATCGACCTCCCTCAGCAAAGGATGTATTTCATGATCATCTTCAGACAATTTTAAATCATTGCAACTCTAAAAAGGAAATCATCCTACTCGATATAAAGACACTTAAAAGACATCCAGTCGTTGTTCTTGTCAGACACTGCAGTGGACCTGGCACCTATTCACTTCCCTTTCACAAACAAGTTTTTTCACCTACTGTCACCACAGCTTGTGAAACAGAGTACGGACAGAAGGCTCCATCTGTCTGCGTATCCAACACTGAGCATAATGGTGCCCTTAACTAACCAAAATCATCACACGTTTTAACCAGATCTGCCTTCAGTGTTAAACTATGAAGGTTTAGTTAACTAGATTTACATTACAGTTTACAACAATACCTCAAATGTTACCCAAATACAAAAAGTATGTTGTGTAATGGGATGTATTTCCCTCTCGCTGTAAACTGCCCTATCACTACTACTTTTAACACATATTGGGTTTTTTTCCATGTGTGCAGATAGAATGAAGTCATATTTTCATTTAAAGAGGATTTTCAGGTAAGTTTAATAATTGTTTACTGTAATGTTTGTAAATTCTGCTACAACTTGTGACACTACAGCGACTTCCTGTGATGGTAGCAGTGGTGGTGTTTGTGGTATGAACAGTAGTGATGAGAGTACCTGGTGAAGCACATGACCACAGCTACGATGACAGCGATCTGAACAGCTCCGATGATAGCAGCAATGAGGATGTAGTGCAGCTTCTGACCACTGGGCACCACATACAGGATGTTGAAGTCCAGAAGCTGATCACACTGAGGACCACCATAAGCTGCCTCACACCTGACACACACAAAAACATTGGCATGAATTTGTCTGGATTGTTAGTAAGCCATAAAAAAGTGATGCACAAGTCATAGTTTAGTATGCTCTAAAATATCACTAAGGAATGCATACTGTCATTAAAAAAGTACATTTATTTAAAGTAATAGTATAGTATGCCATAACAAATATGAAAAAAGTCATTGTATAGTTTGACATAAAAAAAGATCATTAAAATATATGCCAGAAGGTCATATAAAAAGTCTTAGTCTGGTACATAGTTTCTCAGAGTGTGGCCCTACTTTTAATACCGTAAGTACATTTTCCTTGTTATACTTGCAAACTTTTAATTAAGTAACATTTTTTAATGCAGAACTTAGACTTGTAATAGAGTATTTTTACAATATGGGATTAGCACTTTAACTTAAAGGTCCAGTGTGTAGGATTCAGAGTCATTTATTGGCAGAAATCTTATATATTATTCATAACTAATGTTTGCTTTGTTTATGATCATCTGAAACTAAGATTTGTTAGAATGAGCCGTTTATATCTACATACAGAGCAGGGTTTTCTTCCAGGGAGTCCACCATGTTGTTGTACAGTAGACCAGAATGGACAAACCAAACACTGGTTCTAAATAGGGCCATTCACATTTTCATGTCAGCCACTATAGTTCTCCCAACAGGTTTGGCACACAGGAGAAGTTTCAGTTCTGCAACCTCACAGTTTGATACCACTAAATCCTGCACACTGGACCTTCATGTACAGGAGCTGAATACTTGCTCCTGACTGTGAATTGCACTAAAATGGAAGAGTGGCCTAAAATTAAGTTTTAACTCTTTAACAGCCCCAACTTCCTTGTCTCTGCGGAGCACTCTGATTGGTTGAAGACAGACAGTCGGGTGTTACCTGCAGGTGGGCAGGCTGTGTCTCATCTCACATTGGCCGTGTTCACAGAACTGGGCGTAGTCTTCAGGACAGGGGGTGTGGCTGTCCACAAACCCCTCACCCTCACCAGGCTTGGACACAGCTTGGGAAAAAAAGATGATAAACTCTGGTTTCTCATTGGCTCTTACAGAAATATACAATATAAACTACGGTCAGACTGCAGTGGAGGGGTCTTACCATAGATGTCTGGTTTGGTCTTCATGCTGTCATCTTTCCTGCTTTTATCTGAAACCACAGAAGAAGAAATAAGATGTGTTATTGTGATGTATTTTCATATTTTATCTCCTCATTATTCATCTTTGTTTTGTTCTAGTCTTTCTGTTTCAGTGGAAGGGTGGAACAGCAGGTGGCAGTATCAACACTGCTTTAAATAAAACAAGAACAACAACACCCATTGTCATCGTTCATTTCTACAGCTTTTAGCTATTTTTAATGAGTTACATCATATTCCTGTCATTTCCATTCAGGTTTTTTTATCTTCTATTTTAAAGTGTGCACAATTAATATATATTAATGTAACAGTGACAGAAGCAGCGATAAAGTCTCCAGCCTATGAAGACATAAGAAAAAATAAACAAATGAATAAATCATTCAGGAGTGAGAAATCCATGTCAACTTGTATTAAAGATGATCAGAAATCATGACTTATTGTCTCTACTTAATACTGAATAAATATTTTGTATGCGATTACTTTTGTAATGTACAAATACTATAAGTATCTGACCAAATGTCTCTCTGTTCCTGAGATATGACGAGTAATGGCCAGGAAATTTTTTTTGCAAAACATTATGATGTCACAGTGAAGTTGACCTTTGACCTTTTGGATATAAAATGTCATCACTACATTATTTTATGCTATTAGACATTTGTGTGAAGTTTTGTCATAATTAGTGTATGACTTACTGATTTATGGCCAGAAACATATTTTGTGAGGTCACACCGACTTTGAACTTTGAAACTTTGACCTTGGACTATAGGTGTGCGATAAATATCGTCTACGATAGTATGATAAATGTTTTGACGATGTGCAATTTTACATTATCGAGTATTTATACTATCTCAAAAAGAAAACAAATGAAAGGCGTGTAGACGGTAAAGGAGAGGTGCATAAAAGTCAGAATTTGTCCCTCAGAAGCCAATCAGCAGGCACGATTCAGTCATGTGGTGATAACGTGATCTCCCACAAGCAGGGTTGCCAGGTCCGCTTATTAGCCGCGACTTTGGGCTTGTTTTTTTGTAAAGTCGCTTACAAATATTGGTAGTCGTGGGTTGCAGTTTTTTGGGCTTATTTCTAAAGCACGATGGCCTATCCTCTCTTCAACTCCTCCCTCTCCTCCTCCTTGTCCTTCTCCTCGTGGCTTGTGGTTGATATGGTGTTAGCTGACATGATATCTGTATGTGTTGTGCAGTTTTTCTGTTCATTAATCACAGTGATGTATTTTCTTGTTACCTTGGCAACGTCCCACGTGTTTGATGTCGATCTTGAGCTGTTTGAGGCAGGAAGCTTCGCGGACATGGCAGGGCGTGTCGTAGGTGATGCCATCACTGCCACACACTGGGTTATCGTTGTGGCCGTTACACACAATGTTACACATGCAGCTGGAAACAAACACAAACATCAAGATCGTCTTATTTGTGTTGTTGTTACATGTAATCATTAACAATTCCTGGGATTTTTTTCACTACTGACATTTTTAACTTTTTTCATGCTTAGCATGTTTTTGAATTTTTTTCAGACAACATTTCTGATGTTTTTATTTGCCTGACAAACTGAGTATTTTTTTTTTTACTACCAACATTATTGACTTTTATTTTGCATGACATCTTTCTGACTTTTTTTGCCTGAAAAATTATTTTTTACTCCCAACATTTTTATTTTTTTTTTGTGATCAATTATTTATTGAATTTTTCCATAAAAAACTAGCAAAATGAAAAATAAGAAACAAACCCTCTCCCCATCCCACAAACCTCTAGGGGACCATTAGGCCAGTAGTTTTTACAAAATAATTCTAGGAACTCGATTGAGCATATTAAGTAGTGAATACATAACATACACAAACCCATATGTACCATACATATCAACTGACATATTCGTATAGTATTGTTGATATTGTTAGGAAATGTGAGAACAAAATATCAACTGACTGTGATGACACTGACATGATGATACTGAAAAAAGTTATAGATGGAATATCAAAACCACTCACATATATATGTAACTTATCATTCCCATCCGGTACATTTCCAAACAGAATGAAAACAGCTAAAGTCATTCCTCTGTATAAATCCGGGAACAAACACCACTTCACAAACTACAGACCTGTCTCACTACTTCCGCAGTTCTCGAAAAACTTTTCAATAACTGACTGGACTAATTTATTGATAAACACAACCTACTTACTGACAGTCAATATGGATTTAGAGCACACAGATCAACATCGCTGGCCTTATTAGAATTAACTGAAGAAATGACCAATTCCATAGAGCAGAAAAAACATGCAGTTGGAATATTCATCGATTTAAGGAAAGCATTTGACACAATAAATGACATATTAATAAAAAACTGGAAGGATATGGCATCAGGGGTATAGTTTTAAACTGGGTTAAAAGCTACTTAAGCAACAGGAGACAGTTTGTGAAGCTGGGAGATTGTTCCTCTTCATTTTTGGACATAACTTGTGGTGGGGTCAGTCTTAGGACCAAAGTTTTTCATATTGTATATCAATGACATATGTAATGTATCTAAAGTAATGAAACTTGTCTTGTTTGTTGACGACACAAATATCCGTTTTTCTGGTGATAATTTTATGGAACTATTGCAGGAGACCACAACAGAAATAAGTAAATTGAAAATATGGTTCAACAGTAACAAATTATCATTAAACCTGAACAAATCCAAAGTAATATTGTTTGGTAACAACAACATAAACACACATATAAATATTCAAATAGATGGGGTTATTATAGAAAGAGTTAAGACAATCAAATTTCTTGGAACAACTATTGATGAAAAACTCAGTTGGAAACCACATATAAAAAACATACATTCCAAAGTATCAAGAAGTATAGCAATATTAAATCAAGCCAAACAGTTTCTAGATCACAATTCACTACGAGTTCTTTACTGTTCACTGGTTTCACCTTATTTAAGTTACTGTGCAGAAGTATGGCACAACAATTACAAAAATACAATACATTCATTATTCATCCTCCAAAAAAGAGCAATAAGGATTATTCACAAGGCTGGTTACCGGAATCATACAAATACATTATTCTTACAGTCAGAAATACTCAAATTTGCAGATCTGGTGGACTTTCAAACGGCACAAATATTATTCAAAGCAAAAAATAATCAAGGACCACATAATATTCAAAGATTGTTCACTGAAAGAGAAGGGAGTTATATTTTAAGGGGTTTATTTAATTTTAAAAATTATAGGGTGCGCACAATCAAGAAAAGTTTTTGTATTTCTGTTTTTGGGGTGAAGCGGTGGAACGGTTTAAATGAGGAGCTCAAGGGATGTCCAAACATGAAGTGTTTTAAAAATCTGTACAAAAATTTGATTGAAAATCAAATTTTTGTACAGATTTTTTCAGGGGTGAAGGGGATTGATCATAACTGGGTGTTTACTGTGTATCTGTTTAGTTTATTTTGTTCTTTCCTGATTTACCATCTATCTGTTTTGTTTTGTTTTGTTTTTCTCCATCGTGGGTGTGGTATTGGTAGTAAATTTATATATCCATATTGATATACAGACATATATAATAATTTAATATATATATAAGGAAGCTAGATAATCAATTTATATTGAATTGCGAAGAGGGGTGGGATTAAATAAGTTTTTACTTCAGCCCTTTGTTTCTTCTGTTTGTTTATTTATTGTATTTGTTATTTGTTTCATTCATTCATTCATCTTCTAACCGCTTCATCCTCTTGAGGGTCGCGGGGGGGCTGGAGCCTATCCCAGCTGACATCGGGCGAGAGGCAGGGTTCACCCTGGACAGGTCGCCAGACTATCACAGGGCTGACACATGGAGACAAACAACCACTCACGCTCACATTCACGCTCACATTCACACCTACGGACAATTTAGAGTTATCAATTAACCTAGTCCCCAATCTGCATGTCTTTGGACTGTGGGAGGAAGCCGGAGTGCCCGGAGAGAACCCACGCTGACACGGGGAGAACATGCAAACTCAGAACAGAAGGGCTCCCACACCCGGGATCGAACCGGCAACCCTCTTGCTGTGAGGCGACAGTGCTAACCGAACCGGCAACCCTCTTGCTGTGAGGCGACAGTGCTAACCACCACACCACCATGCCGCCCTGTTATTTGTTTACATGTTTGAAATAAAGATTACTAACTAACTAACTATATTACATGCAAACACATATAACATCATATGTATGAGTATGTGTATACACCCACACACCCAACACATGCCCCAATGCTAATGAGAGAGAGAGAGATAATTAAAAAAAGAAGAGAAATAATAAAAATAAACAATAAAGATATCTGCAAAAGTACCACATCCCATACCCTCCACTCCCACCCACCCACAGGACCCAAAGGAAGGATCATAGATGGCTATAATAAAGATTTTAAGGTGATAATGGCATCATTCCAATATGAAATATTTTCAGGTTTGGCGAGATGCAGATTGGCTGCCCAGCACTCTATGATTGCTATATCTATTAAATCTAGCAGCCATTTTTAGATAGTATATGGAGAGGTTTCCATCTGCATGCTATCAGCCTTTTTGCAGCAGTGAGGCTGGCCAGAAAAAGGCGTTTGAGTTTGACAGGCAGGTCCAAGCCAGACGAATCATTAAGTAATAATATAGTAGGTGAAAAAGGAATCTGTTTAGACAATAATATGGATAGGACACCACACACTTTCTTCCAGAAATCCACAACACCCGGGCACTCCCAAACCATATGATAAAAAGTGCCTAAGCTGTTTTGAGGGCATAGGGTGCCATTAGGGGATGGCAAGGCTTTAAGTTTAAACAGAGTGTGTAGAGTGAGATAAGACCTGTGTATGAAATTGAAATGAATAATTCGGTGGTTGGGGTTTCTGGAAGATAACTACAGGTTTTGCCAGATCATGTGCCAATCCAAAACACTGTCAACCTGCTTCCACACTCTGTCAAGAGGGAGTGGCCTATTTGGAGCCTGCATCAAAGTAGCATATACAGCAGAAACCACCCCCCTATGAACTGTCAACACCTTATGAAAAGGATGTGAACTGAGAGTACAGTCCCAGGGCACCCCATAAGTTCGCATTGCTGTACGCAACTGAAGATAAAAGAAAAAGGAGGTACCAGGTAGGTTAAAGTCTTTCTAAATGTTTGTGAATGAGCGGAGACCTTCAGCCCCAACAACATCAGACAGTGTAAATATACCCTTACTTGACCAGGCGGGAAAATTTATAGGGTGCCCTCCCAGCTTTAGACCAGAGTTGAAGAATATGGGAGATTGAAGATACCAATTGGGGTCACTTTACAAAGTTTTTCAACCATTTTCCAGATGGAAATAAGCTGTGAGATAATGGAGCCAAATTTCAATTTAAAGTGTTTCACAGAAACATTAGAATAAATAAGGTCTTGTAGTCTGTGGGGCTGAACAATATTTTCCTCAACAGGACGCCAAGATGCACAAGATGCTGTATCAAACCACGTGGAAAGAGGGCTCAACACAAAGGACCAATAATACCACTGGAAGTTTGGGAGGCCTAATCCACCATCCTTTTTTGTTCTTTGGAGAACAGATGATTTCAGTCTGGGTCTTTTTCAAGCCCAGATAAATTTAGACATCAATGAGTGAATCTTCTTCCAGTAGTCTTTAGGAGGGGCCAAAGGGAGAATGGAACTAACAAAATCTATGCGTGCCAGGATATTCATTTTTATTACTGATATATGGGAATGAAAAGACAAAGATGAAGAGCTCCATTTATGAAGGCTAGATTCCATCTCAGCAAAGACTTTCTTATAGTTGTTAGTTACTGTATTTGAAACCGTAGGAAAAATTGATATTCCTAGATATTTAAAAGTCTGGACCACAGGGATATTTACAATGGCTGCCGAGGAAGACATCTGCCTAGCGGAAGAGTTCAAAGTTAGTAATGCCGATTTTTCCCAGTTGATTTTATATGAAAAAAAAAGGCTAAAGTCCTTAAAGATGTTCAAAAAGAAAGGAAGAGAGTGAGAGATATTTTGGAGAAAAAGAAGAATATCATCTGCATACAAGTAAATAAAGTGTTTGGTGTTATGTGCCATAATAAGGAAATGCCTAGTTGACTGCCGGACAGCCTGGGCTAGAGGCTCTAGAGATAAAACAAACAGCAAGGGTGAAAGGGGTAGGGCTGTCAGAATGAACTTCACTATTCGAAAACAATTCGAATTATTGCAAAAATAAGCATATTCGAAGTTGGAAACTAAGGTTTGAATATTTTGAAAAAACAAACAAAAACAAAATTCCTCTCTCTCTTCTCAGCGGAGGGTGCCCTGTCAGCCCTGCGCTGACAGTGACAGGGCGCATCTCTTTGATCCGAAGTGACACAGCCCGTTTGCTCATTCTTCGGGGTCGTTCAATAGAGTAATTGCAAATAAATATTGTTTTAATGTGTAACTACTGAAATGTTCGCAAGGGCTTTCATAAATTCCTACAATGTTGCGGCACTGCCGCCTTTGCAGGTTAAAAGTTAATGACAGCGACTTGAAGTGAGGAGGAACAACACGTCTCCAGCTTGTCAGCGCAGCAGTGTCGACACCGCTGTGCTGACAAGCTGGAGACGCTCACTATTGCATGTGATGCAAAATATTAAAATAATGTCATTATAACACAAAAAATATAAAAATGCGGTGGTAGGCCTAGGCTATAGCCTATACCAAGGAAAAATTTGAATATTATTCGAATTTTTTACGTAAAAAACATTAAAAATTCAAATCTGATTTTGGGGGAAGATTGACAGCCCTAGAAAGGGGACAACCCAGTCGAGTACCCCGAGAAATAAAAAATTGCTGAGAACGTGGTCCCAGTCAATACTATTGCTGTTGGGTCTTTATACAAGACTTGAATCATTGTTAAAAAAGTATCCCCAAAAACCTGCCATAGAAAATGCCACTCGAGCCGATCAAATGCCTTCTCCGCATCAAGTGACAAGATGGCATTTGAGGAATCTGCGGTCTCAGAAGCTTCAATGATGGGGACATTATCTGAGGCCAGGCGATTCTTAATGAAACCAGTTTGGCCTGGATGAATTAAAGTGGATAGATGCAGTTCTAATCGGGAAGCTATGGTTTTAGCAAACAACTTAATATCCACATTCAAGATTGATACAGGGCAGTAACTAGAGCACTCCAGAGGGGTGCTTACCCTTTCTTAAAATAAATAATAGCAATATTAACATTCTGGAAAAAAGAACCCTTCTTTATTGCAGAATGAAACATCTGCAGTAAAAGAGGCCTGAGGCCGAAAGGCCATATAAAATTCTGGGGGCATACCATCAAGCCCTGGAGATTCACCCTTATTCATGCTCTCTAGTGCTCTGTGTAGCTCAGTCAGTATTAAAGCCCACTGATTGTCACACAGCTGAGTGTGTGAAATTTGTTCTCCGCATTTGACCCATCCCCTGAGGGATGGGTGAGCAGCAGTGGTGCTACGTGCGGGAATCATGTGGTGATCTAACCCCCCCAATTCCAACCCCTGATACCGAGTGCCAGTCTCAGGGCGGACACTCTACCGCTAGGCCACTGAGCTGGTTATGGGGGCCTCAAGTTCAAAGGTAGCATCAGCTTTGGAAGCTGGAGGGGGTTCAAAAAACTCCTGCAAGATCTCAGAAGAGTATAAACTAGAGTAAAATGAACGAAAGATATTGTTGACTTCAGCTGGGGCAGAGCACAATTTACCTGTGGCAGATTTGACTGAGGATATATTTGCCAAATCTTCACTGGTTTTGAGTTTCTGAGCCCATAAATGGCTTGGCTGTGCACTGTGTAAATACTCAATTTGCATAGTCCTATGGTTAAGAAAATCAGAAAATTTCCTCAGTAACTGATTGGGATCTTTAATTAGAAAATCTCGTTCGAGGACAAGATCTGGCTTGTCCCCTCAGCTACTCCAGTTCTATCCAGTGAGTGCAACCAGACCGCGTTAAAGTCGCCTCCTATTATCAGGCTAAACTCCGATAAATCCAGCATAAGTTTAGTAAGGAATTCAAACAAATTCCTATCAAAGGAGTTAGGGGCTTAAATAGAAACAAAAGCTAATTTTTTAAGGTAAAAACAGGAATCCTGAGGTTAATTTCAATACCTTTTTAAGACTTTTTTAAGACCTTGCAAAAAAACTTTAAGACCTCATCGCCACTTCAAGCTGTCGTTAGCAGCAACGAATCTTTAACTTACTAAACAGCTGTAGTTTGCAATTAAATCTATGGAGCACAAACATACAACAGAACTCAGATAAGATGAGAAGGAATAAAGCTTGAAAGAATAAATTAAACCAAAGACAGGTTTATTAAAATACACCTTAGGTCATAACAAGTAACACAGCTCTACAGCTCAACATCAACTATTCAAGGCCAACTTGCTGAAAACAACAACCTTATGGCTAGCCCCCTGCATGTGGGATTTAGGGCTGACCCAAAAAATTCGAAGCTTTGTTCGATGGCACGGGATTCGATTGTGAAAAAAAAAAAAAAAAAAAATCTTTTTTCTCCCACTTTTTTGGGGGACCTTGAACGCAACACTAATCATGCCATCTGTTTACTGTTGTTTTTTTCCCCTTTAGCCATAATGTAAACTCAAAGAACGAGAAGCAATGTCTGTTATCATGTTTGTGAAACTTCACTCTGAGTGTGCATTAACAAAATCAGAATATATCTTTGCACACATACTGAGACCATGTCCATACTTATGTGGATAAATCTAAAACACGGATATGTGTGTGTGTGTGTGTGTGTGTGTGTGTGTGTGTGTGTGTGTGTGTGTGTCCTTACAGCATGTCTTCAGAGTCTTCGTCACATTCAGCTCCAAACTTGCAGTTTCCACATTTCGAGGCCTTTTTACCGCGACCCGAGCCCTCATCATCTGCAGAGACAGAAAACATCACTATACACATGGCCTCTACATGTGTTATAATAATAATAATAATAATTATTATTATTATTATTTTTGTTACAGTGTTGTTGTTGTTGTTGTTGTTGTTGTTATTACTATTATTATCAGATTCAAAATATTGCATTATAAAACCAACATAAGAGTGTATTGGTAATATATGAATCTGTTTACCTCCATCACCAGATCCTGAAGCACCATCTGACAGAGAAACAGACACACAGACATGTTTTGAAATTATCAGCTGACAGGAAGCAGTTCCCTATCAGAACACATGTCCAACATATTTAGATCAATGAAATAATAAAAAATTATGCCTCAGAGGTTGATCCGACACAAACTGAACAATATATCACTCATGAAGAGGACTTGTTACAGGCCTTTTGTATTTGACTGATTTATAACCAGCTGTACCAAATTTCTGGATACATTTTATGTCAACAGAAATCATGGCTTCAGGATTTTAACTATAGTTCATTTATTCACAGCTTAATTAAATTTTCCTATGAATTTTTATTTCCAAACAAGATGGTCTAAATATAACTTCCAAGCCTTCTCCATGACTACTTTAAATATATATTCAAAATAAGTTTAAAGTCAGCAAGTTAACTGTCCACCACATTTTTGATTGTAAAATGTGATTGTGTGTGTGTGTGTTACCGTGGTAACACGGTCCCTCTGACATGATGGTGATAGCTCTCTGTTTCTTGCAGGCGGCTCTTCTCAAGAAACACTCGTTCTGGTACGTGTCTCCGTTTGACCCACATACAGGGATGTACTTCTTATGACACTGAAACACACACAGTAAAATAATCATAAGAATTAATAAAATACTTTTAAAGTCAGTAAAACTACATAATATGTAAGTAATTCACCTTTTATTTTCACATAGACACATTAGCCCCTTCTAGGGGGCGATCACACAGAGATGAAACGCTAGAAGCGCGACGCCAGTAAAACAATTGTTTTCCTATGATACGGCGCGTCTGACCGGTGTTCAAGCGTCTTTTTAGATGGGCGTTTTTTTTAGACACGCGTTTTTGTAGACGCGCGTTTTTAGACGTGCGTAGATGCTGAAAAGTTAAAATGTTTTCAACTTTTTGAGCGTAAGACGCCAGTAGCACTATTCGTCATTGTCGTCATTGGCCCAGGCAGCCAATCAAATCCTCCTTCCTGTTTTGTTGTGGCAGTTTGGCCAGTTACGGCAGTTTACGGCATTTACGAGCGACAGACAACACAATGCAATCCGAAGACGAGAAATTTATCCTGACTTTGATTTTTAAGAATTATACAACACACACACACCTCAGTACTGTGCGAGCAGCGCAACGAATTTGTCTGGTGAATACAACGTAATTGACGACGACAATATCGTCGTAGCAGCTAGTTGAGATAGTGGGATGTGTGAGAGGGCTGGTGACCTTATTTTGTAGTTCACAGCTTTTGTGCTGCATTTTTATGTATGAAAAGTGCTATATAAACAAAGTTGGATTTGATGTGATAGCTCGTGATAGTTTCATGTAAGCTAGTACTGTCTCTACTGTCTTTGAGGGTAACACTATATTCAAGGGGAGACATAGCGAGATGACAGGAGGTGTGTGTGTGTGTGTGTGTGTGTGTGTGTGTGTGTGTGTGTGTGTGTGTGTGTTGCGCACGCACCCCCGCTCCACAGGCGCTCCTTGCTGTTTTTTTGTCTAGCACGCACTGAATAAGCGCTTCCAACGTTTCAAGCGTCTTTGAAGCGTCTGCGTCTCTAGCGTCTCATTTCTGTGTGATCGCTCCCTTACACTGCCAGATTTTCCGCGAATGTTGGTCTGTTTTGCCAGTGTTTAGACACACAGAGCCAGATTGGTGAGTTGATTCGAGGTGCCCAATTTTCCGCCTCGTAGGGTGGACATATTGGTGGAACCTTTTAGTTTAAAAAGACGGCCTTCCGCAACGGTAGGGGCTGTTGAAGACTTGTGGGAGGAGCTGTTGATGATGCCGCACATGTGAGCGACTGGCAGTGGATAAACAGGGAACAGCTGATAGCAGGAATTAGCGAGCAGCTAGTAGCAAGAGGGAAACACAAACCAGACAGACACTGTAAAGATGAGCAACTGGGGAGACAAGGAATTGCACGCCCTCCTTGCCCTCGCAAACGAAGAGGCCATTAACCGTCAGATGACGGGGACGGTGAAGAACGGAAACACGAAGTCATGGCTAATGATGCTCATAATATTTAACTGTTGGTAATTTCAGAGAGGATCAATGAACACATCAGAGTCAGAATGTGATTTCCCTATGTGGGTCCATGTAGCGCTGATGATTCAAGATGGCATCGAGGCCGGGTCTACACAGGGGCAAGAGGGGGCAATGCCCCCTTAAACAAATGTCTTGCCCCCTCAAATCAAATCCGCCGAAAAAGGCACAAAACAGAAAGGTTTTCTCATCTATCTGCACTCCACTCCGTGCTGTGTGCCAGCTGTGTGTGATCTACTGTCTGCAGTCGGCAGAGACCCTCCCCCCAGTAAACACCCAATCACTGTTTAGTATGCAAATGAGCCAAGATGCATCGGCGTCAGGTTTCTCAGTCTCAGTGAAGCAGAATGCAGCAGTAAAGTGAAGCTCCGTTAAACTCGTCATAGCGTCTCGTGTCGTGAGATACTTAATAGCCTATATAGTTAACAACAAAAAACAAAAGTAAATATAGCAATGTGAGCACAGAGTGTGAGCCTGTCAGTGCAAACATTTCTTTAATCACACAAGCACAGCGAGAGATGAGTGCCTGCTGCATGTCACATACTGAGGACAAATGCCCTGTGTGTGCCAGACCTCTACATAAAGCCCCGCCCAGCCTCTAGTTCTGCACGCTGTTTTTTGATAATCACAGCGATTTTTACAAAGCTTTTATTAACTTTTCACTCCTGCAGCTTTCAGCAGCTCAAAGGAGAGTGGAGTGAAGAGAAATCTGTTAAATTGCTAACAAAAAAAACAACAAAAAAGACAAAAAAAAACCAAACCAAAACAAAAAAATATAAAATGTTTTGTTCTAGCCTATATCTGTTGTGTTTGTTAGTTCTGTTAGTTTGAGAAGTTTTTTTTATAAGACTAGCTTTGGTAAATACTGGCTATAGTGAGGTTACTGTAATTATTAGGTTCAAATTTATTTCATATGCCTAGATGCCTAATGGCCATCCAATAAGATAAATGTTAAGATGTTGGTTGTGCCTGGATGAAGGATATTTTTATTTTATTTTTTCTTAATTTTTATCTTATTTTTTGTTTATTTTATTTTTCAGTTTTCCTCCCTGAGGGATTGCCACCTTATTGTGGTCAGGGAGTTTGTGTGCCTCAGTGACCCTAAGAGCTATACCAGCAGGAGCTTAGTTTTAAGGTGGGACACCCAAGTTGGACAGGTCTTAGGGTAGAGGCCTGACAGAGTGCAGTCCATTTCTTTTGATATTTTTCTCCCCCCTTAAAGGGTTTTTTTGGGGAGTTTTTCCTTATCCGCTGTGAGGGTCATAAGGACAGAGGGATGTCGTATGCTGTAAAGCCCTGTGAGGCAAATTGTGATTTGTGATATTGGGCTTTATAAATAAAATTGATTGATTGATTCTTTAGGTTGGGGGTTGGACACACAGCTAACAACAACCAAATTGGCCTATGGCTAAGTCCCGCCCTCAAACGCGATGAGCCAATCACAGTGCGTATAGCCATTCCCATACACTTGGACATTCTCTGCCTGGACGTCCATTGAAATGCATTACAGAAAGTCAGTTTTGTTCAGTTTTATGAGCTTTTCTGAGATTTGAAGTTTACAAATGGTCAAACGGTGTGCATGGGGTACATGCAACTCTGACACAAGGTATCCTGAGAGGCTGGGCGACCAGGTGTGACCCCAAAAAACATTAATTACCTCCTGCGAAATGCCGTGTACTGTGACACCTGCCATAGCGCCGGTCACTGAATGTTGATAGTTTGTCCGAGTGAGTGGAAGGGGGCATGGCTTAGCCATAGGTCAATTCCATGTAGAAAACACGGTTATCAACAACAAAACAAGCGGCGAGCACATTTGAGACCATGGTGCATTGACACCCTCTATAGGGCACTCACACAGCGTCCCCACATCCTGCGAGTGAGTGACCTTTATTTGTCACCTCTACCTATGGCAAAAATGTGCTGGAGCATGATGCCCCCTTCACATTTATGACTGCCCCCTCATATATGCCTGCCTAGAACCGGGCTTGGATGGCATCACCAAGACTGTCCAGTCACAGACTGACCTGTCTGTCTGGATGACTTCATATTTACTCATCTTAGTTTGTTTGTAATAAGTCAGTGTGAATATGAAACCAAATGTAAACAACTACAGGTGAGACGCAAAGAACAGGCAAATCATTGTGTGTGTGTGTGTGTGTGTGTGTGTCACTCACATGGAACTGGCAGACACACTTTATGTCGGCTCCATTCTCGCGGCAGGTTCCTCCAAAGCGACACGTCCCAGCGTCACACACTCGCAGGTCGCTCTTCTTCTCTGACAGATCTGGAAAAACAAA
This sequence comes from Epinephelus moara, assembly GCF_006386435.1. Lineage (NCBI taxonomy): Eukaryota > Metazoa > Chordata > Actinopteri > Perciformes > Serranidae > Epinephelus > Epinephelus moara. The sequence continues at coordinate 4,493,712 of NC_065516.1, forward strand.
CCAATCATCACAGGGAGTATGCTTGATTTCTTTAACCAGTCAAAATGAAAAAAAAATGCATCTAAGATCACACACCCTCTCAGAGTTATAACTCAGTCAGATACACAGTATTAGATTTAGAGTAATTCACACTTTAAAGGATATTCTTATCTCTGATGTCTATCTTAAAAAAACATCAATAAATCCGCTTAGAAATAATAAAAAAAAAATAGAACTCCCACCCCGCGGTTGTATGCCTCCGCTTACCACTCAAGTTTCTCTTACAGTTTACATCCATGTCCGTGAAAACATGGATGCTTCACACCCATTGTCCCCTCAACAGCACAGAGGATCTATATACAATCAGCAGTTTCAAGGTGGGCACCCAAGCTTAGAGTCACCAATTCAGTATCTGACCAAATGTCTCCCCTTCTGTTCCTGAGATACGACGCTGAGTAATGGCCAGAAAAGTGTTTTATACAGAACATTATGATGTCACAGTGAAGCTGACCTTTAACCTTTTGGATATAAAGTGTCATCACTTAATTATTTAATCCTATTAAACATTTGTGTGTAGTTTTGTCATAATTAGCGTATGAATTCTTGAGTTATGGCCAAAAACATATTTTGTGAGGTCACACTGACATTTGACTTATGACTACCAAATCCTTATTAGTTTATTCATCAGTCCAAGTGGAAGTTTGTGTAAAATTTAAAGAAATGCCCTTATTAGGTTCTTAAAATATCGTGTTCACAAGAATGAGACAGATGCAAGGTCACACTGACCTTGTCCATTGACCACCGAAATCCAATCAGTTCATCAGTTCAAGTCCAAGTGGACATTTGTGCCAAATCTGAAGCAATTCCCTTGAGGCATTCTTGTGATTTTGCGTTGACGAGGATGGGACACAGATGTATGTATAAATGGACGGACAGACGGACAACCCAAAAACATAATAAAAATAAAAATTCATAAAAATTCAGAGATTTATGCATGTAGCACTAGAGGGAGCTAAGGTACCACCAGTGTTACATGTACCCATAGGCGTAGTTTTAGGTATGGACGCTATGGAAATGTCCATACCAAAGCCATGGAAACATGAATTGTCCCTACCAAAAATAATGCTGAGTGAAAACTGTAGCCTACTTCGCAAAATCACCGTTTTAAAATTACCATTCACAACTTGCGAAACCTTATCTGGTCTGGTTGACAGCTGCGTTCAGCAAGCTATCCAATCAACAGCCTACTTTTCTTCCCTCCCTCCCTCGCTTAGCGTCAATACTCGACCAGCGTGCCTGTCACTGACAGTGAGGATTTTGATTAGGCAGCAAGTAAGATTGAAGTTATTGAAAATAGGGAATAAAATGTTGAACGACTATTATTTTTCTGTACAGAGTTGTATCAATGCTAATAGTTTAGTTTGTAGTTTGTAACGCTGCTAGCCGGTGGTGCAGCTAGTCAGAGAGCTAGCACTAGCTACTGAAGCTAGCTATTAGCTAATAGGTCTCGTAACGTTTGCTGAGGCAGAGATAAGGTGCTGTCATGTTGTCATAACAGTTGCCTTTAGCTAGTAATAAATCAGTTTTGGTATGTAATGTTAGAAATAACTGTTACAAACTCTTGGTAAGGTTGAAGCAATGACTAGGTTCACTCGCCCACTGAATTGACATCTGATTTGTTTATGCAATTTAATTGATAGTTGAACATAATTATGTTCATATTACATAGGCTACACAGAAAAGGCTATAGGCTACACGAAAAAAGTGTTTCTGTCTGCCAGAGAATAGTGGGCGGCTTGTTAGGCTACTCTATACATCAGTTTTATTGTTTTATGAAAATTTTGAAACTAATCTGTAAACTACAAAAACTTGAAAATTAAAAGATATGACTGTGGAATAATGGTGTTGTAATGTGTGGATAATATTATAAAGCATAGAACCGTCTACAGTTATTATACTGTTATATATCATCTGTAGGTAAAATGCATAAGTTCAGGAAGCTGTTTAAAGAAACAGTCATCAAGATCATCTGATCTGTAGCTCAAAACTGCATGCACGCAAATTAGTGCTGAAAATTTTTTCCCATTAAGGGCGGGGCCGTTTGAGTGACAGGCTGTCTGCTGATAGTGTCCACAGCTTCTTTGTCAGAGCAATCTCTTGCTCCTCCTCTCACCCAAGTATGGTGATGTCACAACAGCTATGTCCAGTATCTTTACAATCTATGCTAATCACACGCATCCCTAATCTGTACATCCTTAGATACATAGAAAAACAGGAGCTGCTAACAGATCATTCAGCATATTTTTAAAGGTAACAACTTGCCAAAATATCTAGAAATCTGGTTAAAAATCATAAAAAAAACACTCCTCATAAATTCAGATCTTGTCTGACGGTCATCCTGTTTTAAATTTTCTTCTGTATCAAACTATCAAAGGCTGTATGACAAATACATTAATAAATAGTCTGAATGTCCATTTATCTGTTAATGACATTATAATGTGTCACAATGTATGTGTGTACACTCTATTTGTAAATGTTAATTAGGGGGGTTAAAGTCAAGGATTGCCGTAACATGCTAAAATTATAAAGTCATAATGAGTTCACAATTCATCCAACAGTTGTGGAGATATGTCAGTAATGTGACTGAAACCAACGAACCAAAGTAATGTACAAACACAGTGTGGGAAACACAGCCAGGCCGACACACACACACACACACACACACACACACACACACACACACACACACACACACTATTATCTAGGGTAGTAATTTCCTGATGGCAGCTGATTGGTCGGTCAGTCCTGCAGGCTAGCCAATTAGAGCTGGTAATTACAGGGGTCGTGACCCCCGCTTCCCCTGTAATTAGTAAATACCTCGGTGTGCTGAGCCTGCCAGAACAGCCTGCTGATACACAGAGGGCCTGCTGCAGGGGTGGACAAAATAACAGAAACACTGTGTTCCCAGGATTCCTCTCTGTCAGCTTCTGTCTGCACACTGGAGGTCTGTTGTTGTGTTTAATGACTCTTCACTTCACTGCTGGAGATTTTAGGATTTAAGTTTTAAACTGATTCCAATTTTCAGAGTCAACATTTAGTCACATCTATGTTTATGCAAAAGTTAGTGTCATTTCCTATCAATATTAGATATTTTTGCACTAAGGTGATGAGTTGATTAATCATAGAAAAGTATTTTATTTTACAATTAGCCAGTAACAAGACCAAGAGTCTACAGTTATGCTACCAGCTCTGTGAAGCTGTTCTTAGACACAGCAATGCTTTGAGCTAAATGCATACATGCTTACAACATGACAATGCTAACATGCTAATTAACGATAATTCAATTTGATCAAAATAGCAGTACGCACCAAGTATAGTGAGGCTGATGGGAATGTATTTTAAACGTCTGGTAGTCAACCAGCAAGAAGCCAACATGGATGTCACAAAATGGAATGCAAAGCTTCTTGCTTTTCTAAAACACACCAACATGGAATCTCTTCTCTTAACTACATCACCACCCAACAGTAACAAAACTTATAACGAGAGCCCGATTGATATATCAGTTGGCCAGTTTTATCGGCGGATATCGGCCTATCATAGATGTATCAGTATTAGTTTATATGTTGTCCTATGTACACTGATATGAACAGTCTATTTTTACCAGTACATAATGCAGAAAAAGATGCTTGAAGTAGTTTCTAATTATTAAATTCCCAATGAATTTTCTATTTTAGTGCACTGACAAAGTTAATTGTTAAATTGTAAAATACTCTGCCTCTATTATATATCTTTGTCACAAGTGTTTGACAGCCATATTTGAGGGATGAGTGTATTGCATAAGTGCACATATAGGTTAATAATGATCGGGTTCTCCTTATATCACGATGTAAACGTGACTAAACCATTTCCAAGCTTTCAATTCATTCAAATACAGTGAAACCAACGTCGACCTGAAAGTAAAGATTTGATGGGGGATTTGGAAAATGATCAGCAGAAGTGTGAGGTTTACTGGGTCACTAGTTAATGCTCTAAAACGGGAAAAAGCAGTGGTATTGTCCTTTAAACCAAAGGGATTAAACCTTTATCAGGTGATGAAACAGTCTTGAGTGAAGACTTTGATCTACAGAATTTTAAACATATACATCCACTGGTTTAGTAGAGGATATACACCGGTATATGGGGCCAGAGCTTTTTCTGGCTATTTACAGTATACCAACCTATCAGCCAAACAGCCATTGAAATATACAGAAGAGTATACCCACTTCCTCTCTGGTAACCTACCCATCTACCTACCACTACACTGTCACACCTGACACACAAGCCAAGGCTTTTCAATGATGTCTGGTTGCTATAGTTACTAACTTCTCATCTGACAGCCATTGGTAGTATTACCAACCAATTACAGCTTGTTTACAGTCAGACAGGTCTGCAGAGACCCCGTCAGGAGGCTCTGTGGGGAGTTATAGTGAGTAAAGCTGCCGTTTACACACTGACAACACAAATCACAACCTACATAAAGCTGTTTGTAAAATGTGAGCAAGATACGGTTTCACAGTTGGAGAACCACAAAACCAAGAATCTAAACCTTAAGCTTAAAGGGATAGTGCACCCAAAAATGAAAATTCAGCCATTATCTACTCACCCATATGCCGAGGGAGGCTCAGGTGAAGTTTTAGAGTCCTCACATCACTTGCAGAGATCCAAGGGGA
>NC_065516.1:4498416-4506026 GCF_006386435.1 Epinephelus moara
CTGTTTTTAGCCTCATTGTAGCCTGTAGCTCTGACTGCTTCCCTGTACACTGTGCTCATGTGTGTGTGCTTGCGCAAGACGAAGAGACATGGGCACCGCCTTCATGTGTGTTCACGTGCTTTCGCTGGTCTCACGCGCAAGCACGCACACGTGAGCGCGGTCCACAGAGAGGCAGTTAGAGCTACAGGCTACAATGAGGCTAAAAACATTTTTCCAAACAACTTTTTATGTCGGGGCTTCAGGACACTTGGATCACTACGGACGAGCAGTATGGAGATACTTTGTGGTTTCAATTATGTGTTTTTGGACGTTTAATCTGGGACGCCGTCAGCCTCCATTAGATGGAGTTGTGTTGCTTCCCCCTCTCCCCTTGGATCTCTGCACGTGATGTGAGGACTCTAAAACTTCACCTGAGCCTCCCTCGGCATGAGGGTGAGTAGATAATGGCTGAATTTTCATTTTTGGGTGCACTATCCCTTTAAGTCAGAAAGTGAAGGCAAGAACTAACGTTAGCAACCAAATCAGGAGCTGAAGTCACAAAATAAAGGCAAGAACTAACGTTAGTAACAAAATCTGGAGCAACATCACAAGTAAAGGCAAGAACTTAAGCTAAATCAGGAGTTAGAATTAGAGACTAAAGTCAGGAAGTGAAGTCCTGTTTGTGTTTCCAACAGCTCTGAAAAGACTGAAAGTAGAAGATTCTGGAGACACCAGTCTGAAGTGAAGTGATTTTTTGCTTGCTTTTGTACAAAATTACATTAACATTATATAATAAAGTTAACTTTTGTTCCTCATATTATTTTATTTTATTTTTTTTTATCTTGACCTTTTTTTACTTCTCTAAATGTCTATCACAAAACTATATTTAAACCTCAACAAAAGTTATCATTGATAATGTTATCATCTGAAAGATGTTATAGGCTACAGGTGTCAATAACTGCTCCCGGACAATGAAAAATCGTATCCTATGTGGAACCAGATTCTACACAAATTTGGAACCTGGTTCCTGCACTGCAAAATAAAGTTTACGTTTCTGAGTTCATTAAAGGTTCCTTTATTCTTGGAAAGTTCCTACAATCAAAAAGAGACTGAAAGTTCTTTTTTAGCCCAGCCATCTTTTGCTGTTTTCGTGACAAAAACTGATTAAAAACTTCACTGGAAAAGACTTAAATTTTGAAGTAAACCAAGGACAGATTCCTGAACCAGACCTGAGTTTCACATCAGCCCTCACACTACAACGGCCTCAGGTCTAGGGTAACGTGTACACGTGTTTGAAACCATAAACGGTGATGAAAAATTAGTACACGAAAAACTTTTTTTTTTTTCTTTTTTTAGGGGGAGGGGGGTGATACTAATTGTTGACTAACTGTGTTACCTTCTCCAGTCTGGCGCTCTGAACCGTAGTTGGGAGACACTGGTTTTCTGTAGATTATCTTTACAACTTGGCTCCCTGCTGGTAACTAGCTCTAGGAGTCCGGACCAACTCTGCTTGAAGAATGAGGATGCAGAACTCACGTCCATGCAGAAGCTCATTTATTTCTCCTCTACAGCAGGAAAATATAATATAACATAACGCAGGGCCTTCTCACAGCGACTATGCTGTAACTGGAGCCTATCTAAACACTGTAAACAGACTGCAACCACCCGTAGCATGAAAGCGTCTTAAAGCGAAGGGCTGGCTGGTAACAACTGTGAATATGACAAGAATATTGTGAGACAGGTCAGTAGCCTACATGCTCCGTTCTATTAAAACGGCACGTTGGTTAAATGGTCCGTTCGGTTGGTATTTGGATAACTGGGGCTTTACTGGTATAATTCAATAGCACCACCCAGCAGTGAAACCCCTGTACACGTTTACACAAAAAACAAATACCCACTCTAAACGTTTAGAGATTTTTGTACACAAACTCACCCCTACTCAGGTCCCACTGGCTCTGAGTATGAGAAAGTCACTGTGTTGTGAACTGGATTTCAGGCACTGATCAGGTCACTGATTCAGAACTCTGATGAATCAATGAACTGTGACAACAACATCTCATAGTCAGTAACAAGTTTGATTTAAAGCTTCGGTGATAAGGAAAATGAAGCTGATTCGAGGCCAGTCGGTAGCGAAGGGCAGTGAGTGAAGAAGATCGGCCTCAAACTGAAGTGGACGAACGTTTTCATCCTCTGAAGATCAGTGAGGCGAAGACTGACTAACATTTCTCTCTCTCTCTTTGTATCACTCCATCTCTCTTGTCCTCTCACGCTCTTATGACTTCATTATCTTGCTCCTTGTTTTTCTCTCCCCAACCTACATCCAACTGTGACTGCATTTACACTGCCCAAAGTATGTGGACACCTTAACATCTTGTACACCAAACCAGGAAAAATATGTTGAAACAGGGACTGGTTTTCTCATCACTGACACAAAGTTAGAAAAAAACAGTTGTCTAAAACATCATAAACCGTTTTCGGATCGGACCGAACTTTGTCATAGTTATAAGAACCCCTTTTTGGATGTGTCCGCACTGCAAAAACTAGGAACAAACGTAGAACTTAGAACTAAGGGACTTTTATAGCTCCTTTTGCAGAGAAGGTCCTCTCCCAGCACAAGAGCAACCATGACTAATGCAAGTGTATAATGATTTGTGCAGATATAAGCGTATGTTGATAGGTCAAGCACAGCCAGTACAGCACCGGCAATCACCATTTTTAAAACCCATTGAAATCAACGGACAACAAACGACAAACAACAGCTTCTAACAAAAAAGAAAAAAAGAAAGAAAACATGGACAAATGGACCATGTTTTACTGTGCTTTACTGAGCATATATGTGACCATGAAAATACAGGGTGATCTTTTGCTCCACAGAGTTAAAGTGACATTGCTATACCAACAGCTGGCCAGCTTACTGTAGCTTACTTTAGCGTTTCTATTGGCGATGCAAATGCAAACACAGAAAAAGCCCTTGATGGTAGTTCTTAGGGAAGGTCCCCAGTGGAACGTCCCTCTTAGGAATCCCCCAGAACTGTGTGGGCCGAAAATGCCCATCGTGTGCTGAAGCATAAAGATTTCCCTTAAACCTTTTATTATATAAGCTGGTAACTTACTATTAGAGCAGATACTTTGTGACACGACTCTGCCTTATATCTATGTTATATCTGATCGGCCGCTTGCCCTCTCTGGCTTCATTAGGCAGTTCCATGGCCCACTCAGTTGTCTAACCACCAGCACTGTTTAGTCTTACCAACAGCCTCTGTTCACCAACCCCTCATGTATCAGACACCACTGTAAATGAATGTCTGTAAACCCCTTTATCCACCAAATTTAGTGTGCATATGACAGGTTTTTTTAATTAGCTGCTGGACAGTTGAATTTCCCTTCGGGGATGAATAAAGTTCTTTCTACTAGATAGAAATAGGCCATTGACTCCTTTCCAATTGCCAGTAGACCAGAGCTGTGTACATGCACTCCCAAGTAGACCAGTATTCCCAGTATTCCTTTCTGTTTTTTATTTTTTTCTGGTGTGTCAAAACAGTGTCAGAGAACAGGGTTAGTAAACAATTGCAAGAAGCATGGCGGTCAGTGAAAATGTTAGTGTCTTTTTATACATGTTACTTATTCAGTCTATCTTTTAAACTTGCCGCAAATGTATTCTGAATAATGTTTGGGGGCTGCCTGGACTGAAACGGATGGTATTTGTATTTTTTACATCATTGCAATGAACTAGAAAAGGGGCAAAAGTTTGCATGTCCACCCAGGTGTCGTATTTCCATCATTGCTGATCATCAGCTGGAGCCAATAAATACATGTGACTATTGCAGAGTCATTAGTCCTGAGAATTAATGCCAATTGTAACTGTTCCCATTAAATATAAAAACTAGATGTTAGTGGGTGTTTTATCCAGTGGGAAGGGGGCTAAATATCCCTTTTCCACTAAAATTACCATTTTTAAACACGGACAAAACCCACTTCAATAGATGAAAGACTCCTTTCCCATTGCCAGTAGACCACAGCCATGAATACAGTTCCGCAACGGACAAGCCTTGCCTTGCCTTTCTGTGCGTTTTTCCCCCTGATACATCACATTCAATGCCATGGATGGGCCGGAGGCTAGTAAACAGTAGAAAGCAGCACGGAGGCCGGTGAAAACTTTATGGTGGTTACGTCTTTTTTAATATCTCTTATTTATTCAGTCTCTCTTTCAAACTCGGTGCAGCCTAATTTGGAACAATGATTTAGCACTGCTTGGACGGACAAGGATGTTATCTTGTGGCAGCCGGGGACTCCGTGGTTTTTTCGGACCTAATTGTATTGCGGAGTTTTGCACAGCGGCGACCGGATCTTTGCTCTCAAACCACAAAAAAATGTGATGGCACAACAGTCTCCTTCAGTACATTATTCTATGCTTTCTTTTGATTTTCACATTGGCTAGTCATCCTGTTTAATTTGTCTTCTGATTAAATCGGAACCGTTGAAACAAGTTGTAGGAAGCCTCTGCAAGTAATTGGTTGCTGGCAGACACTCTGTGCTGCAATAAAATGGTTAATCAACAGTCTACTGTTGTGTACAGCCTTTATAGACAGAGCTGAGTAGTGATGCGCGGGTCGACCCGTAACCCACGGGACCCGCAAATGGACCTGCGGGTCGGGCAGCAGTGATCGTCTGTTAAATCGGTCTGTAAATGATATTTTGACATTATTATTATAATCTATTAATCTATAATCTATTACTGTCATGGCATCAGAAGGTACTGATGTGTTGAGCAGGTGACAGTCCGCGGTCGTTTTCAAAACATACTTGTGTCACGCACTCCAAAAGAAACTTGAAACAATATGAAATGAAACTTTAAACAATAATTTATTGTACAAAACGGGGGAAAAAAACGTTGACAAAAACGGTTCCATAATTCATATTAAATTCAAAAGATAATGAAAAAACAGCTACAAGTTAGAGGGAATAGTGATAAACAGGCGTGTGCACAAGCTCCGTTGGTAGGCTATACTATATTTTCACATTTTTAACAATGCAATTTAAAAGTTTTGATTTTTATTGATAACCTACATTTACCAACAACAAAAAGACTACATTTAGCACCAAAAAAATATGTTAAAAAAAAAAAAAAAGTAAATAAAAATAAAAAAACGAATATCGAATACCAAATTTTCATAACGAATACCTACCCATAGAAACGAATATTCGAATATCCGAATATTTGGGTACAGCCCTAGCATTATCAGTTTCACATCATTATAATTTAGAGGTCCAAACCAGGAAAAAAACATACTCAGATCAAAATGGCAATTAAGTTTGTGGGCATGTGTGTCCACATACTTCTGACTATAAAGGTTTATTGGGCATCACTTTATTTAGCCGATAATCCCCGAAGATAAAGCTGTGTTGATGATACATTATAGTGTTGCACGGTATACCGGTACTAAAATAGTACCGCGGTACTAGAGTATTCCAAACGGTACTATACTGCATTTGGAAAATACCGGTATTTTGAAATTGATTCAATTCATTAATTTAGTTAATTTATTTTACTCATTTATGCACACAAACGCCTTTCTTGTTCCTATTGGAGCACAGATTGCACAAGTGGTGTGTATGACAACACCTGTATCAACATCCGCAGCTGGCGCACGTGAAAAAAGACAAGAGAAAGTCTGCCTCGCAAAGGGAGACAACACGAGACAACACAAACTTGGTGGAACACTTGAGTTACCAAACCGTGACGTCCGTACCGAGGTACTTACTGAACCATGATTTTTTTGGTACCGTTACACCCCTACTATTTATTGTTCCAAAGGTTTGTATCCAAAAGGACTTTTCCTTAGGAAAAGTACCGAAAAGTATCGAAACGTATCGAAATTCATATTGGTATTGGTACCGAAACAAAGATTTTGGTATCGTGACAACACTAATACATTAACATTTCTTATCCCATTTTTTTTTGTTTGTTAATCAGCCATACAAATATTATAACCAGAAAACTGTCTGACTACAACCACAGTAAAGATCTCTGTCTCTACTGAAAGAACAGGAAAAGTATGTGCTGATCAGACCCTGCTGAGTTTCAGCTGGTGAAATCTGCTCTATCATCACCTACACTGTGTTTTAACACAAACACAAACACACACACACACACACACACACACCATTCATTTTTTGTTTCAGACAACTGGACAAGTCACAAGCTTATAAATGACAAAGGGTTGAAGAGACTCAGAGACAGAGTGGTGTGTCTGTTCCAGGGGAACATCTGTGACTGAGCTGATGTGGGTGAACATGATGAGAAAGAGTTCAGATCTTCTGAAAATAGAACTCACAAAGATTTCATCCTTTAGATCCCAAAAAAAATCCCTTAAAGCCATGCTTTCAAACAGACTGAAGCAAGCCAGTTTTTTCTTATGTGTTTAAAAGAACTATTTTAGTTTTAGATTTCTAGATTTAGATCAGAGAAGTTAAAGAATCCATAAACTGTAAAAGTTTAAGTCATCAACAAACAAACTCTGACAGAATATAAATCTGGTGCTCTTCAATGTTTTTTTTTTTTGTTATCAACAAATCAAAATGTGATGAGTGAAACTATAAACAATCTGTCAATACTGTCTCTACAGTGTAGAGTCTCTCAGGTCTGAACCCATTGGTTCCTACTAATCTTTAAAAACACAAATATACAGTTTCAAGTTTAGAAAAGTTCTCCATAATTTCCTAACACAGCTGCTTGCTGTAGCTTTTAATCAAACAGAGGAAATAGAGACTTCTTTGGGGAATATTTTCATACATTATGTGTATATGGACCAAACTGTTCTGGGAGCTCCCTGAGAGTTTGTTTGCAATAACTTCCATACAGAAAACCCCCCACGTCACTTATGTACAATGAAACAGAGCTGAGCAATGCCTCAATTGGTTAAAATTTTAGCCACCAAACAAGAACCACTGTATTAAAAAACTAGAATTCTTGCCCTGTGGTTGTATGCCTCTGTGCACCAGTCAAGTTGCACTTCCAGTTTACATCTATGTCTGTGAAAACATGGATGCTTCACACACATCTTCCCCCTGACAGCACAGAAGATCTATATACACTCAGCACAGTTTCAAGATTAGAGTCACCAATTCAGTATCTGACCAAATGTCTCCCCTTCTGTTCCTGAGATATGATGATCCATCCTTGACTGAAAGGAAGGTGTTCTTGCGATATCATGTTCTCAAGGTATTAAACAGATGAGGTCACAGTGACCTGTGACCACCAAAATCTGATCAGTTCATCCTTGAGTCCAAGTGAAAAAAATTTGCTGAATTTGAAGAAATTCCCTCAAGACATTTTTGAGATATAGTGTTTAGGATAGACAGATGGATGGGTGGACAACCAGAAAACACAATGCCTCTGGCTGCAGCTATTGCCAAGCCTGGAAATCCAGGCCCCTTAATACTTGTTATGATTTCCCAAAGCTTAGTTAACATTTCTCACCTGTGTGCTGGATGTATGGGCTCCAGCAGGTTGACCCGACCGACCGGACGCCATCATCGCAAGCAAAACGGACACTACGCTGCGTTCACAGTGCTATGTGGAAATCGGACATATCAGCACTTAAAATGTGGCTGTTGATCTGCAAAATCTG
>NC_065516.1:4506067-4531362 GCF_006386435.1 Epinephelus moara
AAATAAGATCTGAATCTGAAAAGATAAAACATGCAACTGAAAAAAATAAGACCTCAAATGTTTAAATATATATGGAAGTGAAATGTGAAAATAAATTATTCATTCAAAAGAATTACCAAAGTGAATCAAAATTATATTTAACCTGAAAAAACGTTTCATATACTTATTTTTATTTTGAATAAATTGTTGTATTTTTCAAAATTCAAGATCAACACATGAATTTTCAGTTTCAAATTTTATTTTTTCAAGTACAAAACATTTGACCCTAATGTAGCTCCATAGATTTCCTGGGTAGCTATTGCCTGCATGAAGGTATAAAAAGCAACTAATCATCACATTAATAATTTTGATGGATTTCTAGGTAAAGCTGGGCAATATGGCTAAAAATGTCACATATCATCACAATAAAATACTTCATATCAGCCAATATCAATAATTATCTAAGAAAGTCTTAATCTTTATTTTTTCAAGTTTAAAGGCTGATTTTTCCTCCTGAGTTAAATTTGAAGAAGCCAGATGGTTAACTGTGGTTTATCTGAGGCAGATTCAAAACAAATTTAACAAAATACCTTCAATAAATAAAACATTAAATAGACAAAGAAGTCTTGATTCTGTTTAGCAGCATGTCCAACTCTTTGCGCAGACAGTTTAAACATTTAAACAAGTGTTTTAGCTGACAACGGAATCAATAAACAGACATAACTAAACTCTCAGCTGTGGTCTGTGTTTTCTGTACAAGTTTCAAATGCACAGTATTAATTTTAGCAGTTTCTCAACCAGGTGAGCAACTCCATTGGAATGAATAGGCGCCATCTTGGCATCCAGTATCTAGTAATGATGAAAAAAATCTTTAGGCTGGTCTTATCTTTTTCTTCTTCTCCTACTTCTGATACGTCTGCTACTGCTGCTGCTCCTTCTTCTTCTTCTGGTTAATAGCGGATGGAGACTGGTGTTTCATGAGCATTACCGCCCCCCTATATGGGTGTATGCCTTGTTTAATTATATGGAGGATTTATCGAACATTTATTATATCGAACATATGGAACATTTATTATATCTCTATATTTATTATATGCAACTAGGGGAAACACTGCAATTCTTGCGCACTTGGAGGCGCTTGGGTCAATTTAGGAACTACTTTTCTGAGGCTGACTCCTGGCGCAGAGACAAGACATGGATAGACCCAGTGCCTGACAATCTCCATCCAATGTAAGGATAGATAAGTTGTCTGCGACTCATCAGGGTCAGACATCTCACTAATGTCAGAGTAGGCCTATAAGTGCCATCCACAGATGGCTTGAGGATTCACTGTCCCCTTACAAGTATGTTAAAAAAAAAAAAACCATGAATCTGTCCATTATTTTAATAGTTTAGTATTGTATGGAAGATAACAGGTATGTTTATGCATGGCAGTAGCACTAATAGGCCATCACTCCCTTTTGTTTGCACATTTATGTTTAAAATAGAAATGTCAATTTGAATAGCTTGCATGCTTGATTATCATGTAATTGACAGACAGTGTTGATTTTGGCGTTGGTATCAGCTGACGAGATATGTTTATAAATGGCAGTGGCAAGGCCAACCTACTCACTGTACCTTGCACATGTTTAAAATAAAAACATGAATATATGAACCTGTGTATCCTCTGAATACCTTAATGCACAAGAACAAGGTGTGTTTATACATGGTACTAGGCCCAGATAATATAAAACACAATTTAATACATAATATATAATATATATAGTAGGGGGTCCCTGCTCCATCTCTCCATCAGTTTGGGGGTCCTTGGCCTGAAAACTGTTGAAGACCTCTGTGTTAGAGTAATCCTTTAAGAACAAAAAAAGTAAACTTTCTCAGATTCCAGCTTCTTAAATGTGAATAGCCTTAGTCTCTGGTTTCTTTACTCGTCTATGATAAACTGAATTTGGGTTGTTGACAAAACAAGACGTGAGGATGTCATGCTGAGCTTTGGGAAACACTGATAAACATTTTCTTAATATTTTCTGATAATTGACTCAAAAACCTATCAGCTGATAACTAATAAACTAATTAGCATTGAAAATGATCTTTAGCTGCAGCCCAAGTTCATGGGAATGAAAGAACAAGTCATCCAGTGCAACACTGTGACTTATAGACTGAATCATTGGGACGTCAAGCTCAAAACAATAATCACTTCTGGGTAGACCACAGGCAATCGATTTGAATTTAGGAGATTTGTAAACATAGTGAAACATGGTGGTCGGACCTGTCTGATGTTTCTGCCATGCTTATTGTAAACTACTGTGTTGCTTTGCTTTTATCTTTGATTAACCAAATCTATCAGCACAACAGCTGAACAATGTCCTGCTGTTGACAGGGCCACAGCAAAACGCTTTTAACTTCCTAAAAAAATCAGTGTCAGTTTAAGTGCACACTACATTTAGAATATTGTAACACTTTACCTTACTCATCAGCACTGAGCTGCAGCAGCTGACCAGCAACTCCAGTGTTCTACAAAGTAAAATGACTGTTTTTGTTGGTGGAGTCTGGTGCCTTTTATATTACAGCTTCAGTTTCCAGTCAGAGAAACTGTCTGACAGCGAGGAAAAGCACTGGGAATATTCTAAATATAGCACTTAGACTGATATCAAATTTTTTGGGTGGGCCTTTTTAGGTGGCTTAAAAACTAAGTAACTGAGGAAGTGTCTGCTCAGCACCATTTGATTTTAATGTACGTGACACAAGGATTTTCTACCTGGAAGTACTGTAGATGAACATTGTGATTCAGTCTATGTCATATAGCTGTGACATCACAACTTCACAAAAATCCTGACAGCTCATTTAAAGGCACAGTGTCTAAATACAGACTGACAGTATTTCTCTGTGGACTGAGTGCCTTGATACTTTCACAGTTTTTATATCAGTGCAGCTATATCTGCTCTGTTTTTTAAGAGACATGGAAATCTGACTTTTCACAATATAGATGGTGCAATCAGCGTAACTATAAGGTCGGACTTAAAATGCCAAGTTATGACCAGTTTAGCTTCAGACCAGGCGTTAGCCCTGTTGGTGCAACTGGCCCCAGCAGACTGTGGTTCCTGTTTGATGTATCCACAAGTTCTTATACATATAGGCTGAACATACGCACATACACACAGGGTACTCCGTCATTTAACCTCGCCCTGTTTCTCCACCCTGTAATTAACTCTAAAATAGAGCTCAGTTAAAGTGAGGAGTGGTCAACACACACACACTCACACACACACACACACACACACACACAGACTGTAACACAGAGGCTTTGAACTGACACACACCCTTTAGTGAGCAACATGGCTGCTTCAGCAGGTTAAACCTTTCTTAC
Organism: Epinephelus moara; assembly: GCF_006386435.1. Classification (NCBI taxonomy): domain Eukaryota; kingdom Metazoa; phylum Chordata; class Actinopteri; order Perciformes; family Serranidae; genus Epinephelus; species Epinephelus moara. The sequence goes on from NC_065516.1 coordinate 4,509,411, forward strand.
ACTGTACAGGTGTTGTTGGTGACCTCATGTTTCTGTTGTCATGGCGACTACACTGATATGACATTGATAGATATGACTAGTACTCTTTAGTATGACTGAATGAATGAATGAATGAATGAATGACCGCAGCAGCGGTCATCATCAAGGAGCAGTTCATGAGCCTCCATCATTTCTCTGCTTCATCCTGCTGCCACAGTCGTCATGACAACAGAAACACAGAGATGTGTCAATGACAACAGCTGGATCACGTGATCAGCTTCACCGTGACAGAGAGCAAATCAGATAAATAAATAAGAATGTGACCTCTGACCTCCACTCTGAGGTGAACGGTGACGCGTTCAGGTGTAAACAGGATGTTGTTGTGTCTCACCTGGACAGTCGGTGGCTTTCCCGGGCCCACAGTCCACACTGCTGCTGCCTCCACTGCGGGGGAACGAGCTCCGGACGGCGGCGGGGAGAACCAGCAGAACCAGCAGGCAGCAGAACCAGGAGAACCGGCACTCTGGAGCCATGATGGAGGCCGGTGGGAGGGAGGAGTAAAGCACAGAGAGGCAGATGGAGGGGAGCGGTTGGGATTGAAAGGTATGAATTAAAGGGAGATAAGGGGATAGATGGAGCTCAGTGGAGGTGAAGAGGAGGAGATAGGGAGGTACGGGAGGTTTATGGAGATAAATACAGATATATCTTAAAACAGAGGGACAGATGTGTATGTGAAGGGATAGACAGAGGTGTACAAAGAGAGGAGGATGAGGAGAAGGAGGATAAAAAGGTACAAAGAGAGGAAAATAAATAAAAAGAATGTGTTTTTTTTCTGGATTCGTCCTTTAATAGAAAAACACGGCGCAGTATGAAACGTTGTGGGCTTAGATCCTAATGCTGTCCATGTGTTTTCACCTCCTCTCTCCAAAAACTCCTTCCAGTGTCTCTCAGGAGAAAAGCTCCATGGTGAACCAGGGAACAAATAGACTGGAAAACACGATGAGAAAGCCGGGAGGAAGGCTGCTGACTGGAGCCCGGGATAACAAAGCAAACCAGGGCCTGGGGCTTCTTCTCACACCGACCCCCCACACCTCCACACCACCCCCTTAAACCAGTCTGCTCACAGCCCGGACTGAGCCTCCATCCCCCAGCCCCGCTGCCTCGCACTCAAACCGGGCGGGGAGAACCGCGGATCGCCGCGGACAAAAAGATCCAGGTAAAAGTCCGAAGGGGCTTCCAGCAGCATCCAGACCGAAGCGCAGCGACGATTGACGTAGGCTATGCAGCAGGTCGGTTGGTCGGTTGGACCGGGACTTTTTCCTGTCCTCCTGCTCTTTCTCCTGTGAATCTAATCAACAAAGGCTCAGACCACGTGACCTGTAGGAGACCACTCCCACAGAGAGAGAGGAACAACTACACATCCCTGCACGCTCTCCCCTGGATGGGTAAAGGCTTCTGTTTGCTGTTGACCTCATCTATCTGCCCAAATAATGAGTCAATACATAATAATCTTTTTTTTTTTTTTTTTTTTCNGAGGAACAACTACACATCCCTGCACGCTCTCCCCTGGATGGGTAAAGGCTTCTGTTTGCTGTTGACCTCATCTATCTGCCCAAATAATGAGTCAATACATAATAATCTTTTTTTTTTTTTTTTTTTTCCATTTTCTGTCTGTGCTTTGAGCTGCTGTGACGCGAATTTCCCAGGTGTGGGATTAAATTTTTTTATCTTATTTTATCTTATAAAACATAATGCAAAAATTATCCTCCTAATCTTCCTAATCCTGTCACACCTGCTGATATCTAACCCTCTGCTCAGTAAGAGCCGGCCCCACACAAAAAGGTTCAAAGTCATTTGTTGTCAAATAAACAAGTCCCGGCCACTGAAAAACTTGTTATAAGAAGAAGAAGAAGAAGACTGAAGTATAATAACAATAATAATAATAAATTATAATAATAATGTAATATAATAAAGAATCACAGCAGTAGAAATAAAGAGGAGAATCTAAGTATATGAAATAGTGGAGTTAAAATAAAGCATTTGTCACCCATTCTTGAAAGCTCGGACAAATTTTGTTCTACAAAAAAAAAAAAAAAACACCTTAGAATAATGACCTATAAACACACCAATTCTGTTTCCAGGGTGAAACATTAGCTTTTCCCTGTGTCAGAAAACAGCCCTGTCCCACACAAGAATTCACAACTTCCTACAATTTAAAAAATGTATTAACGGCCCTCAAAATCTAAACCTAACAGTAAATACTGTTAACATAGGTGTCAAAATGTACTGCTATAATTATCTCTGTTTTACAATATATTTTTATGAAAATGTTGGCCCTTTAAATATGTGTCCCAGATTTTTGTCATTTCCTGTTCCATATCCACAAAAACATCATTTGATCAGGTATAAAAGAGGTTAGCTATACCTCAGTGACTCCTGTCTCACTTCCTGATTTCAGATAGGAGCCTCTGAGCTGGAAGCTATCACCCATAAAACAATATCAGCAGTGACATGAGACAATAACTAAATAAAAACTTAAATTAATTTGGTGCCATTTTTGCCAACAAATACTGACAACACTGGATGTTTCAACCAGTTTGGAATTGACTGTGTCACTACAAATGATCATATTAAGAAGTTCCTCATGAGAAATAATACAAATTAATTCAAGTATAAACCCTCGTATATGAAATGTCACGGTGATAATAATCAATTAAAGAAAAAACATAAGACTAAAGTCGTGCTTCAAACTAAAGTCGTGCTGATTTCTGGTTTTGGTTCCTATCAACGTGTTTACGTTATGTTGCCTTTTTCTTGGTCAATTTAATGTTAACATTTTAACACATTTTAAAACTGTGCTCCTTTTGTCTTTCTCATCTGATGACTGTACCAGACTTAATACAATGTTATTAGATATTTGTAATAGCCTAAATGTTTGCTCCTCTCCATATATGACTGCCATGTTTTAGGTTGTGTCACATCTTTTCTTACACATGAAGACAGGTTAGATCCAGCCCTTTACAATAAGACTACAACACTAAAATATGCATCATACCTTCACCAGATCGATCAAAACGTCCTGAGAAGAACCGTTCATAGGGTTAGGGAGTAAGAGACAAATACTGTATTTACTGTAGTCTATTCAAAGATCATGTTGCTGCTAATAGGTCCCAGTTTAGGATTTACTGACTCACTGGATGTAGACTGTGGATTTAAGCATGCCATTGGCTGACTGTTTCAACAGACATTCTCCCTCCCTCCTGCTATCTGCATACTGCCTTCATAATCTCATTCACTACAGGAAACAACAACCTCCAAGCTGACAACTTACACACTGAAAATGGCTTGACAAAGATTTGGATCATGCAATAAGACATGTCTGCTTTGTTTTTTAAATCAATTGTTGTTCAAATCTACAACAAATAAAACAACTTGTTAACGCACCTTGAAGCCCAGACTCCGTCTCACAGGACTCTTATGCCCAATGTTGATCTGTTTTCTGACACGGCCAGTCGGAGTTGATTTGCTACATCTAACAATATCTGAGTTCTATCCTTTTTGAGCTGTGGTCTGATCCTGGACCATCATGAGCCCGCCCCCTGCCAGATCAGCAAACTTTTCTTGCCGGTGTCAATAGAGCAGCTCTCCTCCCAGTCTGCCAAGTTGGCACGAGCTAACACAGCAGCCGTAACACCCCACACTGAGCCATAATAGAGTCCCAACAATTTCACACATTCACACAAAGAAACAGCTCGACTCTGTTGTGAACCCCGTTAATAATTGTTAAGAAATGTTAGCCATGTGATGCTAACACAGTCCTCTTAGGGCCATTGCTGCATCTGAGCTTAGCTCCTCCCAGGATAATTGTGATTGGTTTAGAGAAACAAAAACAAGAAGGAGTGTGATCTTAATTCCAGACCTTTCTCAAAGCGCTACCCCACCACACAACACTAGTCTTCACATGCTTGTTTGTACATCATGTGTGATATTTGCAACAGTGCCATAAAAAGAACACATTTCAAAAAGAGGGCCCCAAACCAAATCCTGCTTAGGGCCACCAAAAGTCTAAGGCTGGCTCTGTTAGGAGTGAGCAAACTCCGCCTAAGGCTGATGTGAATCCAACAATATGGAAGATGGAAGTCCTTTGAGCATCTTGTACAATAAGAATTAATGTCTGAGGAAAACTTACACAATTCTGAAAAGTGCTCAGCAATTGATGAGTCAGGTGCACATATTTGTACATGAACACACAAGTCTATAGGTATATGTTCACATTGATAGCAGTTTGTATTTACTGAAAAGAGGAGCAGATGAATCAGATTTTTTAGCAAAGCTCGTCATTCTCAAAAATTTCTTTTGAATCAACAAAATTGTACTGAGACATGCGGCACCCTACACAGTGTTACAGTACATAATATACTGATAAATTAAGCTGTAATAAAAAGTAATTTATCGTTCGTTCATTTATCAATGAACGAAATCTACTCAATATTCCAACTGACTTTAAAGTCTTTTTTATAGACAAATTCAATATGGTATTTCCATGTTAATTTTTCATCTACTATGACTCCTAGGAATTTAATATGAGGAACCTGAGTAATTCTAATATTGTCTATGAATAATTTGGCTTCTTCTTTAGTATACTTTTTATTTTTGTTACAGAATATTACAAAATTAGATTTATTCATATTGAGAGAGATTTTGTTCATCTGAAAACATTTAGAGATTGATGATAGCTCTCCATTTGCTTCTCGAATCAGTGTGCTTAAATTTTCATGTGAGGCAATAAGACACATGTTATTAGCAAATAAAAGAGGCAGTACATTATTGCAGACCCTGGGTAAATCATTCATATATATCAAAAACAAGAGAGGTCCGAGGATGGAACCCTGAGGTACCCCACAAAACAGCTTAGCTCTATTTAAATTGTGCGTGTTTAGAGATACATATTGTTCCCTGTCCTTTAAATAATCAATCAACCATTTAAGAGCAACATCGTGAAAACCATATTTTTGTATTTTAGCAATAAGGATATTGTGATTGATGGTGTCAAAGGCTTCTGACAGGTCTAAGAATATACCAAGATCATTTTATTTGCTGTGTAAAGCTGTAGAGACTTTAAGAACAAACTGCAAAAGGGCCATTTCTGTTGACTTTTTTTTTTTTTTTTCGAAAATCATACTGATGGCTGTACAGTATGTTGCTCTCATCTAAATGTTTTTTAATTCTTGAATATACTAGTTTCTCTAAAACTTTAGAAAAAGTGGGTAAGACAGATGTGGGACGATAGTTTGTAAATATGCTAGAATCACCTGATTTAAATAGTGGAATGACTAGTGTCACTTGGTTCAACACCTGTTTTTAAGGATAAACTTAAAACATGGGTGAGGGGCTCAGCAATAGACAAAAGTACCTTCTTTACAAGACTAGATCTTATTTCATCACATACTTCTTTAGAGGTGGGGGGTCAAACGTACTGATACAAGGATATTCACCAAGAGGGATTCATCTGTACTCTATATTTTTAGCTAAGGAAGGACTTATTCAGTAATTCATTATTGAGGTAACATGTGTTTTTTATATCATTACAGGATTGTTTGAATTTTTCTTAATAGTAGTGTTTTTATGTTGTTTTTTTCTGCAGTATGGAGTAATTTTGTGAAATAATTCTTATATTTTCATAAACATCAATATTAAATGGGGTGGGGCAAACAAAACATTTTTTATATAATTCATTCATTTTAATTGAAGCTCTTTGTAGACCTGGCATGATCCAGGGCTTTGAATTTTTTGGGTTACATTTCCTTTTTTATTTGAACAAGGGGAAAACATTTATCAAATATGGATGTAAATATTTTCATGAAAGTAAGGTAAGCCAATTCAGGATCCTGATTTTTGAAGACCTCATCTCATGAGGCTTCCTTCATCCGAGCTATAAATGAGATTTCATCCTTTTTAGTGAACTTCGACATTTCATCCTCACGTCAGGTGTGTCTTGTCGATTGGTTTTGGTTAAAAAAAAATTGAATTATTGGAAAATGATCAGAAATGTCAGGTTACAATAACCAAGAGCTGATTATATGATCAAAATAATTTCTAAATATATTATCAATCAAAGTTGCAGATTTACGTCTTGTCCTGGTTGGTTTATAGATGAGAGGATGAAAAAAGGATACATAAAAAATATTCAGGAATTCAGTTGATAAATTAGAAGAATGCACACCTTTCCTTTGTTACTTATAAACTCTACAGTAGAAGATAAAACACAATTAAAGAAACTAATGTCAGTATCAGGTGGACGATAAATGCAACCAATTATATCATTTTTCCCACTGAAACTACTGGAAGTTGGTATTTCTATGAAAGGGGATTCAACTTCAGTCTTGTTAAAGCTATTACTATGCTCCTGTCTCTCAATAAACTGTGTTTGTGGGGTTGGCAAAGGTGCGCATGGAAGCGTGTAGTTGTAGCAGTGATGGCGCGGCTTAATACTGCCTCAAAAATTACTGCCTTAATGATTTTGAAATTAAAATATCCTTGATACAATTCATCCATCCATCCATCTTCTAACCGCTTCATCCTCTTGAGGGTCGCGGGGGGGCTGGAGCCTAGGGCTGACACATAGAGACAAACAACCATTCACGCTCACATTCACACCTACGGACAATTTAGAGTTTCAATTAACCTAATCCCCAATCTGCATGTCTTTGGACTGTGGGAGGAAGCCGGAGTGCCCGGAGAGAACCCACGCTGACACGGGGAGAACATGCAAACTCCGCACAGAGGGGCTCCCACAGCCGGGATCGAACCAGGAACCCTCTTGCTATGAGGCGACAGTGCTAACCATCACACCACTGTGCCGCCCTGATACAATTCATTCAATTACAATTCATTTTATTTCAGTTTTTTTCATTTACATTCACTTTTCATAAGTAGACTATACCGCACAGTGACAGTCTGTACAATCTTAGTTCAAAAGATCCCAGATAGGCTGGTATGTTGAAACCTGTGTGGGGGGACATCTCTGTCTGAATGCCAAGTGATTAGCATCTATTTTCTAGTAAGCACCCACTTTTTTACATATTTTATTGGATTCCAACACTCAAGAGGAGGTCCAACTAGTTTGATAAACATAAGAGCTGATGCATTTTTAATTTTGAGTTGTGTTCACAAAGGTTTTCCTTAAAATCCCTGTAGCTCTGTTTGACTCCTGACACCCCTATCTTTAACTGACTGCAGAGTTCTCTTATTTCCTCTTCACCATACATTAATGGTAGAGGCGTTGGCCATGTGTTTTGATACATTTACCTTGTGGAAGAGTGATTCTTCCTCTTTAGTAACCATCCTTGTTTCCATACTGGTGTACAGTGCTTCATAAAATCTGCTAGGATCAATAACCTTTTGCCTGCTGTCTTCTTTTAGTGGCACCCCATTAAAGGAACCTTTCTGAGCAGCTTCACATGCTGCTTTGTAGTATGGACCATTACCTGGATTGTCTCTCATTGCAGTAAATACAGCTGCTTGCCTTTTTATCAGATTGATTGAGTGTGACAGTCTGATGTCTCTGGACTGCAGAGTTTCAGACAGATCTCGAAGCTCCTCTAGAGCATCCATCATGAGGCCTAGGTTTTTAACAAAAGCCACTGAGCTCAGCTTTGCTGCTAAACCTTCAAACATACATCTGTCACTTGAATTTCTTTTTTCATCTTCACTTGCAGCAGTGATTGTACAGTGCACTGTACATTGTCCAAACAGCATTTACTGTTCTGTAGGATGACGCCACCCACCTTATCCCCAGCACCTGACCTATCCTTCTCAAATGGACACCTACTTCAGAGGCTGCAGCATAAAGTTCCCTCAGGTTCTTTGGTGACTGATGGTATAGCCAGTATAATTCGTCTAAAAAGCTAGTGAAGTGGTTGGTTTCTGTGCAGCACTTCACTGCATCTCCAAAGGACAACTCCAACCTATGGTTTAGACAGTGCCAGCCTATGAGATCTGGAAACAGGGATTTCAACTTTGAGTACACCCCAGCCTTTCTGCCTAGCATTACAGAAGCACCATCTGAACAGAATCCAACTAGACACTCTTTAAGAAAGGCATCATCAAGGCAAATTTCTGCAGGCAGTTTAGTAGTGTGTCAGTGATTTCCTCTGCATTTGTATTATCTAGCTTAAGTAGATCTGTTGGGGTCAACACATTAGGCCTCACCAAGGGGCACCAAATATGTTGGGATTTAATTGGCTATCGGAAATAATGAATAATTATTATTAATAATTAATAATTATGTTAAATAATGTGACTTAATTAACATTAAATCACCTCGTGGGGAACCATTCCCATAAAGGGAAAAATAATAGCCAGTTAAAGATATCAGTCTCATAAAATACACTGAACTATTAATTTTGGAGTTTTGATTAATAATTAAATTAATGACAACAACCAAAATTAACAGTTACGCCTGAAGGATCTCAGAGTTCTTGACGCAGCAGAGGTTAACTATTCATTCACTCTTGTGCAACATTAAACAGACAGCAGGTATGATTCCAAAGAATTATATTTATTCATAAAGTAGCAAAGCAAACCAACAGAGCCGGCCCAAGGCATAAGCGAACGAAGCACCTGCATAGGGCCCCGTGACCACTAGGGGCCCCCCAAGAGCAATTAATTTAAAAAAAGAAAAACAAAAAATTTATTATTTTTTTCCATGTGTGAGTGATGATGATTGATATATTATCAAATGTACGTTGTTGTACAAAAAGACAAGAAAGGGTTAATGCCCGACGAGGTGTCCATTATCAGGAATTAATGGATGACGCGGAGGCGTGAACCGTCCGCAAAGTCCATTAATTCCTGATAATGGACACTTCGAAGGGCATTAACCCGCTTATACCATGGTCACTTACCAAAGAAATGAATATTAAATCATTTATTTATGCTTTAATGTGTTTTACACTTAAAATCATGAGTTTTTCACAAGCCACAGCTGAGCGGACTATTTAATCTCTGTAGTTCACAGGCGTTGCCATGGAAACCCACTGTGGTCTCAGTGTAGAGAGCATAGCGACTCTGATCAGTGAAGGGAAGTGAGATGATGGCTAAACGTTATGTGATATTATTCAGAAGATGATTATTTCAGAAAGCCAGTGCACTTCTTACCGCTTGTGTGTTACAGACTCTGGTGGTCAGAGGATGATGTGCAAAAAAACCCTTGAGATATTACTTTCATGATTCAGTGGCGTTCATTTATAGGCCCAAGAAAATTTGTTTCAAATAAGCAACATCCAAATAGTAGGCTAGTTAAAATTGGTTTTTAATTGCAACATATAATTCATAAGCATATAGTAGTAGTCGAGATTAAATCATATAAACACATTAACAAATTAACGATTGTTTCCAATTTAAATTTAAATGCTACATTACCATTAATAGTGAAATTTGAAAGTGATATGGGTATGTCCATCATAGTGGCATTTGAAGGACGGAGATTGACAGATTGAGCACTGCTTGTTGGGACATTTGGAGACGACAAGATGTTGCTCCAGTCTCGTCTCTCCTGCGCTGACAGAGCCCAGTAAGCCTGCCGGCTGCTCTCACACCGATGTCCCGTGACGGTCATGATGTGACGAGTTTCCAGGCCGGTGTCAGAGAGCCGACCTACAGCTGTGCTCCGGAGGCTGTGATTGGTGTAGACCCGCGACTCCTTGTGCCGTTTCTCCCTTTTCTTTTCATTCTCTATCCTCTCTTCTTCTGCATCCCAGTCATCAAAATGATCAAATTCACCAAATAAATTAACTGAAACGATGAAATCACTCATGATGCCCGTTGTAATCCGTTGCCTCTGCTCTGAGTCTCTGTTGTACCAGTCCCTAGTTAGGCTGATTTAGGCCTAGTCTGCCGGAGGACCCCCCTATAATACACCGGGCACCTTCTCTCCTTCTCTCTCTCTCTCTCTCTCTCTCTCTCCCGTATCCTATTACTGCATCTTGCTAACTCGGCCATTCTGGATGTCACTAACTCGGCTTCTTCTCCGGAGCCTTTGTGCTCCACTGTCTCTCAGATTAACTCATATCGCAGCGGTGCCTGGATAGTGTGACGTGTGTGGTTGTGCTGCTGCCGTGGTCCTGCCAGATGCCTCCTGCTGCTGCTGTTATCATTAGTCATTAGTCATACTTCTACTGTTATTATACACATATGATTATTGTCACACATGTATACTATCAGATATTATTACTTTAAAAAAATTGTACCACAGTAGCCAGAACTATAATTATAATGTTATTACTTTCATTAATGTTGTTGTAAGCTACTGTCATTACCGTCTGTCCCATTGTGTCATACAGATTACTGTTAATTTATTATGCTGATTTCTTCTGTACGACATCTATTGCATGTCTGTCCGTCCTGGAAGAGGGATCCCTCCTCAGTTGCTCTTCCTGAGGTTTCTACCATTTTTTCCCCGTTAAAGGGGTTTTTTTGGGGGAGTTTTTCCTTATCCGCTGTGAGGGTCATAAGGACAGAGAGATGTCGTATGCTGTGAAGCCCTGTGAGGCAAATTGTGATTTGTGATATTGGGCTTTATAAATAAAATTGATTGATTGATTGATTGATTGAATTGATTGTTGCTATGGTTACAAACTAGCAGTTGAGCCAGCGCAATAATTTAGAACCTGTCATCAGGCAATTTAACCGGAACGTCTTTTTAGCTGTCCTATAACATCTTTTAATGGACACCCTGCAGCCAATCAGAATTGAGTATTCACCCAGACCATGGTATAACATGAAATAACTTATAGTAGGTGTGTGAATGATCAATAATCAGTATTACTGGCAGTAATATAGGGCCCCAAAATCAAATTTTGCCTAGGGCCCCATTGAGGCTTGGGCTGGCCCTGCTGTGAATATTATGTGGATTGAAAAATTTCAGTTGGCATTTGACTGACATGGAGCCTAAACCATGCCATAAAGTGAGTTTTAAAGTGAACTATTCCTTAAGACAGTAACTTAACCATTTTGAGGTTGAAGATCACCTGTCTTAATCTCATATTAATGTTGATACTAATGAGTTTTTTGTTGTTGTTTTTTAACCCTGGCAGGTGGACCAAGATGTTGTCAGGATAATGGATGAGGAAACCCTGTCAAAGTACATTCCTCATTTTGGAGACCGTGTGTTTGCCAAAAATTGGACAGGCTCGGCCTCAGCAGAAGCTGGGAGCAATGCAGATAAGAAAAAGAAACGTACAGAACACATACAAGCTAAAATGAAACTTCCAAGCTCTGGCCAAGCAACAACAAGCTCATCAAATCATACTTGCTCAGGACTTGGTTTGGGAAACAAGAATGCTGCACGAAAAACAAGAAAAATAGAACTGGGTTGGATGAATTATCAAGATGGTTATTTCAGGCAGGTTAGATGACCAACTGGTGGGGGCACAAGAGAGATCATTGCCAGGAAAGATGACACTGTGAACAAAATTCTAGGAGATGGGAAGAAAATATTCTTTCCCAAGGGGAAATCGTCAAAAGGAAGAGTCGAGGACTCTGACTTCACACTTTGTGTTATGGGCTCAGAGGAGCCCTTAGATGGCACACTCACAGTTGGGGCGTTGTACGATACAACTCATCATAAAATACTCAGTTGTACATTTGCTCAAAGAAAACTCATACTCATACCATGTCACCTGAGTGCTCATGGAGCTCTCTGTCAGCTTATGTTGTTTTTGCTATTCATTCATTCATTTATTTATATTTGGATGAACTGTACAGCACTTTGGTCAACCAAGATTGTTTTAAATGTGTTATATAAATAAATTTGACTTTGACTTTGACTTTGACTTTGACACCTCTCTGTTCTCAGATGGGCCTTTGTCTAGCTCCAGCTCTTTCATGCATGCAGGTGTACCATCAACCTTTATTTCTAATTCTACCCCAGCTTCTCAGACATCTAAACCATCTATGGCCCAGATATTTAATCTATCTCCTGATAATGAAGTTATTTTCCTTGATGATGATGGAAACATTACCTTGGATGTTCTCTGTGACACACTGATTTATCAGCCTCCCCATGCTTCTGAGCAGCAGGCATCAGATAATATCATTGAAGTTCAAGTGGATTCCAACCCTGCCTCCAGTACCAGAGATTGCAGAATAATCCAGCAAGTGATAGAAATCGAGGATCCTGAACCCATGACTGAAGCACAAAGTTCCAACCTTGTGCCCACAAATGGTGAATGTGACACCTCTGTCTATAGTCAGTCAGCACCACTTGAAGTCATAAATCAGGAAGCAAGTTCAAACCACACCGCAACAACCAGCTCATCTGTAAATTTATATGAGAATCCAGAGAACATAGTTGAGAAGCAGACCATATTTATTTGCACAGTGCATTGTCTTTCTGACATGATTGAGGCATTTTCAGATGAGAATATACTAGATGCCAATATTGGATTCAGGCGTGTGCTGGAAAATGGTGAGTTGGAGAATGGAGTTGGAAGTGGGCTTGTTATGGACTGTCTCACTGATTTCTGGAGCAGTTTCTATGCATCAAGAACCTCTGGAACCACATACAAGATCCCCACATTGCATCATGCCTTTCAAGAAAAGGAGTGGAAAGCTGTTGCCCGTATTCTGGTCTTTGGATGGCAGAGATTTGAATACTTACCAGTTCAGCTGGCTCCGCCCATTTCTTCATGAAGCCCTTTCCGTATCTTCAAACAACTGTAGCCTTATGGAGGTATTTTTCAACTATATCAGCCCCACTGAGAAGGATGCACTTACAGAGGCTTTGACTGATTTCAAGGGAGCTGATATGGAAGAGCTTCTCACCATTCTGAGGAGTCACAACTGCACCACTCTACCAACAGAACAAAATTTTCCAATATTGTTGGAAGAAATCGCACACAAGGAGTTGGTACAACAGCCATCATTTATAATAAAGTGCTGGAAGCCAATCCTGGAAACTATTGGAGAGTCTTTGAGTGGTGGAGTGCTGGACAAGATCCTTGCTGATCTTCAACCAAAGTCAAGAAATATCACAAAATACATTCCATTCAGTTTCCAAACTCAGTGTCACCAGCAGAGAGGACCACCTGTCTTCATCTTCTGAGATTTGTCAGAGAAATTGATCAGAGAGAGATTGGACAGTTCCTTAGGTTCTGCACAGGGTCTTACCTTTTTCTGTCAAAAACCATCAAGGTTACATTCACCGACATATCTGAGTTCTCCAGAAGGCCTGTGGTCCACACTTGGACTTGTGGACTGGAACTTGCATGCAACTACAGCACTTATTCAGAATTCAGGTCAGAGTTTCTGTCTGTGCTGCAAAACGGAATATGGGTGATGGATATGGACTAAACATGGTATGTGAAGTGAAGACCTCAGAATGGTCATGGTTGTGATGTTCTTAAGAAATTGCACTGATCTTTAGCAATGAACCTGCACATGTATACATCCATCAGGGAGCATAATCATAGATGATACCACTTAACTACAATCAGCCACTAGGTGTCAGTATTTCATGTACAACAGTGTCATGAGGACCATAAATGCTATGTTATTGTACAAAAGGTCGTCCCTCTGTGCATGTTTCCCTCCTATGTATCTCCTTTGCCTAATCATGCGCTGATCATGCGCTGTGCATGTGAACTCAGATATCCCACACTGCCTATGTCCGTGAACGCCTCAAAGACGTGTAGATCAGTTCAGAGCGTGGAGACATCAGACGAACGTTTCTGCAGTGTGTGCGTCCATAAAACCGTGAGTTGATGTTATTTCATGTTTATGTTACGCTCTGATGATGTTTATCCATATTTTGCCGACTTATTGGTTAATTCTATCCGTTTACATGATGTGATGCAAAGCTAGCCGCTAGCTGGTAATAGCCTGAGAGACTGCATTTTGTAGACTATTAATGTATATTTTGGTCACTAATTTCTGTCATTTATATATTGAATGATTGCACACTGAATGCTTATGGCTTAGTGAGTGTCTGTCATTCATATGTTGCACAGTTTGAATGATTATTCAGTGCCGCTAATTGATGATTGTTAGCTCATTAAGCTTTCATAATCAGTCTGGAGCTCTGTATTCTAGCTGTTATATGATTAGATGTATATGTCTAGCTCAGGTTTGTCCTTTATGTTCAAGCTGGAATTTATGTTGCTAATCAGTCTGTATTGTTGTGCTTTATGTTAACGTAACCACAAGCACACACACACACACACACACACACACACACACACACACACACACACACACACACACCTATAGATAAACAGACTGAACTTTACATCTGGACTCCACCTTTTATTTCTACACTCTCACCTGAACATTAAAAGAGTGTCCTGACCCGACACCCTGAAGCGATTGCTGCCACCCAAGATCCATACACACTGTCTGTCATACAGTTATGTACAAACATTACACTAAGTATTTCAAAAACTACAACATATTGTTCTTAGAGGAGCAATGTTGTGATTGTTGTGATTTGTAAATGTTGTTCTGGAGCATTTTGTATACAGTATATTTGTTTGGCATAGACACATGAGATCACTTAGATGATTTTTTTTTTTTTTTGAATATTTTATTTTAACTTTTTTTTTTTTTTTACAAAAAAATAGAAAAAAACCTACATACAAAATAGGTATACAGCACCTGACATTGTTACATGAAGTAATTGAAGTAATAAAAAGAAAGACAGAGGCTATATGAGGATATATATAATAACCAAAGTAGTCCTGTGCTTCCTGTCTCGTGATACCGTCAGGGGTACGAATAAAAAACAAAACAAAATAAAAAACAAACACACACTCAAAAAAACATAAATAAATAAAAAAAAAAAGAAGAAAACCCAGAGAGGAGGAACAAAACCTTAAACAGTACAGAAAAAAATACAATTTTTATTTTTTTAATTTTTTTTTACAAACACACAGCAGCCTGATTCATACATTGGTCATTTAGGTCTCATCAAGTAAAGCCAAAAATGGCTTCCACGCTTTCTCATAAGAATTTGGTGCCTTCCCTCTGCTAAGGCGAATCTGTTCCATCCTAGAAACACAAACCATTTTGTTGAGCCACCTCTTAAAGCAAGGGGATGATGGAGACTTCCAGTTGAGTAAAATCAATTTCTTGGCTGCTACCATGCCTGTTTTGAGAGCTTGCTTACAGTGGGAAGGGAGGGTCGATGTCCTTTCAGAGGAGCCAAAGATTGCCAGGTTACAGTCTGGTTGAATGTTTATTTTATATTGCTTAGAAAACCAGTTAAATATGTCACTCCAAAAGTTGTCCAGTACTGGGCAGTGCCAGAATAAATGTGAGAGTGAACCTTCGGCTCTGCCACATCTATCACACATGGGAGACACTGATTCAAATATTCTATTAAGTTTAGTTTTGGAATAATGCAGTCTATGTATGACTTTAAATTGAATTAACCGATATCTAGAGTTTATAGAACACTTCTGTATACTGGACAGGCCCTCCTCCCATAATTCATCTGACAGTGGAACTCCCAATTCTTTTGCCCATGCCTACCTGAGATGACTGGTACTCGCTGGTGTCTCAAAAGCAGTGATAAAGCGGGAAATCAAATGTTTGGAGTTTGGTTGTAAGAGAAATGTATCATAAAAATTATAATTGTGTGGTCTTATTGGGAAATCAGAAACGTGTTCCCTTACAAAATGTCTCACCTGTAAATATCGATAAAAACGTGACTGAGGAAGGTGATATCTAGCCTGGAGCAGAGGGAAAGAAGCAAAATTGTTATCTATGTAAAAATCTGAAATGCAACGTAGGCCCCTCTCCCTCAAGTCCAAAAAAACCCCATCTGTCAATTGTGGTTTGAACAAGTGATTGCCTGTTATTGGGGCATTTACCGAAACATTTGGTAATCCAAGGAATTTTCTCATTTGATTCAATATCTTCAAAGAATTACTAAGAACGAAATTGTAGCCAAATAACTTGTGAGACGGTTGTACATCTTTAGCCAGAGTGGAGAGGAACAGTCATCATAAGGAGGGCCCCACTGCCAGAAAATGAGAGCCCTCGCATTTGCAGCCCAGTAATAATGCCTAAAAACAGGGAGGCTGAGACCCCCACTTTTTAAATTCTTCTGCAGATGGGCTTTAGAAATGCGAGGGGGTTTATCTGCCCAGACAAATGACAGGACAACTGAGTCCAGTTGTTTAAAGAAAGATAATGGCAAATAAATAGGGAGGTTTAACGGCATTGATACGGCCAATCATTGAGAGAGGGAGTAGCTTCCAGTTCCTAATATTAGATTTTAGTTTATCCACCATATCCAAAAAATTCAATTTCAGTAAAAGTTTGGGGTTTCTGGAGATCTTAAGGCCAAGATAATTAATATGGGTAGTAACTAATTTAAATGGTGAAGATTTCAAGAAAGTAGGACACATATTTGTCAATGGCATGAGCTCACATTTGTCCCAGTTAATTGTATACCCAGACAATTTACTAAATGATTTTATATAATTCAGGAGGTTGGGAACTGAGACCACTGGGTCTGATAAACAGATCAATAAATCATCAGCATACAGATTAACAAGGCTTTCAACATTACCAAACTTTACCCCATGAATACCTGGGTGACCCCTTATACCTATTGCAAGTGGTTCCAAGGTAATATCAAAAAGAAGAGGAGAAAGAGGGTCGCCCTGCCTTACACCCCGCTGCAACTCAAAAGGTTGGGATCTATCCGAATTAGTGAGAATAGAGGATACTGGTTTAAGATAAATTATTTTCACCCATTCAATGAAATTTTCCCCAAATCCAAATTGTTTTAGTGTCTTCAGCATGTAAGGCCATTCGATCTGATCGAATGCCTTCTGGGCGTCAAGAGATAAAACAGCAGCCTGTGTATTTTTCCCATGCACTGAGTATATTGTATTTAAAAGCAAACGGACATTACTAAAAGAAAACCGACCCGGGATAAATCCAGTCTGATTAGGGTGTACAATTGTGGAAATATGCCTACCTAATTTTGTAGCCAAGACTTTAGTTATTATTTTCAGATCACAGTTTAAGAGAGCAACAGGTCTGTAACTTGCAGGATCAAACTCTTCCCTTCCTCCTTTCAAAAGCAAGCAGATATTTGCTTCATATAATGAACTGGGGAGCGTCTTATTTCTCATAGAATCGTTCACCATTCTCAGCATGAGCGGAACTATTTTGTCATGAAATGATTTATAAAATTCACAGCCAAAGCCATCTGGACCGGATGTTTTTCCAGAGGGGAAGGCTCGAATAGCACTCAAAAGGTCAGTTTTAGAGATTGGGGCATCCATATCATCTCTCGCTGCACTATCTAATTGGGGAACATTTAAAATGGCAAAAAAGTTACAGAAATCTGCTTCAGTGGCCTTTACTTTACTAGAATACAGTTCCTTATAGAAGTCCCTGAAGCAAGCATTTATCTCTCTCGGATTGGTTAGGAGTCTGCCTGATTTGGATTTTATCCTGTGAATGGCCTGTTTAGCCCTTTCACCTCTAAGTTGGCTAGCTAACAGTTTCTCCGGTTTATCTCCAAGTTCAAAATAGTTCTGTTTAATTTTCAATAGAAGACTACCAACACGTTTATTAAGAATGGTATTATATTCACATTTTAATTTCAAGATCTTATTGTACTCAGTGGATGAGAGGGAAGATCTATAAGCCTCTTCCAGTACTGGAAGCATTTTTTCAATGTCCTTAAGGCGGCTGTTAAGTTCTCTTTTCTTGGCTGATTCAAATGAAATAATGTGGCCCCTGATAACTGCTTTGAAGGTCTCCCACAAAATAGAATCAGAAACCTCCCCATTATCATTTGTAACCAGAAATTCGTCTATACGTGCAGTCATATGCTCAATAAAAGACTGGTCTTCAAGAAGAAGAGGGTTGAAGCGCCAGCTATATTTTTGACTAGACAGGATATTTTGGAAATTAAGAGAAACTGGACTGTGATCAGATATTAAAATATTATGATAAGTAGAATTAGTAACACTGGGCAGTAATTCAGAAGCTATCAGAAAGTAATCGATCCTAGTGTAAGACTTATGGACATGAGAATAAAAAGAAAATTCCTTATCTGTAGGATGCTGCAGTCGCCATATTTCAACCATATTCCTTGTTTTAATTAAATCATTCAGAGTTCCCACTGAGGTTATTGCAGGAGGTGGTTTTGTAGAAAGTCTATCTAGGACCGGGTCAAGATAATTAAAGTCACCTCTAATAATAACATTCGGGGTAGAGGCCGGTATCAAATCAAATGCTTTACGGAAGAAGTCAGGATTATCAATATTTGGACCACAGATGTTAAGCATCGTTATCGGAAGGGAGTTTATGTGACCAGATATCATCAAATACCTGCCATATGGGTCTGCTGTCATACAATCAAGGCAAAATGGTATATTTTTTCGGAAAAGAATAGCAACCCCCCTAGACTTGCGGGTAAAAGGTGCTTGATAAACTTGGGAAATCCAATTTGCTCTCAACCTGCGCTGCTCATTTACACTAATGTGCGTTTCCTGAAGAAAAATTACGTCTGGCTTTAATGACTTGAGATGCGAGAAGACTCGACCCCTTTTAATCACATGACCCAACCCCTTTACATTCCATGAGACCAATGTAAATGTATCATTTATACTGCTATGTGTTGTGCTGTCGGATACTGACATTATCTCTAGAATAAAAGCAATCTGGTATCCTCTCAAAAGTGCATAAAACATAATAAAACAAGACACATAAAGAACCTGCCTTGCAACCTGAGGTAACACACTCAAACAAACCCATGAACCTGAACTTGTCCCCTACCCACCCGCAAGCATTTCCTCACGAACGAAGCACAGACATCCCTTCATGCCTGGAGCCGCTACACGCACGGCTGTAACCCGCTTTCAACCCTGTGACTCGCTATTAAAGCTGTGATAGCTAACTTAGCCCAGCTCCTCTACCAAGCATAACTGACTGAAGTCAGAGAAATCAAATTGACAGTCTCTCAAAATGTTGAACACAGTTATCTAAATGAGAAAAGTAGCATAACAATAATGCTATTAGCCCTCTGTGTACAGTATACACCAAGGGACACCAACAGTCTTGAGATCAGTTCTTTAAGTCAGTGTTCATAAAAGTCATTGCCTCACTCAGTGTGTTGAAAACCTTAAACCGATCCTTGTGTTTTATCCGAAGCCTCGCTGGGAAAAGTAGGCTGTGCTCCACCTTCAGCTCCCGTAGCATCCTCAGGGCCTCGGTGTATTCACGCCGCTGCCGCATCACCTCTGGCGTGTAGTCCGGGAAAATAAGCACCTTGTTGCCTTTGTACTCCAGTTGTCGTTCCCTCCGGAGGCGAAGTATGAGCTCCTTCTCACGATAGAAGTGGACCCTGGCGATGATGGCGCGAGGCTTAGCTCCGGCTGTGGGCGGCGGCCGCAGGGTCTGGTGCGCCCGGTCAATAACCACCGGTGACTGAAAATTGTCTTCGCCGAGAAGCTTCGGAATCAATGCCTCGACGAATTCTGTTGGTTTGCCCCCTTCTTCCTGCTCAGGTATGCCGATAATCTTAATATTATTGCGACGCGAATGCTGTACCCCAGTGCCCACAGAAGAGGAATACCTCTGTTGCAAGGAATGGGACCGGTTGCAGCCTTAGCTAAATGGTAAACAACAAACATGGCACCACACCGGTAAGGTAAGACAACACGTTTACATGTCGTTTTCTATATGTTCTCTGACATTTATCCTAACGATATGAGGAGGTCTTTGTGGAGAAAAAGCTTGTTTAGTGGACTAACTTTGCACTTGAAAGGATGCCTATTCAATTACGTTTCAACAGGTCTGACGCTACGGCTGTATCTAGGCTAAAGGCTAACATGCTAACTATTATTTCTATGTCACTAGAGACTTGAAACAGATTTAGGACGATAGGAGACGGGTTGAAATAAACCGAAATTTCCCTTTAAGAAACTTACAAGTTATTTTTGACTGAACCTATAATGTACCAGATAGCAAAATCTCAAGCAAAGTGATGCATTCATGTTTATAATGCACATGCTGGTCCTTTTTGTTGTTTCTCTTGAATTGTAGTGTTAGAGAATTAGTTTCATGACTGTTGCATTATATCATTCTTAAATGTATTTTCATTCTTCCCATACAACAGGCTTTGCTTCATGTGCACTGCAAAAACTCAAAATCTTACCAAGAATAATTGTCTTATTTCTTGTCAAAAAATCTCATTACTAATGAGTAATGAGATATTTTTGACTAGAAAAAATATATATATTCTTGGTAAGACTGAGTTTTTGTGGTGTAATGGGATGTTGTGATGTAGTGGAATGAAAAAAAAAATCCCACTGAGGAAATATTTTTGTATCTTATTTTTGTATTCAAATGTTTTGCATTAAACTGATTTTTTTTTTATTTAAATATGATGTTAATCTTATTATTTCACAGTCAAATCATATTTAGTGAGAGAATACTGTGAATGAGTCAGTCAGTCAGTCAGTCAGTCAGTGAGAGAAAGAGGGAGAGAGGTTACCTGAATGACATCAAGAAAGCAGAACCAAATGAGTCCCTTGTCAACCATATCCCCATTGAAGTCGCCCACTGACTGGAACTCCTGGAACAAGTCTCTCCAGTATTCTGCATTCTGTCTCTGATAGTTTCCCCACCAGCTTTCAGTTCTTTGATTGGCAGAACTTCTTCCTTGAAGGACACAAGGTCCATGAACTGTGCCATTTTCATCTTCACGCAGAAAACACTGTAATCTGTTCACATGGACATTCTCGGTACCGAGATCCAATCTGATTATTTTTGGGCAGCCCCCCACTCACTGACAGCACCGATGAAATAAGCTGCAACAACCTCAGGTTTACTGTTTGTGACATTTGCTTGCTTCCAGATGATATGGCGTGAGAAACCATCAATGCACCCGTTAACTCCGATGCCAAAGGGTGTGAGTTTATCGTAGGAGTCCATGTGCCAAATGTAATTTGGTCCCGGAACACTGTAATGCCTTTTTATGAGTCTCCTAGCTCTTCTCTGTCGTATACCTTCCGGGTCCAAAACGGATTGCACTGCATACACTAGGTTTCTAGTGACCCGCAATCCTGCTGCTCTGCATCTCTCAGTCATGATCTGGTATCCATGGAGACGCCCGGGGCTCGTAGCTGGTCAACTATGTAGTTAATGACGACATCAGGCTCACTTAGATTGCACTGCCAATAAAGCTGAAGCCTTGCTAACTGTCTTCTTAGATGACACAGACTAATGTGTACATTATCTGTAATAGCAAGGCATAAAGGTATTTCAGCCTGTGTCAGGCCTTGATTGAAGAGATATGTGATGTGGTTATCAATATTCTCCTGCTCCTCTGACATTGCTACACTGAATGATGTTTCCTGCAATGATTTAATAGACTAGACGATCATTTTGTTTTCTTGAGATCTCGAATTAATTATCTCGTTATCACGGGAAAACGGAGGAAAATTATCTCGTTATCACAGGAAAATGGAGGAAAATTATCTTGTTATCACGAGAAAACAGAGGAAAATTATCTCATTATCACGAGAAAACGGAGGAAAATTATCTCATTATCACAAGAAAACGGAGGAAAATTATCTCATTATCACAAGAAAACGGAGGAAAATTATCTCGTTATCACGGGAAAACGGAGGAAATAAAATGTATGTATGTATGACCCTTTAGGGCTTCCATACCACAGCAATTTCACTACTACTATTCTTAAAGGGAAATTTCGGTTTATTTCAACCCGTCTCCTATCGTCCTAAATTTGTTTCAAGTCACTATTGACATAGAAATAATAGTTAGCATGTTAGCATGTTAGCCGTTAGCGTAGATACAGCCGTAGCGTCAGACCTGTTAAAACATAAGTGAATGGGCATCCTTCAAGTGCAAAGTTAGTCCACTAAACAAGCTTTTTTTCCACAAAGATCGCCTCATATCGTTAGGATAAATGTCAGAGAACATA
>NC_065516.1:4532527-4538426 GCF_006386435.1 Epinephelus moara
GATCTTAATCAAAATATATTCAACCATTTCAACCATGAATTTTGCTTTAAATCCAAAATGGGTCTTGTGTCTATAAAGTAATAGGCTATATGCCACATGGGCAAGTCCTAGTTTCTGGTTTTAACTAGTTCAGTCACTCTGAGCTGAATGCAGGTTCACTTGTGAAGGCCCTGCAAGTCATGGTGGCTTTGAATGTATGTAGGTATTGCCTATCTC
Organism: Epinephelus moara; assembly: GCF_006386435.1. NCBI lineage: Eukaryota > Metazoa > Chordata > Actinopteri > Perciformes > Serranidae > Epinephelus > Epinephelus moara. Next base: position 4,532,744 of record NC_065516.1, read on the forward strand.
CAGACTGCTACCCCTAAACCCACCAGAATGCAGGAAATCACATCTACCACATCCAAACTTTTCTGGGGGAGGACCCTCAGACCCCCACTATACCACCATTGTCTCTCTCTGTATGGTATTTGTATGTAAGGTTTAGTTTAGTTTATTTAGTGTATCAAGGGACAGTGTGCAATAGCATTAATCATTTACAAGAGATGAGGAGATGGTTGCACCAGATTTAGNGGACCCTCAGACCCCCACTATACCACCATTGTCTCTCTCTGTATGGTATTTGTATGTAAGGTTTTAGGCCCTGTCCATCTCCAGCAGGCGCCCCAAAAATCCGTTAAGGTGCTGACACACCAAACCGACATCAAAGAACTAGCGTCGACGTAAGCCAACTGTTGTGTCGTCTACATTGCCTCATGTCGCCCTGTGTCAGTTGCATTTGAACACACTACAAAGACTACATCCGACGGCCAAGTAGCACGTACGTTCTGTGCCTGCGTGAGAGGAACGCAAAAAGGGAAACCGTAAGTCTGAGGAATGCATGAGATAAACAAAGTAGCGGGGTGAGAGAGTGGCACATCCTGTCAGCCGAGGGGTTTCCTATCTGTGCAGCCGAGCACCGCAGCACCTCCACGGACCCGCTGCTTCTTCCCACTTTAACCTGAATAACAAACTGGGCCTCGGTGCTCCGGTTGGATCCAAACGGAGAGCCGGGGCTAGCTGGGAAGCTAGCGGAGGCTAACTGGCTGTGCTTCCCTCCGGTCATGCTGCGGCTAACGTTCCCCTAGCTTCACAGCTAGCCCCGGTTTGTTATTCAGGTTAAAGTGGGAAGAAGCAGCGGGTCTGTCGGGCAGCTGTGGAGCCTGAGGAGGAAGCACCGGTTAGCCCCGGTTTCACTACAGGCAGATTCACTCGCTACAGAGGTGAGGAAATAAAACCTGAACAGCCAATCAGAGTGATCTCGCTCACCGACAAGCTCCGCTGCCGATTCAACATGCTCAATCGGCTTGGTGTGTCAGGGCCTTTAAGATGCGGGGGATCAGGATCACATCTACCAAATCAGTTGACAAACAAAAATTTTATGTGTCGGCTTAAACAACGAAATTGTCCTCGGCCCCGCTGAATCTCACTCCAAGGTTTTTTGAAAAGTTGGCAACCCTGATAAAACCAGGGGCAACAGCGACATTAAACAAAGGTAATGGCACACAGTTTTGCTCCATTACAACTCACAAAGTTCACTGACAAAACAACTGTCCTGAACTAAACACGTTTTCCAAACAAACATAACATCCTAACGTTATTAGCACAAACCTATGGCATTTTACACTGTAGGCTATAGATTAGCCTAGTGGCCGGGGATCTTTTCCTCTTCTCATATAAGCCAGGTACAACAGCAACATTTAAGAAAGGTAACGTCACACAATTTGGCTCCATTATAACTCACAAGATTCACTGACAAAACAACTGTCATACTAAACACGTTTTCCAAACAAATACAAAATGCTAACGTTATTAGCACAAGCCTATGGCATTTTACATTGTATACATTTTGCAGTAACTACACAAGTTATCCAATCATCCACCACAGCTTTAGTCAGATTTAGCCCGTTCACTGGCAATAGCTAAGGTTAGCCAGTAGCTACTGATTGGTGGAACTAATTGTTTTGATTAAAACTTAACATTGTTACAAATACAAGGCATATCGTTACCTCTGAATTCCATTTAAGAATGGACTTATTCATTGTTTCTTCAAATTATCACATTTCATTGGAAAATGTTGATGAGAACTCCAGTAAAATTGCTGACTACTCTGGTAAAATTGTGCCCTCTGAGTGATTCAGAGTGAGAGACATTAGTGGTACACATGCGTATTGTGCTGGAACTGTTCGCTGATAGCAAATGCAAAGTGAAGGCTAGGTTAAAGGGGTTAAAAGGACGATAACTCAGAAATGTACCCTGCAGCAATCTGATAAGCCACTTCAGACCGGAAGGGACGTTCACAATGATTTATTTTCTGCGCTGTCATCGTGACAATGAAATTTCTATCAAACAAACTGGCGGTTGTATGCATTTATTGAACAAAGATTATGGGAATAACACACAGCTTTTACAATTAAAAAATCATCAAAACACACATCAGGGCAGAAACGTTCCTAAATTCTTCACTTTCTGTTGACATGAAAGATGAATGTCCGCTGTTTTTTTGTACGTGCAAAGTTTGTTGTCACACATCATACAGGGGTGATAATAACCCAGCTGAGAGGCCGAGGCTATTTATACTGGGGTGCAAATAGTCACTCCATTTTTATAAACAGTCGCCATTCTTCCTCCATGGCCCGACATCCACGGGGAGTTAAAGTAAGAACAGCCAGCCGGTAAAAGTTCGACGAGCGCTGCACTCACTGGCACCGATCCAAGTCTCTGTCACAGAGAAAATCCAGGCCCCGGGAGCTGAAGAAATCCCTCAGGATTAAAGTTTTGTTCGTCAGAGATCTGGCATTCACCAGGCCAATCCTGCAGGAGCTGGGGCCTGTGGTTCGGTGGAATCGGGGGGCCCGGAGCAGTGTCTTCAGATGCTGGTGATTCACCCGCGCTGATAGAGCCGAGGAAGGCAGGGGCGGTGGGGCAGGAGTCCCTCAACCGAGCCGATGAACAGGTACCAGGCAGGCGTTGATGGGATCCAGGAAGGGCCGGGGCACAGCTAAGGGAGGGTATAATCCATGTCCCGACCGGGAAATGGACGGAGAGCATGCCGACAAGACTTTCAGCTTCACCTGCCGGCTGCTGTGTTTACTGCGCCGGTGGAGATGCTTCTACCAGGAGGGTAGGGCCGAGGTCCAGTAAAGGTGAATCGGGATTCCTGCCAGGAGTGGGGGCAAAGTTTTCTGTCCACCATGATCAAATGCACCTAGATCTCTGACATTATGTCGAAGATCCAAGAGGAATTGGCGATTATACATCAGCAGAGACTCGTATAGTGTTTGTATGTATAGTGCCAAGGGTAAGAAACAACAAAAAACACCAACCAAAGTAGGAGCAGCAGACGGCCAGCCACACACACCGGCACCATGAATTCTTGTGCAATAATGTGAGCTAACTAACGCTCTATCACTGTGTGGCATTGATCCATAAGGCCAGGTAAACTAGTTAGTTAACCTTTACATACTATTAACACATATTGGCCAGTAGTAGTATTGTAGTAGTAGTAGTATTCCAAGTGTAGGGACATTCTTGAGAGCCACTATGGATGGTTCTGGAACTTTATGAACAAGAGACTCTGACGCACTGCCGACTTCAGAAACTACTTCATGGTAGGGATGGGTACTGAAACCCCGTATTAAACCAGCCCCGGAGCTAAAGGATCAAAGACCATAGTAGATAAGCTCTGACGTTATCATTCCTTTTATCTGTACTTTTTAACATGTTGGTTTAATTCATCATCATCCTGCTGCCGCTCACCTGCTCTCTGTGCTGGGGCTGACCTCCTCCACATACACACACGTCATAAAGTAAGGTCAATGAACACCATAGAGGCCGCGGTGGAAATTAGGTGAAAATTTCTCGAAAATTACTTGAGCTCATGGCAACTACGCTCGTGACTTTAAGCGCAATTAAACCTTTGCGAGTAAAAAGCCAATGCTTTATCAGTACACATGCTCAGCAAGCATGAACATGTAAACATGCAGACAGAGATATTTTAATATGCTCCGTCCACAGTAACATCCACATAACTAACGTTATTTTACATGTGGACAGCACGCTAGATTGGCTAATAGCGAAGTGTTACAATAAGGTAAAATGACCACTGTCTGTATGCAGTCAGCTTAGTTTGCTACTTACCTGAAAATTGGGCAGATACTTTTAAACTCAGCTGCTGGCTGAGAGAAACAGCCCCTCCTCTCTCTATCAGCACTAATGTTACCTACACACAATGAATCACATCAGCAGAGAGGGAGCAGGACAGAGGACAGCAGGACAGAGGACAGGAGGAATGACTTAAAATGACTGATAAAAACTAAACTTCACTCAGTATTGTGATGGAATATTACAGGAATATTATTTATATAGTGACGTTGCTGTTGTAAAAATTACTGTTGCTGCTCTAGAAACAACATGCAGATATATTTAAAATATTCAATAATCCTGTTCTAAATTTAGTTATTATTATTTATTATTTTAAATTAATATTTTTTCTACAAAGCAATTATTTGGAAATGAAAAACATCCGATAAGAGTATCTTTAACAGTGCCAGCCTGTGGCATAGTTCAGTATAGGCAAATGCTAAGGGCTCCGTCATCCATAGGGGGCGGAGTGGATGTGGAGAGAAAGAACATGAAATCAGTAGAAGGAGAGCTGGTTATCGTTAGTGATGGGCAAAGCAGTTCTTTAGATGTTACTGAATCACTAGAATCAGTTCATTAAAAAGATTCATTCAGTAGATTTGTTCACTGAATCGTTCAGTGCTTGGCGGGAGGAGCCCTGACTGTGTACTGTGTAGTCCGACTCACTGAACTGATACGCGGCTAAGCTGCTGCTGCGTCTGCCCTGCACTGGTGAGTCTCATTACTGGCCAGCCTAACGTTTTAACTTTGTTTATCTGGAAACAAAAGTCTGTTAAAAAAGATGGGGAGGTGTGTGATTGTGTTCATGTGGCTTGACTCCTGGCTACATTAGCTGTTAGCTTGGAGAAAATGGTCCTTATGAAAGTGTATCGCTGAGAAGAAATGATTTGAATCACTCAGGGATTGGGGTTACGCCGTTCACCGAGTGATTTGTTCACCGAGTGATTCGTCACGCGGTAGGCAGTCCCTCCCTGCACCCTGGCTGCCTCGCGACTCATCGTTCGCACGGACCGAATCGGCAGTTCCACTCCTGGCCTGCAAGCTCGCTGCTGAGCTCAACTGAACTTAGAAATGAATGAATCAGTTCCGGAAGTGATTCAGTTCAGTACGTTCACTCAACAGATTTGTTCTTTTGAACGATTCGTTCGCGAACGACACAACACTAGTTATCATTACCTCTAAGCAGCCGGTGGCTGGAACGAACAGCTCTTGGAGGTTGAATTGATTTACATTGTCAAGCGTTCAAGCTCTATTCAGGGCGAAGGTAAATTATAACATTCTCATGATGTGTTCAAGGTAATCTTGTAAAATTTAGGTGAGAAACCTAAATAAGTCTAGGGCACCAAATGTGCTAGGGCTGCTACTGATCTAAGTACCGAATCGATAAGGAGTATCACTAAGAGTAGTAGTACTGGTAAAATCTTAACGATACCCATCCCTACTTCACTGCATAGGGTGAGGCTAACACAACTGCAAAGTGCAACTTTTTCTTTTTCACAACTCATGAGGTCATAGGTTCCTGAGCCTAAGGGGTCCTTGACCTGAAAAATGTTGAAGACCCCCTGGGCTAGATGAAAAATAAGACAAACACCAAAGTTACTGTTCATCCAGAGGGGAACATGAATGATGAACCTCATTTAATCACAATTCATCCAAAAGCTGAGATATTTCAGTAGAACCTATAAAACCATTCAAATGTATATTCTAACAAATTTGGTCATTTAATTTTTCACATAACATTAACATGTAAAAACCAAGGCTACGCTTCACACTGGACCTAAAGGCACAAGGCAGGTTCTACTGCTCCCTGTTGACGAGGTACTGAAATCAATCAATCAATCAATCAATCAAT
>NC_065516.1:4538438-4572790 GCF_006386435.1 Epinephelus moara
AGAGAGAGAGAGAGAGAGAGAGAGAGAGAGATGCAGGACAGACGGTAATGACAGTAGCTTACAACAACATTAATTAAAGTAATAATATAATTCTAATTACGGCTACTGTGGTACAATATGTTGAAAGTATATATTAATATCTGATAGTATACATATGTGACAATACTCATATATAATAACAGTAGAAGTATGACTAATGACTAATGATAACAGCAACAGGAGGCATCAGGCAGGACCACGGCAGCAGCACAACCACACACGTCACACTATCCAGGCACCGCTGCGACATAAGTTAACCTGCAAGACAGTGGAGCCAAGTTAGTGACATGCAGTACAGCCGAGTTAGCGAGATGCAGTAACAGGAAATGAGTGTTAGCAAAGGAGAGAGAGAGAAGGTGCCCGGTGTATTATAGGGGGTCCTCCGGCAGACTAGGCCTAAGTCAGCCCTAACTATAAGCTTTATCAAAGAGGAAAGTCTTAAGTCTAGCCTTAAATGTGGAGACGGTGTCTGCCTCCCGGACCGTAACAGGAAGATGATTCCACAGGAGAGGAGCCTGATAGCTGAAGGCTCTGACTCCTGATCTACTTTTGGTGACTTTAGGGACCACGAGTAACCCTGCATTCTCAGAGCGCAGTGTTCTGGTGGGATAATAAGGCACTATGAGCTCTCTAAGATATGATGGAGCCTGACCAGGGACGGTTTTTGCTATGGGCAATGTGGGCGACCGCCCAGGGCGCAATCTATGTGAGGGCGCACGAGCGCCCTCCATAAAAAAACAACAACAAAAAAAACCCTCGCTTTTCTAGACTACCGCTCATTTCCACGTCAAGTTAGTGGAGTGGGCGCTGGGGCGCCCCTATTATCACATTTCAACAGGCAGCAGAAAGTAAAGGCGAATCCTGGCGGTTGTGGGTTGAACGGGGGTCACAGACAGGAATACAGCGGAGGCTCATAGGTTGAACGGGGGTCACAGACAGGAATACAGCGGAGGCTCATAGTGCTCTGCAGCGCAAGATAACGGCTTACCGGCGACAGAGAAGTCTGACTCCAGGTCCAGTAATTTCCTCTTTCGTTGGTGTCATGACTGCCCAGTAGTATCTGGACAACTGAGCCATGGCGGCACACAGGTATGTGGCATGTCTGAGGAGAAACGAGCCGTTCACATTTCTCTCTTTGTGGCAGGTAATGGCCCACAAACCTCACCGCACTTTAGGGACTGTTCTGTACTTATGGAGGGACTGTTCTTTACTTGTCAGGGGAGGAGGGTGGCTGGTTGATTTATATTTCATTTATTTATTTTATTTTGATCCCCCCTATGTTAATCACCGCCGAGGGATGGTTTGCCCAGGGCATAAAACTAGCCAGGACCGCCTCTGAGCCTGACCATTTAAAGCTTTGAAAGTTAACAGTAGGATTTTAAATTCAATTCTGGATTTTACAGGGAGCCAGTGCAGAGAAGCTAAAACAGGAGAAATATGATCTTGTTTCTTAGTTCCTGTTAGTACACGTGCTGCTGCATTCTGAATTAGCTGGAGAGTTTTTAAAGACTTATTAGAGCTACCTGATAATAGGGAGTTACAGTAATCCAGCCTAGAGAAATCACATCTTGGTGTTAAAATAAAACAGTAACCAACACTTACTGAAAACAAAAGTCAAAAATAAAATGTAATTATTATATAAATGAGTCCCAAATCTTTTAAAATAAATGTTGTATTTCCCTTAATCCACAGCCCGACATGACAACATCCATCAACACAACTTTGCTCGCTTGGTCTGTTAGCAGATTTCAATGCCAGAGTGATTTATGTTTAGCTTTAAACAGAATATAACCATCTGATCTGATCTATTGTTTAGTATACAGTTTACTAGGAAGCATAAAAAAATACAGGGGCATATAGTCGGAAGCTATTATCTCCTTCCAGTACTCTATACTGTCGCAGATTTCCAGAGGCAATGAAACAAGCTGCTTTCATGTAAACCACATTTGATACATGGATCCAGGGACGAACTGGGACTAAAAAACAGCCCTGGACATTGACTCGACCCGGCCCACAAAAAACGGTGCGCGGAAACTCATCAACCCCTGGCACAGGTGTCAAAATGCTTTAATCTTGACTCATGATACTATACCATCCAAATTCTAGCAGTAGCACCGATGTTGACTAGATGTTGTGTTTAGAGCATAGTATTCTAGTTGAATACTAGAACTTGAATACTCACAGAGAAATGAAGGTCTCATCACACTGCAGTCTCTGGCTAAACCAATACAAAACAGTTACCTGAAACACACAACACATAGTGTGAGTTATGATAAATCACAATGTAAAGAGGCTGTAATTATACAGTTTGACTTGAATACTCACAAAGAAATGAAGATCTCATTACACTGCAGTCCCTCTGGCTGAACCAATACAAAACAGGTACCTGAAACACACAACACAATAATCTTCAGTAATTAATCTTACTGCACAAATAATAACACCACATTTTAATGAAAATACACCAATACAAATTTAACTTCTGTATTCAAAGCCTTCAATATTTTCAAGTATTAACAGAAAACTGTACCAAAACTTTGAAAAGTAAAAGCACAACAGTCCCTGTCAGTTTTGTACTATTTTTTTTTTATATTTCTTAATATTACTGCTGCATGTGGCATTTTACAGCTAAAAGTGGAGCTGTTTTAACTACTGTAACCATTATTGCATTTCATTTCATTTTTTGCATTGTATTGAGCAACACAAACTCAGCATAGATAAAAATGTAACAACCTGAATAACATTTGCTAACATCAGCCCTAGCAAGTAACTCTCTTTCTCCCTCTCTCATGTTCCATACTTACTTGCCGTGAACTTGTGCTGCAGTGCTGCTGCTGCTGCTGCTGTTGGCTGTGCTGCTGAACATTTCAGTTAGGCCTAGTTTGCGACATTTAGCAACGTCACTCTCTAAATGTTGCAGTTTTTTTCCATCGCCTTCTCAGCCTCACCCTTTTCTTTGCGTTTTTTTTTACCGGTGTTATCCATATTTTTTCCATATAGTCGCTTCACTACTACTACCAAAGATACTCAGTTATCGTCTTTGCTACTACTACTTCTTCTTCTCCTTCTTCTTCTTTAAAATTAATTGGCGGGCACGGGCAGTGCCGGCTGGCATCCAACTTATTCTCCAGAACACACAGATGGCCAGTCCGCCCCTGCATGGATCAGGTGTGTTACTGATATGTAGTGTATGGTCTCATTATCCATTTGTACTGAAGCAGTTTCAACCAAGTGTTACTTTGGATTCAAGATTGTGAACAAATATGCTGCCATTCTTCTTCCACTGAAATTAGATGAAGATGTTAACACCCAGCAGGCCTTTTACTCTCTGACTTTTCCTTTGCTTCAGCTGCAATAATTTGATAAAATCTGGAAATTTGGCCTTATGTTTCAACATGGCTTTGGGCCATTTTTTCTAAAGCATTAATATTTGACAGACCTAGAGAGTTTTATGTCTTTGTTATAAAGTTTCTAATTTGAAGATTTAAAATGTGCTTTGAATCAGTTCCACACATTTGCCCAATATCTTCAAATCTTAAAAGACTAACATTATTAAATCAGTCTGTGACTTTACTACCCCTATCTGCCCACATCTTAAAGTCCCTGAAAATCAGATTAAAGGAGGATTTTCTCCTACATAATTCAGCACATCATGTCACACGATCAGTGTACTCTTTACATAGGGCTTTAAACTGTATTTTTTCAGTCTGGATAGTTTTGCTGAATACAGATTCAAAGGTATCTTCTAGGTATCTCCTCCATTCTTATTCAAATTTACTGTATAATTGAAGCAATTTTATTACATGCAGTGGTGTAAAAAGTCACTAGGGGGCAGCACATAGTTGTTGAGCCTCCATACACACACACACACACACACACACACACACACACACACTCATTCCCCTCTGAAGCATTCTGCTCAAAGCTTCAGCAATAAACTAGATAGATAGATAAACTTTATTTCGGTGTCACTCCACAACACACATTAAAAATACATGAGGGTACAGAGGGAATATGTTTATAAAAATACAATATTCAATACAATTTACCCCCCTCCCCCTTGACAAAATTAAAAGTGTTGGGGACCACTCAAAAAAGAGTTGTGAGACACCAACTAAAACATCATGAAAAAGATTATAAAAACGTACACTATGGTACCATGAAAAACAAAACACAGAACAGTTGTTTTATAAATTGGAACTCATGAAAGACAATCTTCTGTTAAGGAGAAGATGATTCAATGGAACCATTAATACATAAAGTACAGTAGCGTCTATCCACTGGGGTGTTCGTATATCTACCAGTTTCTATTGCTAAAGGAGCAACTCCACATCTGAATTTTTAGCGAAGGCACTTCTAAGCTGTTTTGATAATATATTTTGCACATAGGACTCTGTCTCAAATGTATCCTTAAATAGGCAGTAAGTGCGTAGTTTGTTCCCTTCTGGTGTATTTATTAACTGTAGCCATGATTCCTCGTCTGCCTTTGACACTGCCGTATCAAAATATTCAAGGTCGTTACTTAAGTAAACCATATCTGTACGAGCAAGGTGAGATAAGTTCATAGAACTAAGAAATGTTTCATGTGCGCATATTTTTTTACATTTGACAAATGAGCCACCCACTGAAAAACACGTTTACATAATCGGTTGTCAGGCATACCACAGAGTCTCTGCCAGTTTTTAAAGATACAGGACCACTGGTGTTGCCATGGAGTTTTCCAACCCATATCACCCTGTATAGCAGCATTTGGGGTGTATTTACCCACACTTAAATAAAATCTACTTGCCCAGTTAAACACAGCATTAACACAAGAATAACTTTTGTAACCCCCAGACAGCAGCAGCAGCACAAACTAGTGTTTGTGTTTGTTCACTGGGATTCTGACCTGAACTCTTCCCCTTGTTTCCTGTCATCTCTGCTGTGTATCCCAAATATGTGAACATGATATCTACTTAAATATAAAATTACCTTAAAGGTCCAGCGTGTAGGATGTAAGATGTAGGGAGATACATCAGCAGAAATGCAATATAATATTAAGTATGTTTTCTTTAGTGTATAATCACCAGAAAATAAGAATTGTTATTTTTTTTGCTACTTTACAATGAGCCATTATAACTACATAGGGAGCAGGTCCTCATCTACTATACAGAGATCGACATGTTGCACCGCCATGTTTCTACAGTAGCCCCAAATTGACACACCAAATGATGGCTCTATAAAGGGACACTCGCATTTTCGTGTTTTCACAGTGGCCACTGTAGTTAGCATCCCCTACATGATGAGCAGTGTCAGGAAAACACTGATTTTTAACATAAAACGTCTTTATTCAATGTTTTTACTGGTTTAAATCAGCTGGTTTGTTTGTTTGAGAGGAAGAGACCTCTGTGGATAATTCAGCCTCCAGTAAAAAACCTCCTGAACAATGAACACTGAAGGAATTCTAACCAGGAGAAGTTTCAGCTGGTTGAAATCTGCAATCCTTACAGCTAGACACCACTAAATTCCCCTAAATCTGGTGCACTGGACCTTTAAAGTTAGATTTTGTCACAAGGCTCCTCCATATGTCAGGTCCTCAACCTAAAGGTGCAGGTTGGAATTTAACATTACAGTTTTCATTCAGTGGTACATATTTCCAAACAAAGCTGCAATAAATGAAATGATCACAACGTGACTGCCACACAGGAATCCAGGGTCCTGAAACCCTGCCATTATAGACTGAATACAAGTACATAAACTGTATATGAATACACTGAGTGTGTATAAATACATCGACTCTATTTAAATACATAATCTGTTTATAAATACTGTCTATGGAACATCCTCAGAGTCCACAGAAACACATGGATCAAATGATGAACTAAATTCAGACAATTTCCACTTTTAATTACAGCTCAAAACAGAGCAACAAAAGATTATAAACATCTTAAAGCCAGTGAGTGGTGTGTGTGTGTGTGTGTGTGTGTGTGTGTGTGTGTGTGTGTGTGTGTGCGTGCATGCGTGTTTAGTCATGCTACAAGTCATGCTACTGTGTGCTCACAGTTACACGCTTCTCCCCCTCTCTGCAGCGTTTTAGTGGTTTTATCCCACAATTTTAAGTTGCTTTAGTGGCTTTAAATATCTCTTAAACCCAATACTGCACCCCCGCTGCCTTTTCTGGTCATCGACGATTGTTTTATCTACTTTTTAACTTTGTTTGCACCAAAGCTGGACTGTTTGTAGCCAGTGGCTAGGCTAGTTAGCTCAGCCGGCTAAGCTAACTGCTACAACCATGGCTACCTCCAGTCTCCACAAAGATGATCTACAACTTGTAGAAACAAACCAAAAGATTGCTGACCTCAGACATGTTATCCGATGAACTGAAGAGCAAATCCGACATGTTGACCGCCCTGCAGGATGTAGCTCATGAACAGTTTCTGCAGATCTCCTAACTGACAGTGGCTAAGCTATCCACTACAGAGACGCTATCGGACACACTGCCCTTGGATCAAGCCACAAGTTGTCCACGGGCTGAGGTAGTCCGTGGTGGAAGACTGGGAAACACCATTTAGCCTCCTCACCTCACCCTCTCTAACAGGTTTGAGGCACTGTCACAACCCAGTAAGAACCTGGAGCCCGGTGATGCTGGGGTTTCCCCCCCATCGCCTGGTGGTGCCACCGCGGCTCCCAGCCCTGTCAGCCCAGTGCCCCCCGCGTTACTGCCTAAGGGCACCCGGAGCCACTCTGCTATGGGTCTGAAACTCCAACCCCGCACCCAGTCTTCATCTTCATCCCGGACATCGACCTCCGTCTCAGACCATCACATCCCATCGGCGACAGCTTCGCGACTGAAACTACTCAGGGAGGCAGTGCGCAGACACACCAGGGATCCTCGCTACCCTGACCGGGGACATGACCCTCCCCTTCCTGGGGATTTGGCTCCCATCATGTCGGCGTCCAGCAGCAGCAGCGCTCCTTGCCAGGACACCCAGAAGCTCCTTCCGCGTCCGCTTTTTCCTCCAACCACGGCCATCTTTGGAGATTCCGTAATAAGAAATATCAGGTTTTTTAATGCAGTAACACACTGCTTCCCTGGAGCTACTGTAACCGTCCTGTTACAGAAGCTTCCAGGTCTGTTTCTGTCACTCCCCCCCTCCATCAAACGAGTGATTATCCATGTCGGAACAATTGATACAGCTTACAAACTGTCCGAACACACCAAAAGGGTCTTCAGTTATCTTTTTAAGCTCCCATTGAACTCCAGACTGTCAGTGTTCATCTCTGGTCTAATTCCCACACTTGGCCATGGGTCAGAGAGCTTCAGCAGTATCCTTAACCTACACACTTGTCTCCTGTCAGCCTGCAGGGCTCACAATGTAGGCTCCATTGACAACTTTAATTTGTTTAGGGGACGACTTTCCTTTTTTAAGCCAGACGGGCTCCATCTCAATATACTGGGCAGCCACATGCTAGCGGCTAATTTACAGCATGTTGTGCAATCCGGTCCACGTGCCTGACTATTTACATCCCACACACCTGGCCCTCCCCCTTCTTCTATGGTGCCGACTCAGAGTACTGTCCACAGTGAGAACTCCCCCTACAGGCACCATCGGTCACCAACTCCCTCTAGTACTGGTCTCCCCATTCAAACTATCGTGACTGATAGACCTCCCCGTTTGTGTGGCAGTTTTAAAGCTGTGAATAATACTAACCTCCTTCACATTGCACCTGTCACCTGGCGGTGCCTGCGATCACAACCTCGAGCCTCTACCTTTGGCAGAGCTGGATCTGACATCATCAGATTTGGATTTATAAACGCCAGATCCATAGCAAACAAATTGTTTGTTTTGAATGATTTCTTTGTGTCCAATAACCTGGACTGTATGCTCATCTCTGAAACCTGGCAGAAAGCCGATGAATTTGCCTCTCTAAATGAACTATGTCTGCCAGATCACGCTTATTCCTGCGCCCCACAGGCCAAGGAGGAGGCTTAGCTACGGTCTATTGAGACTGTTTTTCCTCTCACTCGCTAAACTCTGGATCTCACTCGTCCTTTGAAGTCCTCATGAATAAAATTGGCCACACATCCCCTTTTTTACTGTGTTCTAATTTACCACCCCGCAGGTAGAAACAGCTTGTTCCTAGCTGAGTTTGGTGACTTTCTGGCATCCATCATTCGCTTGGACAGAATTCTCATGAACTGATGGATTTCAACATTCACAAGAGCTCGGACAATTTTGCAGTTGACTTTCTCAACATCACTGAATCATTTCACTTTGCCCAACATGTCTCTGGTCCCACTCACAGCAAGGGCAACACATTAGATCTTGTTTTCACAATTGGGTTAAATGTCAACGATGTGTGTACCAAGGAGTTGCTGGTGACCGATCACAAATGCGTTATGTTTAACTTATCATTCGATAACGATTTTGTACCGGAGAAGCAAACCAAATGCTCTCGCATTGTTAACAGTTCAGCTGTAGAAAGTTTCACTGCTAATTTTGCTAGCAATGTTTTGGTCTCCCGTGATGATGAAGTGGACTGTTTGGTTCACGTTTTCAACACACACTGCACAGCCATTTTAGATAACGTAGCTCCTCTAGTAACTCGCACTGTCCGTCCTGTAAATTCCTCCCCCTGGTTAAATGATGACATCCGTGGACTTAGACGCATATGCCGCAAAACAGAGAGACTATGGAAATCCACCAACCTCCAAGTCCACCGTATTCACCTCAGAGAGCTGATAGGTGATCTTAATGACTTGATTAAGAGTGCTAGAGCTGCATACTTTAACAACCACATTACATCTAGCAAACACAATCCCAAAGTCTTATTTAACACCATAAACATTATTGTCAGCCCCCCTCTTCCCTCTGTTCCTGTGTTTTCAAACGAAGACTGCAACCATTTGGGGTGTCGGTGGCTTACTGGATAGAGCAGGCGCCTCATGTACAAGGTTGTTGCCGCAGCAGCCCGGGTTCGACTCCAGCCTGTGGCCCTTTGCTGCATGTCATTCCCTCTTTCTCTCCCCCTTTCAAACTTGACTTTCCTATCAATTAAAGGCAAAACTGCCCAAAAATATCTTTAAAAAACAAACAAACTGGATGTATTGTGTGTGGTTCTGTAACAATAAAGCACAAAGATACAGACCAATTACAACAGATAATCTAGCATACAGTAAAGGGCAAACCTAAAACTTGACATAAACCTTTGATGATAGCTTGCGTACAGAGCTAATGGCTAATGAACATACTAGCATTCAATTAACAATTTACCATAAATAAAGGCACTCAAATTGTGAAATATATAAAGACAGCCATTCACTAACTAACAAGCATACCATATACAAGAGCATAAACAACAGACTTGATGAGTGAAACACACATCAACAGCAGCTAATCGAATGCAATGCAATTCACATGTTATTAGCTTGGCTAGCGAGCGACTAGCTTGAATCGCATCAATTAAGCAGATGGAAAACAACTACTAAATCCCCGAAATACTTGTGACTAAATATACACTTTAAAAGTGTGTAACACAGCATAAGAAGGCAAATTACTTACATCTTCATGGACGCACACACTTGTAAATAAACAATAAGTCCGGTTTACAAAGTGCAGCCGTCATCTGCTCCTCCATTGTCTCACTCACTCACTGCTGTGTCCGGGGGCGTGGTTAGGGCAGTCACACAGAGTACACATGCACAGAGCATGATCAGGCATGGTAGAAGGGGAGAGGAAATCCACAGAATAACTCGATTAGGTTCATTTTGTCTACTCAGTTGAATAGTATAGAGGTTTTTCTTTTTTCAGATTAAGAGATTAGGAGATGTTGCTTTACCTTGACATGTTTCGACTGTCAACTTTAGTCTTCTTCAGAAGCGTCATCTGACGTATGTCGTGACGTGTCTTTATCAGCTGGTGTTTTCTTGAAGGCGTGACTGGCCTGGCAGATCTGTCAGATTGCCAGGCCGGTCACGCCTTCAAGGATACGTTACGCCCCCCGCCGCCCACTGGTCTCTGAAGGAGAGAGTCCCAGGTGTGCAACAGCATGAAAGCCCCTTCATCCCGGTTGATGGTGTCCCTGGCCCTTTTCCTGATCTCTATGGCCTCCTTGATCCAACGTTTGAATATGTTGCTTTCTGACCCAATGACCTTCGCGTTGTCCCAGTTGTGAAGTTGACAGTCGAAACATGTCAAGGTAAAGCAACATCTCCTAATCTCTTTGTCTGAAAAAAGAAAAACCTCTATACTAGGAAATCCACAGAATCTTGGCTGTTTTTACAGCCGCCCACAAATTTAGTGTGCAAATTTGTCATCAGGGAAACCTCTACTATGTCTCTGTAGCATTACTGGGTAGAGCGGACAGTCTGATGAGCCGTACCACTGGGCGAATGTAGGTCCGATCCTTCACTTGGACAACCGCAGTCCTCACTCAGCCATCTGCTCCAGGTATGATGGTCTTTACTGTTCCCACTTGCTACAGCGCTCTTGGAGTCTGATCTACAATGAGGACTACAGTTCCGATGGTGATGTCTTCTTTTTCTGAGTTCCATTTCTGCCGCGCTTGTAGTGTTGGCAGGAAGTGCTGCATGAAATGCCTCCAGAAATGATCAGCCAGGACCTCTTGTGTATCTCACCACCTTTTGCAACTTAGCAGTTCTGATTCTGAGTAGACCACTTGTGGCAGGGAGGAATCTGGCCGCCCCATCAACAAGGAGTTTGGGGTGACAGGATCCGGGTCTGCAATGTCCGTGGAGACGTAGCCCAAAGGTCTGGCGTTGAGGATGCTCTCTCCCTCGATCAAGACAGTCCACAACACCTCCTCTGTTACAGTCTGAGCTCCTAATGTGGTGCGGAGAGCTGTCTTCACGGATCGCACCTCTCTTTTCCAAGATCCACCAAAATGAGGAGCGTTGGGTGGATTGAAGCGAAAGCGGATCTGTTCTGCTGCCAGCTGGTCTCGCAGGGCAGGCTCCAAGGCATTGAATGCTTCATGCTTCCTCCTTTGAAATTGGTGCCTTGATCTGATAAGTTCAAAGGGCTTTCCCCTACAAGTGATAAAGCGCGAGAGACATCAGGTAGAGGTCTAGGTGGACTGCTCGGGTGGTCAGACACTTATACAGGGTACCCCACCTCTTCTCAGTTCGTCTTCCCACTTTGATGAGCATAGGGCTGAAGCAATCCATGCCAGTTAAAGCTATGGTCTATGTTGAGAAAGACTGATCATTATTATTAACATCATTTAGATGGTGGTTTTGGCCCAATAGTGCTACCTACACAATGTGAAGATCAAAAGGAACCAAAAAAATCTATTCTCTCTGGCAGCTGCAGGCCTGCAAAGAAATTGACCAATCACAGCCATCCGGTCCGCATGGGAGTTACTCCTTGCTCAAATTTGCACTCTCTCTCTCTTACCCTCCGTCCAATCCCCTCGCTCCATTTTGACACTCCTCTGCTCCTCGTCCTGCCTCGTCCCAACCCCCCTCCGCATTTGAAACTACGAGCTGTTTGTAAGGCCCTGAGCTTTTTTTGTTTGTTTGTTTTTCCTGTTAGAATGTAACCTGAAGTAAATACCCTGAGACTACACACTCCGGTACAGTAGGTGGCGGTATGCACCTTAAGACGTTGGTTGTAATCCGCCATTAAATGAAGAGAAGAAGAAGAAGAAGAAGAAGAAGGCCCTGAGTGATTCGGCTACACGAAAAGGCAGAAACGAAGAGGAAATGCGACAAATTGAGGGCTCAAAGCAGAGTAAACATCTGGCCATCCTTTGACCGATGGAGAAAGCTTTGGCAAGATTTGGGCCTGAAAAATGATGCTGATACAGCGGAGTTTTTGCTGAGCAGGTAATATTTCGTTTTTATTGTGGATGTTGTGACAGAGATAACTGTATGCCAATGCTGGCTTATGACTGTGAAAGCTGCCGTTAGTTTTTTGTGTGGTTAGACAGCGTTGAAACATTTCTATGCCGGAGGGGGTGTGTCGTTAGGAGGCTCCGAGGGGAGAGGGACATGAGCTCGGAGGGGAGGGATCATGTAGCACAGAGGGAGGGGTGTGTGTGGGGGGGGAATGCTTTTTTCAAATCTTTCTCATCGTCTTTCTAAACGTAGACCATAGCTTTAAATAGAAGGCAGGTCGGAAGAGCCTCAGACTTGAAGGGGGCAAGTTGGCCATTCTTGGAACCTTGGGTTTGCCTCTCCACTTCCTGCATTCAGGGCAGTTGTGTTGATGCTTTTTCACTGCTTCCCTCCCTCTCAATATCCAGAACTTCCTGCGCAACTCAGCAAAGACACGTTCAGCTCCAGGGTGATGCAACTGATTGTCAAAGTGCTGGATTAGGAGCTTCGTGACTGGGTGAGAGGGGGCTACCAGATTAGGAGCTTCGTGACTGGGTGAGAGGGGGCTACCAGTATCGGGTACAGAATTTAATGGCTCAGGCTATCACACCTGCGGAGTCTACCTCCCACTTGGATCAGGTCAGAAGACTCATCATACTCAGGAGCAAGGGTGAGCAACCTGCTGCTTGTTGGGACAGTCTTTCCTGATTTGATTAGCTCAAACTCCTCAGGAAAACAATCCATTTAAGCATGTCGCAGGAGGGCCAGCTCTGCTTCACAGAAGTCATCGGCAGCAGGGTGAGCAGTGTTGTCAGCCGCCCCATGTAGTGACTGTGTGGTGGCTTCCAGGAACTGTTGGACATCAGGTATTGTTGGACTGGTTGCTCCTGTAAACAGACCTCAGGACACTGTCTTCTTCAGCTCGTCCACCTCTTCTATAGGTTCTTTCTCTGGGGCATTTGGCCAGCGGTTGGCTGGGAGCTGACGAAAGGGTAGGCCTTGGCTTCAGCGATTCTGTGAGCGAGTGTTTTCCCTCTTGTTATATCATCAGCAGGATTGGTTGCTGGGTCAATATAGTGCCAGGATGCAGGGTCAGATAGCCCTTGTATCTCTGTCACTCTGGTTCCCACAGATACTTTATACCGGCATGAATCTGACTGGAGCAAGTTAAGTACTGTGGTAGAGTCTGTCCAATACACATCCTCTTGGGGTCTAAGAGTGAGCTCTTTCTTCAGGACAGAAGCCAGCTGTGGTCCCGTCAGGACTCCGCGCAGTTCCACCCTGGGAACAGAGAGTTGCTTCTTAGGTGTGACTCTTGAGCTCACAGCCAAGAAGGCCACTTGGACTTGTCCTTCATCCTCTTCAGTGCGCAGGTACGCCACAGACCAATACGCTCGCTCGGAGGTGTCACAGAACACGTGGATGTTTGTGGTTGGACTAGCATCTTGGCATTGATATCTGTGACAGCTGGAGAAGCTCACTTTCCCACGACCGCCAGGCTTGCAGTAGGTCTTCTGGTAGGTGGGGATCGTCCCATCCTCTTTTCTTGTCCCAGAGACGTTGCACGATGACCTTGGCTCTCGTGGTGTATAGGATTATGAATCCAAGAGGATCATACTGTTGGGCAGGCAGTCGATAAATGTTGCGCATGGCTCTGGACTTTCATGCTGGTGGTGTTTGTATGGTAGTGTGTCAGACTTGCACTGCCATACAAGTTCGAGAGTGCACTCTCGGGGGTCAGCTGTCTCTTGAGTGAACCAGGGTATGCTGCTCTCTGACCGAGACTCTCTTGGTAGGTGGCCAATGACTGTGGGCACATTACTAGCCCATTGCCGCAGTTCAAATCCACCTTCCATAAGAAGGGATTGCTGACGGTCTACCAATTCCTTAGCTCGCTCTTCGGAGGGGAGATTCTGTAAACAGTTGTCAACATATAAACAGCATTCAACTGCATGGTGGGCATCTTCTCCTGGCTCTGTGTGCCTTCTCCGGTTCTCTGGCAAGTCATCTTTCTGTCCCACGTAGCTGAGGCATCACAGCTTCCTTAGGAGCATGGAGTGGGGGGAGATTCTCCTTCCACAGCAGTGGGGTAGCATATCGTTGGACTCTGTTCACCTCAACCCTGATTGTTTTCTCCTCAAGCCTTCGCACTGCCTCTGCGTCTTGCTTTGACCTGGTGATGAGACGCTCACTCTGATATGGCAAGGTATCCAGCTACCATAGTTTCACCACGTTGTTGGACTGGACTGAAAAACAGCCCTGGACATTGACTCAGCCCGGCCCACAACAATCGGTGCGCGGAAACTCATCAACCCCTGGCACGGGTGTCACAATACTTTAATCGTGACTCATGATACTATACCATCCAAATTATAGTGTGGCGAGCGGGGGGCAAGCAAAGGTGGTGGACAAGTGGTAAAAAAATTTAAATTTAGAGTATGTATTCGTGACAACACCACCTAGGGAGTTTCACCCTAAGAACTGCCAGGGTTACAGTAAACAACCAAAAAGGCACAGAGGTTCGTATTGCTACATTGAGAGAGACAGGATGTGGTTCCAGTTTAACAAAAATGTATTTATTTATTTATTTATTTATTTATTATGTAAATCAATACTTTTTAAAAGCCATAAAAATCTCACTCACACCCTTAAAAAGGACAAAATAAGGGGGACCTGATCAGTGCTGAGGCTTACCAGTGGGGGAACGTGAGTCGAAGAGGGGGTGTGAGGGATCCCAGGAGAGAAACAAATCACCCCAATCATGTGAAACCAAAGAAGACAAAAAGGGGGTGCACGGCCCACACACACAAAATTAAGGGGAAACCACCACCGGGACACCAGGGACCACCACCGGCAGCTCTCAGCCACTGAAAAGGAGAACAAAATTAGTGAGGTTGGCTAAACCAAAAGAAACAAAACACAAATAAACACCAAATAAACAAAAGTAATAATGTTGAAAACTACAGTGCAAATAAACAAAATAAACCGAAATATGGTTGACAGCCACGTAAGCACAACAAAATCTTAAAGTCTTAGGCTGCCAAACATCACACTAAGGAAAAAGAAAGAATTAACTTTAGCCTAATCAAATTAGGATTTAAACAAAGTAGGCTAACATGTAACAAACAAGGGCATAATACAATATAAACTATATAAATCAAAATATACAAAACAAATCAAAGACATAAACAAAAACAAATTCGACTCAAAACTAAGCAAAATTTATATAAATTGTCAAAATCATACAATTACATAAGGCAACTAATGAAAAATAAACCACAAACTACTCCCAAATAAATAGAAAACCAGAAAAAGACAAATAACACAAAATTAATCAAACTAAATTAAATTAACTCAACCCCACAATTAGACCCCACATTTCAGGCGGCTGCCAGAATGCCGGAATTCCACTGGATGCGTGTCCATTGCGGAACGGCTGCGCTGGTTATCCGCTGTGTGCATCGCCGTCCGTCAACACCCACCGGCTGCGTTTGCTGTGCGGAGCGGTGCAGCTCCGCCGGACAGCGGGTGCCAGGAGGACTCACGAGATCTTGCGAATTCACGCGCGCGATATAACAATATGTAGTTCCTATAAACAGAACCACAAAACCAGAGGAGTAGTAGGAAGACATCTCGGTGCACCTTCATGATTAACATCTCCTCGTCCATGGTGTCAGCGGGGTGAAATGACGTCTGAAAACCTCTGACCTGTTGACTTCAGGCCTGCCTCCGCCCATTATGACGTTTTCAAAGTGTAGTGCAGGGAAATATGATCCGCCATAAACACTGTTTATTTTATTTGGAAATTAATTGGATGTTTTATTTTGTGAATTGCTGCGTTGTGCTCCGGCGTCCTGCAAAAATAGAAGTCCTGCTTATCTGTTGCGGAGGGCTCTGGAGCTGTGATGGAGCCAGAACGCAGCACAGCTGCAGCCGGTGGAAGCACACACATTGACTAGAACTGAAACGTATCGACTCCGCTGCCGTTCCGGAGCGCAGATTTCAACCCACGCGCATCTGGTGGAATTTGGGGGGAAGACCGACACACACACATGCTCCCAAGCACAGACCTACTGGCCATAAAGGCCACAAGCAGCAGTGGGCAAGAGCAGCAGGCGGAGCAGCACAGCACAGCAGTGCATCACACCAGGTAGAGCAGACATCAGGCAGAGCAGACCCCAGGCAGAGCAGACCCCAGGCAGAGCAGACGAGGCCTGAGGATATGTTAACCTTTGGGGCTAACAGTCCCTATCAAGCACAACAGAGCTATGTTAAGCAAAACACTAACACACTGTAAAAGTGGAGGCTAAAGGAGGCAGAGCCCATGAGGTGTACATACCATCTGACAGCTTCTGTCAACCCCTGCAGAGGAAAGTGTGGCACTTGTCCCGCAGATTAACGGGGTATAAACGATGTGTTGCCACAGCACGGGAGTTCACTCTGACAGACCGGGGATATCAGCGTTGCACAGGGAATCTTAAATGGCGAAAATCATATGACGCCAGGTGAAAATTGTAGCTTCAGTGAAGCCACTGCATGCTTACCTGCAACCAGTGGGATGCAACAGACAGGAAGTGAGGCAGCCAGAAGTGGGCATGCCCCAAAGCCCAAAAGCAAGAGAGAGAGAGATAGACACGGCATCCCTTTATAGAGTGCTCTCCTGCTGTGATTGGGCAAGGGGAAACATGGCAACAAACCCAATCACTCCAGCAGGGGAGACATCTATCCTGCTACAATAGCAATAGCACCAATGTTGACTAGATGTTGTGTTTAGAGCATAGTATTCTAATTCAACTTGAATACTCACAGAGAAATGAAGGTCTCATCACACTGCAGTCCCTCTGACTGAACCAATAAAAAACAGGTACCTGAAACACACAACGCATAGTATGAGCAGTGGTGGAAATGGGGGGAACGCGCTGGAACGGTGTTCCAGGAGTAAAAGTCAAGAGGGAACGCCCATTCCCTCTCAGCAGATTTAGAAAATACCGACTATTCAGTGTTTTTTATAGGGGAAATCACTATAGCTGTTTCTAAACTGCACGCTTCTTTTGCCGAAAGCACCTAAGTGCACTGAATCCATCTGCAGTCCCAACAGCCAATGGGAATTCATCCCCGTCAGCGCGAGACAGCTGCATTTTTTCCAAAGTGCGTTGTCTGAGGAGAACTTGACAGACGAACAGCAACGGTAGCTAACAGCAGGTAAGTTATGAAGCTGAATGATGGTGGGAGTTCGCTTTAATTTCCTCAAACATTGGTGGTGTCTTTGACATATCTAGTCTTGTTAAAATAATTTTAATCTTGATTGTTTGATGATTTTGTTTTTATTGTAGCATATGGCACGCTTGCTAGCTTATTAGTAATGTTAATGTTAGCTTACCAGTTAGCCTTGGTAACAGCCTGATATGGCAGCCAATATACCAGCCAAGGTGTTAGCTAGCCGTTATAGACATAGAGTAGCAAGCCTTGCTGGTTTAATTTAGTCAGAGATATTTAGCCAGTTACTCTGTGTGAAGGTTTTACATGAGATGAACTAACTTATCTGCTGATAGAGGATTGAAAGCTTTAGACTAGCTAACGTTACCTAATGTTATTTTCATTAGCTAGCTTGTTCACTGTGTACGGTCTGTTGTATAGTGAATAGAGAATGCTGCAGATAATTACAGGAATAGTTTCACAGTTGGTAGGTAAGTTACTAGTTAATTACAGTTACTGATGTTTAGTCAGCCTACAAATAGTTTAATATTAACTATTTTTTGTATTTGTCCGTCATTTGTCTTTGGAGCAGAGCAGTGAAGAGAACTGAGGAGACTGAATGAGTAACCACTGCTGCCAACTCCTCAGTAAGAAAAGTAGCTATTGGCTGTCCTAAAAGTCGCTAGAAGTCGCTAAATGATGTCATCGCCTAATTTGCATAATTGTCCATATGCATGTAATTGTAATGGCTGCTGTAGGAGAGAGGAATAACGTTGTGGGATAGACAAAAACTGAGTAAAAAAACACCCTGAATATGTTTAGAACTACAAATGAACCTTCTTTCAGTGATTTATATTAGACAAAGAAAATTTTACATTTACACCCCATCCTGACTGTAAACCAGGTCTGTACCAGCTAGCGGCGGTTCCGCGCATGCGCAATCCACTTGCGGTCTGGACGTGGAGGGGTTAACATTTCCTGCTCTGACTGCAGCTGGGAGGGAGGACTGGGCCGTCTGTGAGTGCTTTGGGGCGAGAGAGGAGCCCATGACAGCATCCGCTGCCCGTTGAGAAGAATAAGAATGATACATACTCTCACAACAGAGTCTCCAGAAGTCTTCAATAACATCAGAAAAAGTCGCTAGATTTGTCGCTAGTCGCTTTATTGAAAAAGAATTGCTAGAGGGGTCTGAAAAGTCGCTAAATATAGCGACAAAGTCGCTAAGTTGGCAACACTGTGAGTAACGTTAGAGCAGTGAAAAGGATGCAGTGTCAGCCCTCTGTTTTTAAGAGGTAAATTACATTTATTTCATGATGAGAATTGCAGTACATATGAAGAGTTTATTTGGTAGCCTAACTATTATTTCAGTTAGTTTGCGACATTTAGCGGCTTCACTCTCTAAATGTCGCAGTTTTTTTTCCCTCGCCTTCTCAGCCCCACCCTTTTCTTTGCCTTTTTTACCGGCTTTATCCATATTGTTTCCATATTCATCAAGACCACATGACGTCACAGTGTTTTCACGCCGCCATACTTGTGTCCGCCCACAGCAGTCAGGTCACAGGTCACAGTGTTGTCACGTTACCAAAACAAGTAGAGTAGGAGGAAAATCAGCGAGAGACTGAAAATTTATGTTCATTGAACAATGCCAGGAATATGTTGTGCTGTTGGCTCTGATACCAGTCGACAAAGAAACCCTGGACTGCAGTTTTATTCCATCCCAAAGGATGTACACCGGCAGAATAAATGGTTGGCTGCGATAAGAAGAGATCACTGGCAGCCAACAGCTAACTCCAGGTTGTGCAGTCAACACTTCATGTCCGTTAAGTCCTCAACTCTATCTAATTTTTATTTTAGTTTTTGAAAACCCCTTACAAAACACGCGAAACATGATTAACTTCAGATGCCATATGATTAACACCGACAGCCCGACACTACGTTACCTAACATGATGTTTAGCTACCTCAGTGGAGATTCACATTGTGAATAATTATACATTATGTTTATTATAGAGGTCATAGTGGATGGTGCTGGTGTACTGGAGTGCATTATATTGTGCGGTGTTCTCATAATTTTGCCCAATCCATTAACATATATTGAGGGGGACAAAATATTAGGAACACTTCAATATATTACACTCCAGTATGCCAGCACCACCCAGTACAACCTTAATAATAAACATAAAGTGTAATTATCACCTTTCTGACAATGTCAACAAAAACTGAAAATGTATAAGCTTTGTAAAAATAGCATTTATGGCATAACCATTGGATTGGATTGCATTAGACCGCACAAGTGTTACTTAATGAAGTGGCCGGTGAGTGTGTATTATATTTAAGGACCCACACCACAACAAGAGTAGGTATGTTAGGTATGGTATAGTTAATTAGTGACTGACATCAGTTCAAACCACAAGCTTTTGAGTGTACCGTAATCAGATAAAGTTAGCTAACGTTAGCATAAGACAATGTGAATCTCCACTGAGGTAGCTAACATCACGTTAGGTAACGTAGTGTCGGGCTGTCGGCATTAATCATATGGCATCCTTCACCCATCCAGCTACAGCGTACTGGTAGGCATCCGTGCTCTTAAAAGCCTTCAGGCTGTCTCGGCTGTAGGGGGACGGATTATGAATCAAATAAATATAAAATATCCGGGAACGTGAGTTGGGGCAGGCGTTTTGCAGAGGTTAGCGGACAAAATAGCTTCTTCGCACTTTAGGTGATCCATCAGTATGTGGAACTTAAAGAGCTCTGAAGTATCTGGCGGGAGTATATTGTCCAATGCGAGCTTCAATCTTGCTAAGTCACAGGGGTCCTCATGTTTGAAGTCTGGGATCGTTGGCTTAGGTCCACAATAGTTCTCTACCTGTGGGTGTCTGCTGAAACGGGGTTGGGCCCGAGGCTGCTCCCTCAGATTTAGATGGTAATATGGATATTGGCGGAGATCATCTGGGTTACGGTCATCACAGTGTCTGTACTGTGGATCAGGTCCATAAATGCTGGCATAGCCATAGGCTGGACAATAGCGATCCTCAGGATAACGTCTCCTATCAGGGGGATGATGTCAGCCATCATGCGAGTAGTAGCGATCATCGTGATGAGCTCTAAGACTAGGCTGTAGATAAGATTCAGCAGGCGGACTGTAGCTTTCACTGTGGTGACGATAAGCCTCGCTGAGGGGAGCGCGGGCCCTGTTGTCAGTCCAACCGCCTGAAGCACCATATGAAGGGCGGTTGCGGTCTTCAGACCAACCATAAGCAGCCCCATGCTGAGTATGGTATCTGTCATCATGCCAGTGGAGGCTGTCATCATGGTGATAATAGGCTTCATCAGGCCAGGAACGGTACCTGCTGTCAGGCATAGAGGATGTAGCCCCATGATGAGGGCTGCAGCTGCTGGTAGGCTGACGGCAAACAGCACCAGGTGAACAGTAGTCCTGGTTTTCTTGGTGATGCGGATGTGACTGTTGCCCCGTGCTCAGGCTGTGAGGTGGAGGAGCCTTTCTTCCATCTGGTGTTTGCGAAAGGGTGTCTTTCTAATGAGGGGATGACTCACCTGAAGTTGCTGGTGAAAGTGCTGCATGCCTACTGGACAACCCTGCTCCCTCTAGACTGTTACTGAGCTGCTGAATGGGGTCACGTAGGCTGCTGTGTGGTTGTGACTCATCACTGAATAGCACCTGTGGAGCTCGTTCATGCTGGCGTGGGTCCAGATGACCACAAAACCACGACAGCTTACTAGTGGGCGCAGGTGTGTGTGACATCTCATCCACATGGCGTCTGGGCCGTGATATGACATCTGATGAAGCTAGTATAGGAGAGCTAGAGATCAGGTCTGTAAGGTGTTGCACATCTTTTCGCAGTTGGTCACTGTCCTCCTTCATCCTACGAATACTTCTTATAACATCAGTGGAAGTAGCCTGTCTGGCCTGCTCATCAGCAGGAATGCGATGACTAATAGGGTAACTGACCTCATAGTTCTGAAGGTATGATGGCAGGTGGCTGTCACTCCAGCCCTTTTTAAACAGGAATTGTGCAGATTTGCAGGAAAGCCTAATCAGTCTTCTTTCAGCATCGGCAGTATAAAAACAAAATTGGGGAGTGCAGCAAAATGCCGCCTACCTCCTTTTGTTTATACAGAATGTGCCTTTTTCGGGGCAATGAGGGGCATGAGCAAGTAACAAAATGTGTAGCTCAGCGTTTGACATAAACATTGTCATGGGAGGGAAGCTGCGGCTGGTCAGTCCTTTGGCAGTTCTCTCGTAAGTTGGCCCGTTCTTCACTGTTCCTGTCATCTGACGGTTAATGGCCTCTTCGTTTGCGAGGCCAAGTGGGCACGCAATTCCTGGTCTTTCCAGTTGCTCATCTTTACAGTGTCTGTCAGGTTTGCGTTTCCCTCTTGCTACTAGCTGCTCGCTAATTCCTGCTATCAGTTGTTTCCTGTTTATCCACCGCCAGTGGGTCGCACGTCATCAACAGCTCCTCCCACAAGTCTTCAACAGCCCCTCCCATTGCGGAAGGCTGCCTCAGTCTTTTTAAACTAAAAGGGTTCCGCCAATATGACTACCCATACGAGGCGGAAAATTGGGCACCTCGGATCAACTCACCAATCCGGCTCTGTGTATCTAAACGCTCGCAACTTGCTGGCAAAACGGCCTAACATTCGCGGAAAATCTGGCAGTGTAAAAGGGGCTACTGAGTACACATGCACAGAGCATGATCAGGCATGGGAGAGAGAGAGAGGAAATCCACATTGTCTTGGACGTTTTTGCACCAGTCATCCAGTCATCATTGTGCAGCTTTTCACCCATCTTCCTGAAAGATCTGTTTGACATAGTGAGCACTATGAAAACCTCCTCAAGCTCCCTAGACATCCTCCCTACCTCTATGCTCAAGGAAGTAATTAGTGTCACCAGTAGAGTCAGGCTTTGTACGGCGGTGGGAGAAAGTGACATTATAGACTATGAATTATAGACTTTTATTTTATTATACATGACAGGGAATAACTTTGTTGTGTATGTACAGGCAGGGATTGGGGACTGAATTCATTCATAAAATAGATGGACTGTCGAGACTGTGGGCGGGGTTGTGTGTAATCTGTCATTCACAGCTGATATGAATGAGCCGCAAGATTGGGACTAGCTGCTGATTGGTCTGCTTCATGCCAAGCTTTCCAGTGGACCGCGGTGATTGGAGATTTTTAAACAGGAGCTTGGTGGTGCGCAGGAGGCTCACCTGAGGAGATTAAGATGCCACAAGGAGACACAACCAGGCGGCTCATGGGTGAACAGCGGCGACCAGGTGCCAGGAGCCAAGGGTCCGACGTAAGCGATCTACTGAGAAGTACCAGTGGCAGGGGCCAAAGGACTTCATACAACGGTCTCTATTTCCTGTATGAAGGAAAGTCAAAACGCCATCGGCTAATTGAGTGAGTGTGATCCCAGACGGGAGACGAGCTTGTTACTGAACCCTGCCTGTTGTCTGTGCTACTTACAGGGCCGAAGACGGACGCCGACCAGCTGTAGCCTGTCGTGTTGGGAGGCCCGAAAGACCCTCATATTACGCTCACTATTTCCTGTGCGAAGGAAAGTCAGAACATAAACCTTATTTTGAGTGAGTGAAAACCTTTGCAGTAGAAGGATTGGTTGCTGATTTCCCCTATTGTTTTGTCCCCGTCAGTCGCCGGCCTCGGGACGCCTCTGGGAAACATTAACTGGTAGGTTGCAGTAGGCTGCATGATAAGGTGGCTATATAGATTTATCTGCCTTGGTATTGGTTAGGGATCAGTGTGTGCACGTGTGACTGTATTTTTACCGTTTGTGAAATGAAATTGAAATAAAGTGTTTATATTGTTATACTTGATTTCGCCTACTGTCTGTGTGATTTTGGGGGATCTAAGAACCTTGTCTGGTGAGCGCCGGTAGTAAATTGGGCACTCGCGACATTAGCTCTGTAGGCCCTAGTATAGTCACTATCATCAACAAATCCCTAGTCTCTGGCTCTGTCCCTTCCTGCTTCAAGCAGGCGGTCGTCCAGCCTCTCCTTAAAAAGCCTAATTTGGACCCCTCCTGTCCGAAAAATTACAGACCCATCTGCAAGCTGCCTTTTGTCTCTATGGTCTTAGAGAAAGTTGTGGCCAACCAGGTCACTAGCTATCTGTCAAATCATAACCGCGCAGACAAATTTCAATCCGGCTTCCATAAAAAACACTCCACTGAAACCGCCCTCCTCAGAGTCTCAAATGACCTCATGGTGTCAGCTGATAATGGTGAATGTTCTGTCCTAGTGCTATTAGACCTCAGTGCGGCATTTGATACGGTTGATCATGGCATCCTGCTGGACAGACTCAGGGAGTGGATGGGCATATCTGGAAGCGCTTTAAATTGGTGCGCCTCCTACTTTAGGGAGAGAAGCTTCTCTGTGGCTGTGGGCCCTTTAAAGTCTGACCACTCTGCCCTTTCGTGTGGCGTGCCTCAAGGTTCCGTCCTCGTGCCATTTTTCTTCGCCCTATATATGCTCCCGCGGATGACATCCAGCTGTACTGTTCTTTCAAGCCTGATGAGTTGGAGAAACTCAGTCCTACAAGAGTGTCTCTCCCCCATTGAAATCTGGATGGGCTGTAATTTTCTCCAACTAAATGCTGTTAAGTCAGAGGTCCTAATTATAGCCACCGACAATATTGCCTCTCGTGTGTCCATGCACTTGGGGTCCTTTAAAGAAATTGTTCGCACCCACCTGAGAAATCTGGGCATCTTATTTGACCATTCTATGCATCTCGACAAGCATGTCAAATCCCTCACCCGCACCTGTTTCTTTCACTTCAGAAATATTGCAAAACTCCGGTCCATCATATCCCACTCTGAATTAGAAATGTCTGTACATGCCTTTATCTCATCAAGGCTTGATTACTGTAATTCACTGTTCACCTGCCTCAACAATTGATCTAGTTGTTTTGAACTAGTTGGAGCCAACTCCAACTAGTTCAAAACACAGGTCCAAGAAATCATGCCACAACACCCCATCCTGGCTCCCAGTCCAATTCAGAATTAATTTCAAGGTCATGTTACTTACCCACAGAGCCCTCCACGGTCACGTCCCCTTCTACCTATCTGATCTCATCCTCCCATATTCCTCCAGAAAATCACTACAATCAGCCGACCAGGAGTTTCTGGTGGTCCCCAGGACCAGACTAAAGACAAAAGGGGATCGAGCCTTTGGGGTAGTGGCCCCAAGGCTCTGGAATGCCCTCCCCCTGGCCCTGCTCTCAGTCCCATCTGAGAGCACTTTTAAACAGCAGACTCACCTGTACAGGCAGGCTTTCGCCCACCTGTAGCCAACCACTGTCTTCTTCTCGTCGTATTTGTTGTCTTATTCTATGCTTTTTACCTTGTTAATTTCTAAGTCCTTATTTTATTTTGTATTTTATTGTGTTGTTTATTGATGTAAAGCCCTCTGTGCATTCATGCTGTGAAGTAAATAAAGTTTTACTTACTTAACTTTTGTGGTGTTAGAATGGTGTCAGAAAATGGAAATACTGAAGTGAAGTACAATTACCTCAAACTGCACTGAACAAGCAGCAGCTTGTCTCTGAGTGTGAGGTCAGTGTTTAGCCCAAGGACATTTTCACTGATAGTGGTGGATACACACACACACACACACACACACACACACACACTATATTTAATCCTCATCTTCAGGTCTGGGTGTTTTGTTAAGCCATCAGGGCTCATTAGTTCACTCTTCTCTCCACTCTCCTAATCTCCTCTCCTCTTCCTTTGTTTTGCCCCCCCCACCTCCTTCTTCTCGGACTGACCGACAGATGAAAATCAGAAAAGTGAAGCTGAGCAGTTACTCTGAAAGAACCGCTCCATCTAAAGTTAAATATTCATGCATTACTTATTGATGATTCTTCGTATATGTTGAATTATGTTCTTATTTTTGCATGCTCAGCAGACCTGGTGAGCTTTTACTGAAAG
Source organism: Epinephelus moara (assembly GCF_006386435.1). Taxonomy (NCBI): domain Eukaryota; kingdom Metazoa; phylum Chordata; class Actinopteri; order Perciformes; family Serranidae; genus Epinephelus; species Epinephelus moara. The sequence goes on from NC_065516.1 coordinate 4,563,466, forward strand.
GATCTCTGTGTAACACCAACACGGTCTCCAGTTTCCTTTTGATTAGTTTGACTTTACAGGAAACTATCTCAGAAAAAATACAATAGTAAAAAAACAGCATAAAACATTGAAGTGCTCGACAGCATGGGCACTGCTGCTGCAAAAGACTTACAACTGCCTAATAAGTCAGATGATTCTAATGGTATCATTAGGTGAAAGATGATATTGATGTGAAGTGTGCAGCAGCAAATGTTTGTTCATCAACATTTTCCCACCAAATCATCCCCCAAAATACAAAAGTTAGAAGTCATGGCGTCATGTTGGTGATGGATGTTTCTGTGACATTAATATATTTTGATGCTGTTCTTTCCTTTGAATCTTTTTCCTACAAAACACAGCACAGAAGGCTTATAGTGATCCTCATGTTTTTCAGCATTTCTCCATTGTTTAATTTTCTTCCACCTCTTCACCCCCTCTCCATCCATTATTTTCCACTGAAAGCTCTCAGTCGATTAACCTAATTCCACCTGCAAACACACAATGCAGCTGAAAAACAGGAAAAAACTGTCATCTTTAATCCTGATTTAACTGAGTGAGAGCAGAGAAACATGAAAGGAGGAGGAGGAGGGAAAACGGGGAGGAAGACAGAACCCTGACTTCTACAAATTACAATCACACAGCTGATGAGCTCTATAAGTGACATTTTATAAAAAATGTGAAACAAGGACTCATTTATGATAAATATGGAAGTTTAACTATCATGATTTAAAGTGTTTTATGGATCTGTTAAACACATACTGCTGTGTGAAAGATTATGGTCCTTGGATACTGAACACTGACTTGAAAAATGAAAATGCTTTTCCTTCATTTTTCATTATATAACTAAAGCCACCATCTTTCATGACCCTTAAAGGTCCCTCGAATTGAGACATGCTTTAAAGGTCCAGTGTGTAGGATTTAGGGGGATATATTGGCAGAAATATAATATAATATAATATAATATAATATAATAGTAAGAGGGAAAAGCCCCTTTTTCTTTTTTTATAATTTCTTTTAAGCAGTAAGTGTATAATTTGGGTAGAGCACCTCTGTGAGACAGAGCAAGACAGTACAACTAGATAAGCAGTAGTAATGTTTATTTCTCCACTTAGAGACAAAGCACCACAACTGATGGCTTCTCAAAGTGACTGCAAACTTCATCACACAGACTGAACTACCAGCATATATAATAATGCACTAAAACCAAAATTAGTTCAGCCTAAACAATGTACACTACACCACACCACAAGAGTAAGACATTTGTTGCTTAGGGTACTTGTACTACAAAGGTTATAGGAGAACACGTTACTATAAAAAAAACAGAAAATATTGAGTACAAAAGCAGGCTAAAAACAACAACAATACAACACAAAAAGAATGCGTGCATGCAATGAAAAGTGTCCGGGAGTGACCAGGCTAGAGAGACTGGACTCACAGCAAGCTGTCAACAAATGCAGGAGTAATCTCTCTGCTGAGTTAAACTTAATTCACAAAATCACTGCACAATAGTGCACACAGTCCGATTTCAGCTTTTTATTCTCAATACAATACCACACAGCCGCTTTGCCACCTCCGCTTTGGTCGTTCTCCAAACAAAACAGCCTGACTGGAGGGCAGAGCAGTCTTTTAAGGAGACACTGATTGATCTGCTGATTATCAATTCACCACAGCTGTGAGGTTTGCATCCCATGGCTCGCCGGCAGACCCAAGAAGTAGAGGAGAGGGAGAGAGAGCACAATTAAACTCAAAAGCAGGTGCTTACATAATATCATCAGTATGTTTTCTTTAGTGTATAATCACCTGAAAATAAGAATTGTTGTGTTTTTGTTACCTTATAATGACTCGTTTCTATCTACATAGGGAGCAGTTCCTCGTCTACGGAAATCACCATGTTGCACCACCATGTTTCTACAGTAGCCCAACATGGACAAACCAGACACTGGCTCCAGAGAGGGACATTTCACGTTTTTGTGTCGGAAAGCTCAGTTAGCAGCCCCTCCATGACAAACAATGTCTGAGAAACACTGACTTGTAACGTGAAACTGACAGCCACCATAGTTAGTGGCTGCAGCTGTGCAGTGCTGCTCAAGTGCAATTGTGACTTTTGTTGCAGACAGTGAGGGTCTGAAGATTTGACTGTTAAATGCTGAAGCTGATTTTACGGTGGCCTTGAAGGCTCAACACACTGCAGAATAAGAAAACACAAATGAAGAAGCATCTTCACACAAAGACATCAATTTGATGACACATGAACAGCTTTTAGAAAAAGTGCTGCAAGAAGCTCACAACACAACAGAGACTGTTTCCAGGGATGTGATTCAGATATTATTGCAGATATCTGCTGTTAACCTAGCATTAGCTGTTTGTTTATAATCATAATATCAGAATCATGTCATCATTGCAGTCACAGATAGCTGTCTATCTGTACTCCTGTATGTGTGGACGAGGCATCAGTTGTCATTTGTCTCCAATTGTTTTAATTTAAAATGTTGAATCCATCAGTTTATTACATGAATCTAAAATTTATATAATATAGTTTATTATAAAAATATTTGATAAACTGGTATATAATATTACATAGGATATGCTAATATTTGTTTGATGACAGCAGTTTTTCTGAAGAAATGTTCCCATGAACCAAACATTTACTGGATGAGATGATGTCATCGCCCACTCACTTTGCTGTTTTCCCATTGGTTCACGTATTTTCTCAGACGGTTGACACAGATAAGATATGTGTGTGTGTGTGTGTGTGTGTGTGTGTTTGTGTTGTAACTTGTTGAAGAGGGCATGCTAAGACACTGCAACTGTCACACTGATGGGATTAATCAGGACCAGATCTTGGAATTCATGTGTGTGTGTGTATGTGTGTGTGTGTGTGTGTGTGTGTGTGTGTGTGTGTGTGTGTGGTCAGGCTCATGTTACTGGATTTACTACAAAAACATTCCACACAGAGTGAAAATAAACATTATTTCTGACGTTCATCAGAAACACGACTCATCTATGAATCAGCTGTCAAACGTGATAAAACAGATAAAGGTAAGTGAGAATCTTGTTTCAATTCAATTTCAGTCATCCTCATTGTGTTTGTGAAGCTGCTGTTTCTCAGGTGAACAGTCAGCTGTTAGCTTCACCTGACCTCAGTTCTGACCCACATGTGAACTGAGTCGAGGTGTTTTCTGCCCGGCGACACGCTGTCACATTTTATTAAACACAAATGAACAAGAAAATCCATTAAGGGTTTTTTGTTCTGCTTTGTTGGCAAGAAACGAGCGGCTACACACGAAGGATTTTAGGTAAACAACAGAAAAGCACAGAGGAGTTATTAATTATGAATGCAGAGAATACTGCAGTGTGGGTGAAATCAGTGACCCCATTAGCATGAACACATGATAAACAAACAGACGGCAAAGGAAGGAGAGACACGTTAAATAAAATGTAATGATTTTGAAACAGAAAGTAAAGAGGTGTCTGAGCTCTGCAATTTTAACATTCTGTTTTTAGTTCGAGATCAGTTTAGAGGAAGAAAAAAACACATCAGGAAACTTTACTTCCCAACAGTGAAGTGAAACAGCTTTGGAAGCCACAGCAGACTGATAAAGGAGTTGCTGTAAAAGCACCACTGCAACTATTCTGATATTTTGTTTTCATAATTTGGCCATTTGGGTGCCCTAAGTGCAACTGACTGTATTAATAACTATAATAATAACCTTAAAGTATGACCACGCTGATCAACAAGTTCGCACTGTAGCTGCACTGTGTGCACTGAACCTGCAGTGAGCACAGCTCAAACCACATTGTGTCTGACACAGCCTTATCTGGGTGAGTTAATGCAATACGTATGATTAGAATTGACGATGATCCATCCATCTATCCACTTACCTGAGGCCAGGTCAGTACTCCAGATGTCCCTCTCCCCAGTGACACTTGCCAGCTCCTCCTGGGGGATCCCCTCCCAGGCCAGATGAGATACATAACCCCCCACCTTGTTCTGGGTCTGCCCAGGGGCCTCCTGCAAGTTGGATGTGCCCATAACACTCCTAACAGGAGGCGTCCAGCAGGATCCTGATCAGATTTCACTTGTATCTGCGATCTCATCTCATTCTGTAAATCATCTCATCTGTAAATCAGTGGATACATTTTTTTAGAGCATTACAACCACTGTGAAATGATTTGTTTCATTATTTGATCCATAGGGACCATTAACATTTGGAAAGTCTAGAAGAGCTGTAAAATTAAATCAATTTACCCATCCAAGTTAGCAGAGCTAAACTGCCATACTCAGCAGCATTAAGTCAACTGTGCGCCTTCTTTGTGGGCCCCATAATGTGGAGGATCCAGGTGTTTTCATACTGTGAAATTAGAGCTTTTTTGGCTTCATGTGCCACTAAGCAACTTTTATAGGAATAAGTGGGGCCCTGCCTCCAATGCTGTATCTAGGTCTCTTTATACATCCATGCTGTAGATGAGGACCTGCTCCCTATATAGATATAAATGGTTCATTCTAAGGTAACAAAAATTCAACAATTCTTATTTTCAGGTGATTATACACTAAAAAAACATCCTGATTATATTATATTCTATTTCTGACAATATTTCCCCCTAAATCCTACACACTGGATCGTGAAATACATTTTTATATAAAATAAATGTATTAAAGAAACAGTGTTCTTTGTTCTTTCTGGTTTAAGACAAAATGACATGTATGAAGATGGGACAAAATGGGACAGACATGTCTCACTGTTATCTGATTTCTTTTAGATCCAATGACTCAGTTAATGACCTATCAGGAAAATGACCAGCAGATTAACAGAATACAAACATGTCTGTTGCAGTACTGGTAGATCCACCAGGCTTTTAAAATTTAAACACTAAACTGAGATTTTTATTTAATAATAAGTCAAATATCATTTAGAAAATGTAGTGAGACACAAAACCTCATCTTACTAGCTGACAATTTTGGACGGTTCTGACGTTTTTTTGCACTTGAGAGTTTTAAGTCTGTTTCAAACTGAACAAACACAAACAGTCAAGTACCCAAGTCAAGGTTTGATCTCTCCTCTCCACCTCTCTTGTCAGTGTCCTTCCCCTCTGGACTTCTTCAGCACTGACGAGCAAGCAGAGAGAGAATGATGATCAGACTGAAACTTCACCTCCATCTGTCCTGAGAGAAAAAACTTGTAACTTTTGACTGTACTGTCAATTTGTTGTTGAGCTTTGATCCAGATCTGCATGTCCTGTTGTCCCACAAGGTCTCCACTCCTGGTTTATACTCAGCTGGTCTGGGCTCAAAGCTCTTTCTTCTTTTTCCATTTAAAAACCTGCTTCTCAACCAGAAGAGCCATCAGAACTTCCTGATAACTTTTAGATCAGAGGATAATTATCGTTGGTGTTCAGAGAAGAACTCAGAGAAAGAGAAAGAAGATTGGGCTCTCAAAAGCTGCAGAAAATGAACCTTCATCAACCTGTAGAAATAAACTTTTTAAAATGTCCACACATGATCAACAGAATGGCACCTGACAATAACTTCTCAAGCTTAAAAAACACCCTTCAAATAGTCCAAAATTACTACGTACATTTCTCGATGTGTGTTTCTGCCACTCTCTGACTTCAATCAGAATCAGTTTTATCACGAAGTACATTTTCACTTCACTTCTCTCAAATTTTCTTTGGTATTTGGTGCATATACTAAACATACAATAAACAAATTAAAAGGAATAGAAATAAGGCATAACATTCAAGAACATAAATATAGAACAGAAAAGTTACAATATACAGTGGCATCCAAAGGTTTGGGCACCCCTGATCAAAATTTCATTAACTGTGAGTAGTTAAGTGAGTACAAGATGAACTGATTTCCAAAAGGCAGGAAGTCAAAGCAAGATCACTTTTTTATTTAGATCTTTTACAGTTTCAAAATAACAAAAAAGGAAGTTTGAGCACCCTGCATGGTCAGAACATAGTAGCGCCCCCTTTGGCAAGTATCACAGCTTCTAAGTCTCTCAGTTCTTTGGGGCATTGGTGGCTTACTGGATAGAGCAGGCGCCCCATGCCGCAGCAGCCAAGGCTCGACTCCAGCCTGTACTCCCCCGCTGCCCCCGCCACCCAAACTGTAGTAGACACTGTAGTAAAAAAAAAAAAAAAAAAAAAAATACTTTTATCAAACAAATATGTACAATATAGCAGTTTCAGAATAAGAGAGCTGCACAGTTTTGAGCAGAATGTGCAAAAATATTAATCAGGGGATGTGAAAAGTTCACAGTAGAACAATTATTTTGCACTATGCAGAGGTTAAAGAGAATTATTTTTGAGTAAGAAATTTTTATTTAGAAGAAACAAAGTACTTAAGAAAGAAATGATGAACATGTGATTTGAAACAAAGGCCACTCTGAAACCAGGAAAAAATTAAATGAAGAAAACTTTTGAAAGTACACACTGACATTCTTATGACTGCGTGTGAATGTTTTCTGATGTTTGCTGAACATTCCTCATCTGTTCAGGTTGATCACATGTCTCATCATTGTGTTCTCTGTTCGTATTTGACATTGGCTCACATGACTCACCTTTTGTTTTCACTTTGTGTTTTCACTTTGTGTTGTTTTTCTATTGAGGAGAGCAGCAGGTTTGACAGGATCGCATTTCTATAACCATATATTATTTCCTTTACTTTATTCAATAGGAAATTAAAATTAAGGTAAAACAAAACCTCCTGTGTTGATGGACCATCATTGGTTCCCAACCTGAGGTCCAGACTGATGGAAGGTCATCAAAAAATCATATTATTACTAAATTAAATGACTTTTATTTATTCAGACTTTATTCTAACATTTGATTATTCCTTATGAAAAAAAAAAAAACCTGTATAATTTGCCTCATTTAACAAATGAGTATTTGGTCCTTCAGCAGAAAATTTTGAGCATCAAACACTTGATTTCCTGCATTCTGGTGAATTTTTATGAACCAATTTACTGTGTAAATGTCTTTAATTTAGTTAAAATAAAAGTCCTCTGCTACGTTCATTTTGTGTTTTTATTAGGTGTAGACTGATGCACATGTTTTAGATATTGAGGGGGATGTGTCACCTGCATCCCCCCTGAAATCTATGCCTATGATATAATGTATTACACAATAAATTAACTGATGATGAAAATATATTAATTAGTTGCTGTGTAGTCTTTAAGAGAGAATTTTATTTTATTAGCTCATAATGTTTTGTTCTAAACAATAAATAAATATATAAATAAATTAATGTTCAATATTTCCCGCTGACATGTAGGCTAGTGGAGCTGAAATACAAAGCAGCATAAATTCTAAAGTAAAAGTACCCTTAAAATTGTATTTCCGTACACCACTGAGTTAATGCACGTGTTACTTTTCACTGGCCTGTGGCCACCAGGGGGCCTCTGAAAGAAAGAAATACAAGCGAAGACAATTTCCTCTGTTGATTTGATTCATTTACTTTAATTTAATAAAACTTTATTTATTCCTGTTAGGGTGAATAAAGCCAGCGCGCTGGGTACGTTTCCTGGTAATATCTATAAGGTAAAAATTTGACCATATTCCTCTGTCTCTTCCCTGTCTCCTCTCGAATGGACGCAGTGAAGTGTTTTTTATTCCATGAACATTATTTAATGTTTTTTTTTTTATTTGTGCTGTTGTTTTATTTGCATTTTCTCTGACAGACGATGTTGAGTTTCAGCAAAGTCGACCACACATGTATGTGATGTGTATGACATGTCAATAAAGTTAACTGAAACTGAATAAGAGAGAGAGGGAGGAGGTGTGGAGACAGAGGAGGTGTGGACTTCTCTGCTGTCTTAGTTCACCTAGATCCGCTCCAACCCTCAACCACGCGAGTTCCTGTGCTGTCACTGCGACTCATGGAGAAACCATCTGTTCTCAACTATCACAAGGAGACAAACTTTGAGGAGTTTAAATAAAGAAACACCTGCAGACATGAGGTTTTGGGGAGGCGGAGGAGGAGGAGGAGCGGCGCTCCTGATGCTGCTGCTCGGCCGCTGCTGCTGCACCAGTCCCGACAGGAAAGGTAGGACTGAGCCCGGGGTGAGAGCTCCGGGGAGAGAGCGTGTCAGTGTGGGAGACAGGGAGCAGGAGCCCGGGCTGAGAGCCCTGGAAAGTGAACTTAAGACTGTTTCTGCTGTTTTTACTTAAACAAGAGATTTACCGATTTATCTCCATCGCTGCTGCTTTACCTTAAGAGTTGTAGCCTGCTATTTATCCTACAGTTGTGTAAAAAAGAAGATAAACTATGAATAGATTGATGCAAACTGAGTTTTAATACATTCAAAGTTCACAAAATGATAATAAGGTGAAATATTACAGAAATGTTATAAAAGACGTCAAATGTAAATGTAGCCTATCTTTATAACAATTGGTTAAATTCATATAACGTTAGTGAAAGTAGAGTTTAGATATGTAGGTTCTTACAGGAATGAATGGTTAAACTACAAGTACAATTTATACCACAGTAAGAACATTATAATAGTGATTAATATGCTCAGTCATAAATTAGGCATAAACCACATGATACCAGTCGCATTCAACACTAATTGTGACAACAGTTTAGATTATTATCATGGAGTTTCTGCAAAAGAAACACTTTAAACAGCTCACAGACAAAGTGGATTCATGTAACGGGTTACAACTGAGTTGAAATGTGAGCTCAGTTTGGCTCCCGTCAGAACATCACAGGAGAGAAACTACACTTAAACTCTTTCATTACTGAATTATCACCAATTAAACGTTCATTTCCTGCTGTTTTCTTTGCATCTGAGCCAACTCTCCGAGCTCGTCTGCCCTCACTGCGGCTGTAGCCTGAATAACCTGTTTGTTCCAAACATGAACTGATGAGGAAGAGCCTCAGTAGGGCTTCAGCTTGCAGTTATTTTCATGATTGATGGATCTTCTGATTATTTTCTTGATTAGTTGATTGTTTGGTCGAGGTTACAGATTACTAGCTAGGCCTACCCTGTTAAAAATGTAACATGCATTGTTATTATTTTAATTTCTTCATCAAAGTAATGCAACTCATTACATTTGATTACTTTTTGATTACTTTTCTCACAAACAAGGCCATAACTACCATAGAGGACACCGAGGTCATGACCTCGGTATTTTTTCCCGACCTAAATGAATGAATAAAATGAAAATAAAAATAAACCATTTCATTTGTGTGGTGAAAGTACGTGGGAGGACCGATGGAAGGTGATTGAGTGACTCTCTCTTCTCTATAATAACAATTATTTAAAAAAGAAAATTCTGGTACTCTTGTTTGATCGACGCAGCT
>NC_065516.1:4572936-4589944 GCF_006386435.1 Epinephelus moara
TGTTTCTCCCTGTCTATCCACATTTGTAGTCCGGCTTTCAAGATGCAAATATCTCCATATTGTCCAGTTGACACTCCATCAAACTTTGTATGACAAAACAAGCGCACTTCACCTTTGCGCACCCAGACAACAGTAGCCTAATTATGCATGCATGACAGGGCCATAGTCACCATATACATTGAGGGGGACACGTCCCCCCCCCAGTGCCCAAAATGTCCTCCCAATATATAACTGAAACTGAAAAACAACAACAAAAAACGTTCAGGTCAGGTTAAAGAGCAGCACAGAGCACAGAGAAGTAAGTCAAGATCATGTTGACAAGAAAATGCTGGAGGAGCTCCTTACCCTCTGAACAGAGGACGAGATCAGCCGCCATATAACAGAGATGGTAAATGATTGTTGTTGTCATGTTAACGTTTATAAAGCGCTGTTGATATGTCTGTTATGTCACACTAGAGGCCGACGCTGTCCTGTTACATGTCATGCCTCTTGCTTTCATGATGCTGGAAATGCTGTGTAAAATGACAAACTGGGGCGACATTATGCCGCAGATGTTTGGTTCTGTGTTAAAAATGAAAATACGGTGTAAAGAAGGGACTTTGAAGCAGCTTTAAACATAGCTGGAAACCCTTCTTTGGAAAAATAGTTAACTGCCCCCCCCAGTATATCATTTGAGGAAACTCTATAATTTTAAACTACATAATAATAAAAACTGAAAGCACTTGTGCCCATTATATATGCAACCCGATGAATTTTAACTTTAAAAAGATTGCGTCCTCCCCCCTCATCTGCCTCACAATGGTTTGGTCCGTGTCCGCATACACTGGCACACAGCAGCACTCGGCAAGACTGACTGTGGATCAGTGAAAGTGTGTCAGAGTAGAGGTCACTGAGCTCCAGTTAGTAACTACTTTGCAAAAGTTCATTTAAAACAAGAGACTGACCAACACTTTTATTTACTTCTTCTTTTCAACAGGATAAAACACGTTACCAGATACAACCAGACAGCGTTTCGTTCACTTCATTACCTTGCGGTTGAGTCTTCTGTCTGAATGCAGCAGTCATACAAACAGCCCTGCCGCTAAAAATCAGTCAAACTCAAATAATTTTGGACCAATATAAGTGCAGTTTGGATTGTTACAATTTACAGAAGTGTGTTTACGAAAGAGAATACTTAATTCTGATACCAGTTTTTTCTAATCTTTTGTAGATGGTAACTGAAATATTTCTATATTTAAAATCAACGTACCTTAAACAATTAAGTTCCAAGTATATTTTTCCTGCATTTAAAGTTGTTGTCATGGTGTGATTTTGTTTATAATCTTTTAAATAAATGAAGACTTGGTAAAAAAAATGATATAATTACAGCAAACACAAATTCAAAAAACAATTTAAAAAAACAAAAATTCTCTGGCAGCCTTCATAGTAATGTGAGCGTGTTTTTTTTACACTGAAAGCAAAACAAATAAATCTGCTTCTTTGGGAAAATTAAATCCAATTAGGCATATATTAGCTTTAATTTAGTTAACAGGTGTTGCCTCGCTCCTACTACTGTAAATAGCCAGCATGGCATTGTAGCAGAGATAAAATGAGTGACACTTATTGAATGACCACATAAATATATGATATCAAGATAAATTCAAACTGAAACTATCTTCATCATGATTTTCAGTCATTATAATAAGCAAAACGACACCCATATATATATATATATATATATATATATATATATGTATATATATATATGAATTTATAAAAAAGAAAAAATTCTTAAAGATATTTTTTGGGCATTTTTGCCTTTAATTACATTTGACCATGCTGGTTCCATTTATATGTGTTTACAACAACAGTAAATTTGATTGCAACTTTGTCCCCCCGCCCCCGAAATTGTTCTTGAGAAATATTTCTGTTTATTATGTTTATTATTATTGTTTTAATCAAACCCTTCGTGCTAATCACAGCATCAGTTAAATTCACAAGCTTTTCAGTTCTCACACGTTTTTAATTTTCATCCCTCAGTCGTTGTCTTGATGTGTTCACAGGCACAATGAAAAGATGAGGATCACTCAGAGTTTAGTTCACACACCCAATAAACAAAGTGTCCCTATGGGAGTGATAACCTGAGGGAGGATCACACAGATCATATCATTACTGATATCTCACAGTACTCACCCTTAACACCCTGTAACTCCCCAATGTGTTTAAAATACATATTGCAGGGCTGGCCCTAGACTTTTTGGGGCCCTGAGCAGAATTTGGTTTGGGGCCCCTCTTTTGAAACGTGCTGCCACTCAAGGCAGTAAATACTGTATTTGTCTATTACTCCATAACCCCCTTAACGGTTCTTCTCAGAACGTTTTGATCGATCTGGTTAAAGTCTGATGCATATTTTAGTGTTGTAGTCTCATTGTAAAGGGTTGAACCTCACCTGTCTTCATGTGTAAGATGTGCGAATGTAGAAAAGATGTGACACGACCTAAAACGTGGCAGTCATATGGAGAGGAGCAAACATTTATTACAAGTATCTAATAATGTTGTGTAAGTCTGATACAGTGATGAGATGAGAAAGACAAAAGGAGACCAGTTTAATCAGCAGTTCATTTGGAGCACGACTTTAGTCTTAGTTTTTTCTTTAATTGATTATTATTACAGTGACCTTTCATATACGAGGGTTAAAGTACATTTTCATTATTTCTTATGAGGGACTTGTAAATATAATGCTTTGTAGTGACACAGTAAATTCTAGTGTTGCAAAAAATATAAATTTATTGATACATATCAACTCTAAGTATTTGAAACAATTGCAACCACAATCTGTGGTTAGATAAAAGTGTGTTTAAGTCCTGGTTAAAAGCAGCGGATGGGAATCTGCAAGAAGCCCGTTGCACTTTGTGCAAAACAAATATTCAACTCGGAACATTAGGGGTAAAGGCTCTGGAATCGCATGTGAAGTCTTCGAAACATGAGACCCAAATAAGAGGTCTGCAACACACCAGACAACTCTCCTCCATGCTTCCTCCTTCGGGGGACCCAGTGCCTGCAGCCTCCCGGTACCTCTACTCGGCCTCTCGCTACTCAAGGAAAAATCGACCTTGTGCTGGGATCCACGCCAACACTGGTGGCAGAAGTGCTGTGGATGCTGGAAACCATAGTTAAACACCAGTACTATAACAGCAACGAAGGCATAGGCAAGCTTTTTGCCCGCATGTTCCCCAATTCCGACATTGCGAAAACATTTGCATGTGATGGTGATAAGACGGCTTATATCACAAAGTTCGGTTTGGCAGAATACATCAAGAGGGATCTCGTCGCGAAAGTCAACAACGGACTGTTCGTTGTTATGTTTGATGAAAGTTTGAACCAGGCGACCAAGACCAAGCACCTGGACATACATGTTGGTTTCTGGGATGAGGGGGAAGTCCAGTCGAGGTACCTGGGGTCCCAGTTCATGGGACATGCAACCGCGCAGGACTTGCTGGTGAGTGTCAAAGTAAGTAGCTAACGCAAATCAATTATTTATCTGTTCCATTTGGTAGCTAAACATTTTTCTAGAATGCCACTAGCTGTAGTGTCCCAGCTAACTTTATATCAGTGGGCCTATTGTAGGCTAACGTTAACTTAGCCTACTTGTCTCATCTGTGAACATACTAGCAACATGTATATTCATTTTCAGCTTCATAGGAATGAGTGTTTGAGTACATTTGAAATGCGTGTTGGTACGTAGCCAATATTGCAGTTATCACAGCCATTTGAATATTCTCAGTCACCCTTCCTGTAGCTGCAGTTGAGTATTAGACTACACATTTGTTCATCCTGCAACCCTTGTTGTTTTCATTTGTAATGCTGAACTCGGCTATGAACAACATGGATATTGCCTAACATTAATTTTTGTGTTTCAGGAGTGTATTAACCAGCTCCATCTAAGGAGCCTGGTCTCTGTGTCGATGGACGGTCCCAGTGTAAATTGGAAATTCTNGACCCCTTTCACTGTTTACAAACAATGTACCAGCTGCCTGGAAACAGAGATGTAATTGATCAAATTAATGAATGCACCTCTTCCATTTAGTGTGACACAGCCATTCCAGTGATAGGGCCACAATTAATGTTATCAGTTCCACCTGGAAGCAGTGGAGCAGTTTGCTGCCAGTATGACATCATCAGAAAAGGGTGTTTAGTACAACCGTATTGTAAATTTTATCTGTGCACATGGTTCCCCCCACTGACAACCCACTGTACAACTCTGTACATTGCTGTTGTGTTAACTGAAACTTACTGAACTTACTTACTTACTTACTGAAACTTTATTCTAATTTTAATTTCATTTTTAATTTTTGTTTTTATTTTAATTTCTATTTTTCAGTCTTGTTGCACATTGTCATGGAAGCCATCAAAAACATTTCACTGTACAATGTTTACCATGTGCATGTGACAAATGAACATGCCTTTTTCTTTTGAAGGCAATGCACACATAGTTAACAATGTGCCAGCGAGGAGGGAGGACTACATGCAGGTCACCAAGTCAAGTGTGTTCCCGTTGTCCTTCTGTGCCCACCGCTGGGTGGAGAACCTGCCTGTGGTGGAGAGAGCTCTGGCGGTCTGGCCGTCACTCCTCATCTACATGGAGGCAGTGAGAACTAAGAAAGTCCCCAACCCTGGAACAGGTGAGCACTCTGAATAAGTTATACAAATATACGACTGGAGAACACTGATGACTTCTTCCTCTCTACTGACACATTGTTTAGCTGAATTAACTGATAGTTGCGAACTTTGAAACTTGAGGGGGAAAGCAACTGAGAGTTACTGTAATGTGGTAACCTTAATGTCAGTGTGCATGCAGTTCTACCAATTATATGAAATACATTTTATATTTTTCTTCTCTATTTTATACAGGATCATATGACACCATAGCGGCAGCTATAAAGTGTCCTCTCATCCTGGCCAAGCTCCACTTCTACATGGCCATTGCCAGGATGTTCACTCCGTTCTTGAAGAGATACCAGACGGACGAGCCAGTGATGCCCTTCTTAGGAAGGGACTTGGTGGAGTTGCTGAAGGTAAAGATTCATACGGGGATCACTGTAATGCCATTTCTAGTTTCCGTAGAGTCAGTGAATGCTTACATTCTCCTTTTCCCTGTTCTGAACTGTCAGTTTTACATTTTGCCAGGACATCTGTTCCCTTTTTAGTGTGCCTGTTAACAGTGTTTTCTGAGGCGCTTTATCAAGAGGGAGCTCCTCCAACACGCCACAACAGTCCAGCTGACCCGACTGGATGTCACAGAAAGGAAGAACTGGGTCTGTCTGCGGGATGTTGACATTGGCCTTGGTGCTGAGTCGATCCTCAAGGTAGTGGGATAATTTAACCTACTTAGACTTGATGCAGCATTTGTGTGTATACCTTTTAAAACTGATGTGATGTTTGTGTTGATTGCAATGATGTAAACAGTGTTTTTAGGTTAAAGAATGGCGTATTAGGTTTAAATAGGTTTAAAAGATGTTAAAAGTTAAGGTCAGGATGCTGGCAGCAAAAGTTCTTGTGTGATGTCCTCAGCAAGCCCTACCCTGACCTCTGGGCTTTTTGCCAGAAGCTGCTCATCTTGTCCCACGGTCAAGCGTCTGTCGAGAGAGGCTTTTCGGTGAACAAAGAGGTGGAGACAACCAACATAATGGAGGACACTGTTGTTACTAAGGTGTGTTAATTTCATCAAGTTTCTTCATTTATTAAAGAAAACCGGTAGAGAGTTTTAAGTGATCTATTAGTTTTAAAAGCAATGCAATGTTTTATAATAGGATTACATGAATTTCCCTGACAGGTGCCACTCACTAAGGAGCTCCTGAAGTCTGTGGAAGGAGCTCGGACCAGGTACCGTGACTACCTTACAGAGGAGCGAAGGAAGAAGGAGTTAGAAGCGCAGGCTCAGAAGAGAAAGGCTGCAGAGCTCAGAAAGATTAAGTGACTTTTTTGTTGTTCGGGACTAGTTCAGTTTTCTTATCAACCAGGTTTGATTGCTCTGGCTTTGATCTGAACTGAGCTTTTGTGACTGTGTTCATATGAAATGACTGTTTTCTACTTTAATAAATTTACTTTTGAGTAATTTTGAGACTTAGTTATTTTATATTTATTATCCTTCAGACTTTTTTCTGTATGGCAGTGAAATCCCTAATTTCATCACTTTGAGGATGACAAAAAGCTATCATATGGTGTCGCGAGTAGGTCTAAAATTCTACTCAACGAGGTCTAAAAAAGATCCAAAAAAGTCTTAAATTTGACTTGTTGAAACTTGTAGGAACCCTGCCACTGCAAATATCCTCAGTGTGTTGTCAGTATTTGTTGGCAAATATGGCACAAAATGTTGTCTTTTTGTTCAGGACATTCAGTATATGTTTTATTGTCTCATAAAAGGTGTTTCCCAGGGGGCCCAAAGAACAGCTTATACTGCTTCATGGCTGCCTCTGCATGGTTGTAATGCCTAATGAACCTGCTGCGAGTACCCATAAGCTCACATTTGTATATGATCACATTAATTTTTTGTAACTTTTGTACATTGAATGTAAGCTAAGTTTGTAACTAATGATTATTTTCATTATCAATTAATTAAGTTATTTCTAACTAATCATTTTAAAGCAGTGAAAAAGTGCATGTCATTACTCACTTTTTCCAACTAACAGTCCTAACACCAAAGATATAAAATCAAATATCAAGGACGATTAACTTTGAAGAACCTGGAACCAGAAAGAGTTTTGTTGGCATTTTTGATTAAAAAGACACATTTTGCGTCATTTGGAACATGTTTCTGAAAGATCTGAACTGAGATAACAGATAGTCTTCTTTCCTTTTTCCATCTGAATTGACAGTAGAAACAAAAACAAGTTTGCAAAGCATCACAGTAGGTCAGACTGATGAGTATTGAGCATATTTTGTTTGTTTGTTTTATCAGGCTGTTCGGCTGAAATAAGAGTTTTGTCTCCTGAAAGAATGAAAGAATAAACAAGCAATGATGGTAGAAAATGCTGAGCTCAGCTGTTCAGACTGTTATCTGTGTGTGTGTGTGTGTGTGTGTGTGTGTGTGTCTGTCTGTGTGTGTGTGTGTCTGTGTGTGTGTGTCTGTGTGTGTCTGTGTGTGTTTCACTTAAACGTGAAAACAGCTGACTGCACTCTCTCTTTGTCTTGGCAATAATTTGATTATGAAGGATTTTTGTGACTCTCAGTGTGTGTTTGTGTGTCTGTCCTTGTTTTGAATAGACTCTTGTTGTGTTGTTATGTGTTCACTACATCCACACAGATGTTTCAGTCTCATGTTAGAGTTGAGGGTTCACGTCCCACACCAATCCGCTAGCCAATCAGACACCAGGATTCAGAGTCTGAATATTGAGTGTAGAGTTCACTGACGAGATCCTTGAGGAGGTGGTTACAACCTGCAAGCAGGTTGCAAACGAACTTGTGGAGGTTGCAGACATATAGTGGGAGACTGTAGAGTCCATCTCAGAGGTCCTAAAAGAGATTCCAGGGTTCCTTGAGGTGGTTCAGTTGGTCCTTGAGTTGGTACCAGAGATCTGTGAAGACTTTCCAGACATATTTGAAGAGGTTCTGATTATTCCTGACCACCTTTAGGAGTACCTTGTGGAGGTTCCACACAGATGTCATGAAGTTGTAGAGGTCCTTTATCCGAATTAGAATTATGTCAGTTGAATTAGATGTGGCTGTTCGATACAAATATTTGACTATTTGCTCCTTTTTTTCCATATAGTTTGAAAGTTTGAACAGGGTTCAGTGGGACATTCAGGCTGTCAGTAACAGTAAAGAGGTTTCAGGGATCCTCAAGAAAGCTGCAGAGGTCCATGAAGTGGTTCTAGGTGTCCTTGAGGATATTGTAGTATTCCTTGACAAGGTTCCAGGGGTCCTTTAAAAGGGTTTAGTATTCCTTAAGGATCAGGAGGTTGTAAAAGGTCTTTGAGTTCGTTGCAGAGGTCAATGAGGAGGTTTAAAAGGTGCTTGAACTCATCATGGAGTTCTTTATGAGGGTTCCAGATGGATGTAATTAATTTGTAGACATTCTTAAAGAGGTTTAATTTTGAGGTTCATTTGTCTAGTTCTTAAAGAGGTTTAATTTTTCAGGTTTATTTGTAAATGTTCTTGAAGAGGTTTCAGGGTCTTAAAGAACGTTGTAAAGGTCATAGGGATTCTCAAAAACGTTGTATGTATCTTTGGTTTGGTTCCAAAGGTCCTTGAGGAAGTTTCAGGAAAGGCTGCAAAGTTCCATGGAAAAGTTCTAGGTGTCCTTGAGGAGGTTGAAGAATTCCTTGACAAGGTTCCAGTGGTCCTTGTGGAGGGCCCATTGTTCCTTACGGTTCAACAGGTTGTAAAGAATACTTGAATATGTCGCAAAGGGTCACCAAGGAGGGTAAAATTGGCCTTGAGCATGATGTGAAGTTCCTTGTAGGAGCTTCAGACAGATGTTATAAACTAGTAGACATTCTTAAAATGGTTTCAGGGTCTTTAAAGCCCTCTTTCCACCAAGCGGCACAAAACGTTACGGTCCAGCTCAGTTTGGTACGCTTTTTTCCGTTTCCACTGTGAAAAGTTGTGGATGGTACCAATGGAACCGTTCCTCACTGTTACCATTTTTGGTGCCCCTTCTGTTGGGGTGCCTAGTACACAGATCTGATACTAAAAGATGGAGCTGTTAACACTGCAGTTCGTTGATTGGTCAGTAGCGGACGGTCACTCTGCTTAAAGTGCTGACACGCCAAACCGACATCAAAGAACTAGCGGCGACGAAAGCCAAATGTTGTGTCGTCTACGTCGCCTCACGTCGCCCTGTGTCAGTTGCATTTGAACACACTACAAAGACTACATCCGACGGCCAAGTAGCACGTACGTTCTGCGCCTGCATGAGAGGAAATAACGCAAAAAGCGAAACCGAAAGTCCGAGGAATGCCTGAGATAAACAAAGTGGCGGAGTGAGAGAGTGGTACATCCTGTCAGCCGAGGGGCTTCCTATCTGTGCAGCCGAGCACCGCAGCACCTCCGCGGACTATTACATCCAGACGGTCCCGGTGTTTCCTCCACAGGCTCCACTTCACTCTCTTCCCACTTTAACCTGAATAACAAACCGGGGCTTGGTGCTTCGGTTGGATCCAAACGGAGAGCCGGGGCTAGCTGGGAAGCTAGCGGAGGCCTCTTCTAATTGGTCAACAGACTTTGGGATTATAATTTGCACATTAATCAGGTCTCTCAGCTTGTTTCTGCAGTGAGCAATCATCGATATAAAAATGAGAATAGTGTGTGCGTGTGTGTGTGTGTGTTAACTGAGCAACCATCGGTTGGTTTGTTGTGTGTCGTGGATGTTGAAACGTTTTAAACCTGAGAGCTTCAGCTGCACTAAATGATGGAACACTGATTGTTGTGACTGCAGAGAAATGTTTGAACTGAGTGATTTGACCTTCAGTCTGCCAACAGAAATGTGTGTGTTTGTGTGTGTGTGTGTGTGTGTGTGTGTGTGTCAACCTTGTTCCCATTGACTCTGACTTTTGGGAGAGACCTTGGCGGTGTGTGTGCTTGTTTTTGTGTATGTACTTGTGTGTGTGTGTGTTTCTTTGGAAGCAGCTAAGCGAAACACTAACAATAAAGAAGACGTTGGAGCCTCGAGGTAACCATGACAACACTGTTAGCATACTGGGTTGAGCTGTATTGACTGAAAACTACGACAACAATCAGCCAGATTCAGGACAAACTGTGCTCACCAGGCTGCATGGATGGCATGGACATGTAAGAGCCTCCAACCCAAACACTTAAAAAGACACTAAACATTTTTGGGTTTTTATGGTCGTTTTGTGCCTCTTTACGCTTGTTTTGCATCTATTTGTAGTAGTTTTGTGTCTCTTTAAGGTTGTTTTGCATTTATTTGTAGTTGTTTTGCATCTCTTTTTTTTTTTTTAAAGATATTTTTTAGGGCATTTTGCCTTTATTGGACAGTCTCTTTGCAATTGTTTTTTTTTTTAGTCTTTTCATGCATATTTGTAGATGTTCATCTCTTTGTTCTCATTCTGCTTCTCTTTGTGGTCATTTTGTATCTCTATGTGGTCGCTTTGAAACCTTTTGATTCTCTTCATAGCAGTTTTCGTAGTTTTAGTTTTCTTGGCCTCTCATACAGTTGGAAGCATCAGAAATTTTTCTCAACGTGAAAATGTTTGCTAAGTTTTGACTGTCCTCTTCACACCAGAACAGCGTGCACACTAATGCTAATCCAGCACTCACATAAACATACACCTGCCTGAAAAAACAAGTTACAGATATGTAAGCGAAAAGTAAAAACAGAAACATAACTTTTTTTTGTTCCTTTTGACTTTTATTATTTATTACATAAACATAAATTATGTAAGCTTCACACAGATATCACGTAGCATGTGTAAATGTGATTTCCATCAGCGATGCATCACAAATATGTGAAGGGACTCTGTGTGTGTGTACTCTGACTATCTGAGCATGTCACATTTGTCAGTCTGTGGGCAACTTAAGTTCCAATTATCCTTGAGCAAGTAATGAATTAGAATAACTGTGTGCAGATGCTTTCCCAGCAGTGAAAGTGAGAGGCTGTCAACTGCAGCTTTGTCATTGCAGGAGTGACCTGCAGAGCCTAAGGACAGAGGCTGTGATATGCTTCACATATTGTGAAGCCCCCAAATTAGTGACACTGGACTTTATAAATAAAATTGATTTGACTTTACTTACAGGCAGCAGCGATGCAGCCTGGGGGATTTTCAGAGCTGGAATGTGAAGAATGTCAATAATGGAGCTCAGAAACAGTTAGCAGGATTATACAGGCTGCTCGCTCTCTGTACTGTAACGTGAACTCTGTGTTTGAGGCAGGAAAATGAAAACATCTTTAACCTGTGTTTGACTCTTTCAAAGTAAACTGCTGTCACTCCTGGGTCAGTCCCTGGAGGTCAGAGTTCACACAGAGCTGGGTCTGCAGCTGGACCTCTGTCAGCTGTTTCCACACATGTAATCTGCAGCAAATATCAGCATACGGCTGCATTTCTCAGTATTCACACTTGAGCCTTAAATTGTGTGTAGTGTAATGGCTCTTTATTACAGAATTCAGGA
The DNA here is from genome assembly GCF_006386435.1 of Epinephelus moara. Taxonomy (NCBI): domain Eukaryota; kingdom Metazoa; phylum Chordata; class Actinopteri; order Perciformes; family Serranidae; genus Epinephelus; species Epinephelus moara. Next base: position 4,584,043 of record NC_065516.1, read on the forward strand.
GATGGTGGTGAAGAAACTTTACCTCATTTAAGTAATTTGTGCTCTCAAAACACTTCCTGTGATAACTCCTTTATTTCTGACACAGCAATACAAAAACTGATCTGGTAATTTTAAGAAAAAAAGAAAAAAGAACATGTTGGCATTTGGCATTTAATACTTGATTGATGACAATCATGCTTTAAAAACAGAAATATTTTTGTTATTATACTAATAACCTCTTTGTTCCTGGTCCCCCATGTCCAGCGGTGTTCCACAGGGTTCAATCCTTGGACCTCTGTCATTTTCATTTTACAAAATACATTTTCGTTGTTATGTTGATTATAACTTTTTAATAACAGTAACTGGTCTCATGTGTTAGCCTGTTTAGCAGATGCTAAGTCGGGCATTTGAGCAAAAAGTCACTTTTTATTTGAAATTGGAACCACTGCTCATATGTTTTGTTTACTGCCACAGAGAAGATATCAATCTCTTTTTTGTGTGTGATGGCGCCTCTCTGCTGACATCTGTGACAGTTATGTCAGGTAGCTGGGCTAAAATTAGCTTAGTACCAGAGGTCTCCAGCCACTATTCAAAGCTGTAATTTTAACAAGATTCTGACTAAGTTACAGTGCAAAAGTCACTCATAAGTGATAAATATTGAATGGAAAGTTATTAATACACAGATTAACTTGAACAAAAGTAGATCAATCTTTCAAAATCATCTGCCACATCTTCACCAGCCTGTATACTGAGAGTGTATTTTCTCTTCGTTGATATCGTGTTTTGATTAAGAACAGTTAATTGTTCTTGTACTCATGCATTTTGCGTTTAGCAAGAAGCTACAAGCACATATGTGATTAACTGCTGACAAAATGACTTTTTTATGTTTTTACAATCCGTTCTCAATCCCAGTGTGTCAAATACTGCAGCTTGGTCAAGGGCTGTCAGTGTCTGATTCCAACACACAAGGCACCCTAATGTGTCTGTATGAGATGCACTGGGCTTTCAGCTAACTCCAGTTTAAATCCATCTGCAGTAATGACACAGTACAAAGAGTGAGAGAATGTGAGTAGGGCAAGAGGTCCGGGTGACGGATGGGTCAAACAAAGGACTTTCACTCAGGAGATTGATGTTCATGCCCCTGTCCCATTTTTTAAAATAAAGTTACATACGTCACCTGATGTCGTCATTAACTTTCTTGAGTTACACAACAAACTTACTTATTTTAACTCAAACCATGATCTTTTCTCTAAATCTAACCAAGTAGTTTTGGTGATGAAACCTATGTTTCCTGTGAATGTGAAGGTTTATTTTGAATAGAAATAATGCATGTAATGAACTGACATGCTTTCTCTGAGCATCCCTGAGAACTGATGCTATGGGGGTACCTCCAGCATCATAGTTTGAGAGGTAGAGCCACTGTCCAAGCTGCCATATTTGATCAGTTGGGAGTGCTTGTTTTTTTTTAGTGAGAAAATTTGTAAATTTAGGTTTACTGCTGTAAAAAAAGGGTTTGGGTGTACTTACTCTTTAAAGGTAAGTTTGTTTTCTCTAAAGGGTCCTTACACATTGGTCGGCCGTTGGTCAATGTTGGGCTGTTGGTGAGCATCTGCTGCCCTAGTCGGTGCGGTGTGTCCCGCACTGTTGGCGCTGGTTGGCCACCATCGGCTTTTCTTTTTGTCAATTCAACATGTTGAGTCAACGGCAAAGCCCGTCAGTTAATTAAGTCACTCTGATTGGCAGTTCAGCTCAGCCCACAAGATTTGTGTTAATGTTTACTGGTGCATAGTAAATATCGTCTGTTCTTTCAACATTGGATTGTGTTGTTAATGTGCTAACTGGCTAACTAGCATCAAGACGGTCCTCTTACTTCCCTTTCTGAATGATGATTACAGACTACCACCGTCTGCTGGTGTGTAGAGTTATTTCCACTCATGCAGGTACAGAACGTACGTGCTGGTTGGCTGTCAGGTGTCGTCTTTGCGGTGTGCTTATGTGCGACTTTTTGGCAGAGACACAGTGATGTCAGTCAACACAGCAGGGGGCCTTCGTCACCGCTAGTTCTCTGAAGCTGGTTTTGTGTGTCTGGGCCGTGACTTCACAAGCTTGATAATCACAGAGCTGTTGTTAGAAGGGGGGTTTACTGTATGATGTCAAAAAATTGTTTGATTTAAGAATTACTAAATCTGTAAGTTGACTTGAAACAACCTGTGCAGCTGAGTCCATCTCGTCCACAGTTGTTAGTCAGCTGTCTATGTAAGAAGATGAAAACCTAATTTTAAGCCCCCGCCCACTTAACTGTTATTGGTCGTTTGTTTTTTAAAGGCTGGTCAGTGAACACGAAATGAGACCTGAATTACTGAATAAAATCTGAGATGTGGACAAGAATTCAGAGGTCTGGAAGCATTTGTTGTAAATGAATAATAATTTATAGAGCTATACAGTGTATGAAATGTTTATGTTTTTGTGCTCCAGGTTCCAGAGCTTCATGCCAGGCTGCTAAGTATGTTAGACTTAAAGTCACAGTGGTGGTTGAGTTACAGTCTGCCAGTAGCTGTCTGAGAGGAAGATCCACCTGACTCAGCAGAAATCTCTGTCAGAATGATCTGACAGGGAGAAACTTTAGCTGAGCCTCTCTGGGTTTTTATCTCTTAGCTCCAACTGTAACAGAGGAAAAGGGACGTATCCTCTGTCTGGGGACATTATTTACTCTGAAAGTGTTCAAAGAAAGTAAACAGAAGTTGTTCAGTTGTTGGAATTTTCCTTCAACAGCAACAGAGTGAGAGGCAAGCAGAGTCACGCTCCAACCTGCACACACTGCTGCAGGCGGGACACACACACACACATGAACCGACACGTGCAGACACATATGTACACATGCACAGTGCAGATTGTGTGATTAGTTTTTGATTTGGAAAATATTTGTTCAGGGTCATCCTTTCAGCCAAACATGTAGGATCTTTTTATTTCTGTGAGTGAACTAAAGAGCAGAACAGAACAAAGCAGACAGACACAGCCCAACCAAACTGATTAAACGTTATGACACTAACAACGGACAGGAAATATCTCAGGTTTCCTTTATTAAGTGGCCACTGAGGCTGAGGCTGACTCCAACAGTGAGTCAGTCCCCATAGACCCCCATGTTAAAATGTCCAACTTCACAGCAGAAATAAACATGTTACGGCCTGATACAAAACAGTTTTGGTCTCTGTAGCTAATTTCAACATTCATGAAAACTGTTCATGGAGTGGATTTTTACATTACTGACCTGTTTAAATTTTTATTTAGGCTTAAAGTTATGCATAATTAAGGGTGGGGCATCTTTGAGTGACAGGCTGTCTGCTGATAGTGTCCTGGGCTTCTCTGTCAGAGCCAATCCTCGCTCCTTTAAAACTCCACCCTCTTGCCCAAATATTGTCACTTCTGGCTCAAAAAAATCCAAGACGGTGACAGCCATAATGCTAATATTGAGATTTCAAAGTGGGAGTCACCAAACCAATGGGTGACGTCACGGTAGCTACGTTTGTGGTTTTCACTAATGCACACTCATATTTTATTAACTACTAAAAACAATATTTTAATTGCTTTACAGTGATTTTGTTGGACAGAATTTAGGCATAAATTGATGATGCAGTTCATTTAAAATTTTGCACCATGATCCTAAAGCTTCATTCAGTCTTCTGCATTAAGATAACCCTTTAAAGGAACAGTGTGACAGATTTAGTGGCAGCCAGTGGCAAGGCTTGCAGATTGCAACCAGCTGATATTTCTGGTTACAATTCCTTCAGTGTTCATAGTTCAGGAGGTTTTTACTGGAAGCTGAATTATGCATGGAGGTCTCTTCCTCTAGTTTTTTCTTCTTTTTTTCTCCAAAATGTTTGAAATAAAGTATATTCAGTTAATTTCCATTCAATTCAATGGGACTCCATTCATGTTTTTGCAGTGGTCTCTGTAATTATCCCCTCTGCGATGAGAGTTGAAAAAAAAAAAAATCTGATCAGTAACATGAAACTGCTTTACTCAGTGTTTTTACTGGTTTAAATCAGCTGGTCTGCTTGTTTAGGAGAGGAAGAGACTAATGACTAATGAAGACTGAAGAAATTCTAACCAGGAGAAGTTTCAGCTGGTTGCAATCTGCAATCCTCACTGCTAGACACCACTAAATCCAACACACTCCTCCTTAAATCATAATCACAGACTTTCATAATGCCATTATGAAAGTCTTGAAAGACCAGAGGACTGATGCATAAAAAACTAAGACTAAAACTGTGTGTATGCACTGAGACAGAAATGTACCTATACAGTCTTTTGAAGATTAATGTTTTTTGCTTAATAAATCTCAGTGATTGTGGAACCAGGCACTATGCACTAGCCTCATTTCCCTCCAATTTAATTGATGTAGAAACACCCTGTTTGCACATTGATTAGTCGTACTCGCTCCACCACTCATTAGACCTGTCAGCAAGGTTCTCCAACATCAGAGTAGCTGCACGGCTGTCCGTATGACAGATTTTGTTTGCATTCATCATTTATACATCTGATCCCAGGTGTACTTTCTGTGCAGTGTTTTCATCAACAGTGGTCAATGAAAACCTTCCTCCATAGTTACGTGTGGTAGGTGGAGGTGGGCATAGAGGTAACAGGCTCACTTTATGTCAGAGAAGAACATTTAAAGACGGACGTCATCTTTCTGTTCAAGGAGACTGAATGTTTCTCAGCAGAGCTCAAACCAGCCGAGTGTGTGTCCAACAGGACAAGCGTTTCTCGGCTGGTCTACACATTCCTGACAGAGACAAGGCCACTGTGTTCATGGCATTCTGCAGCATTATGTCTTGGTCTGAGTCTCAGTCCAAACACCAGGTTCAGCAGCAGCAGCAGCAGCAGCAGCAGCAGCAGTCTGTTAACAGCCTCAGGTCAGCTCAGTTTAAATCGACAGCCTCTTCAGTTTCTGTCATGTCACGTTCACAAATACCAATAAAAGCACTTAACTACAGTTTAAAATCTGAGGCTTTATCGAGTGTATTTAGAGCGCAGCAATCAAAAAGCCCTCATTGATTTTGTGGAGTGAATATTTGAAGTCCAGCTGAGAGGTGGAGCTGCAGGCGGGGTGACTGCAGGTCAGACACTCAGTCCAGTCATTCCCATTTCATAGTTTTAAACATGAGATTTATGGATTGATTTTTTTTTTTTTTTTTTTTCTATGGTTCAGAGTCATTCAGTCAGAACTCTTTTTTTCTGTTTTCATTTTAGCAGTGATGGCTCTAAATATTATTTTTAGAGAAACTTTAATACAAAAGTGTGAATTGCAAAAGTACTTCACATCACTATAATGACAGGAAGAAGCAGAGAAAGCATATACTAAAAATAAAATGATCAGTACAATCTTCACAGTCTCTGGAACTGAATCAGAATTGATCTTATGATAAGGGTCGGGTTCAGAGAGCCTAATGAACCTCTGATTAAATCTTTTATCTCTTTTCATTCTGTTTTTTTTTAAATTAACAAACAAAGCATTTTGGCTGCCACTTTGTCAATGATCTCGTCAGATGCCGACTCACAGAGGCACCGTCAAAAAACCCTGGACTTTCAACCGGGAGCCTCCTGTTCATTTCCCGTGTGAAACCAAAAGTCAGTGGACGTATTTTAATAACAATGTAGTGTGTTGATATGCAGGGGTTAAAGTTCTCCCGCACAGCGCCGGATTTCCAGCGTGGTGAAGTTTCTGTCCGGCACGCGCAGAAGTGCTCTGCAGTGTGAGCATTTCACTCGCATTTGCCCCTAAAAATATATATATGTGCGAACCGGGAAAATGATTTAGGCGCACAGTGTGCGAGTAAACACAACCTACTGTTTACCGTAATCGGCATCAGACGTTTATTCATCAAAAACCGATCAAAACTCGCACCTTTGGCTCTGATACAGC
>NC_065516.1:4590134-4592715 GCF_006386435.1 Epinephelus moara
ATTGTCAGTTGCTTTTTGATAAAAAGCTACGATTTTGTAAAAGAAGATTTGATCGTGGCTTGTCTCTTAGTTTAGAGCATTTGCAAATTAAAAATCCTCAGCTCTTCTGGAGAGAAATTAATAAACTGGGTCCGAAGAAAGACTCAAAAATTCCAATGGAAATTGTGCTAGAAAATGGTGATCTTGAGCATAAGCTTGACTTGGTGCTCAACAAATGGGAGAATGATTTTACTGTTTTATTTTCTGGCAATAATGGCATAGATGGTTTTGATGAGACTTTCTTAGAATATATTTGTGCAGAAAAAAAGTCCCAGGAAGAGAAGTTTGCACACGAAAATTATGAGCCCAGTCAGCTATTAAATTCAGATATTACACTTGAAGAGGTTAGTAAAGCTGTTGAGTGTGCTAAATTGAGAAAAGCTTCTGGCATTGAGGGTCTCTCTAACGAAGTACTTAAAACACCTAAATTGTTACAGTTCCTGACCCATTTCATGCAAGTATGTTTCAAATCTAGTATTGTTCCTTCTGATTGGTACAAATCACTCATTAAAGCAATTCCAAAGTCGGACAAAAACGACCCAAGGGTCCCTCTCAACTATAGAGGTGTCAGCCTTTTAAGCACAGTTTATAAATTGTTCTCTAATATTCTAAACTCCAGGCTGTCTCAATATCTAGAGGCTGAAAACATTCTAGTGGAGGAGCAGAATGGATTTAGAAAACATAGATCCTGTCTAGATCATATTTACACCCTAAGTACTGTAATTAGAGCTACAATTTCTGAGGGGAAGTCTACCTTTGTTTGTTTTATTGATTTCAGAAAAGCTTTTGATTGTGTTCACGGAGATTTGTTGGAGTTTAAACTTATTTCAGCTGGTGTAGATGGCATATTTTACAAAGCTGTTAAAGCTTTATACAAAAACCCAGTGGCATGTGTTCAGGTGAATGATATGAGGACAGGGTGGTTTCCCACTCCACTAGGAGTCAAACAGGGAGATGTTCTCTCTCCTACCCTCTTTTCTCTGTTTATAAATGATTTAGCCCAGCAAATTAAAAATGAAGATATTGGAGTGCAAATAGGTGATATGAATTTAAACATACTCTTGTATGCGGATGATATCGTTATCCTGGCAGAGAGGGAGGAGGAGTTGCAGTCCCTGTTAGACATTGTTAACCATTGGTGCCAAAAGTGGAGAATGTCAGTTAATCAAGAAAAAACTCAAGTCATACATTTCAGAAAACGTGGAGTAAGTAGAAGCACCTTTAATTTTTATGTTGGAGTTAAGCCATTATCTTACACAAGAGCATACAAATACCTTGGCTTCACCCTGGATGAATACCTACTATTTGAAGAAGGTATTCATACCCTTGTTGATACGTCAGGCAGAGCATTAGGTTCTATTATAAGTAAAATGAAGAATTGTAGAGATCTTGGCTATACTACCTTTTCAAAGCTCTATGATGTCTGTGTTTCTCCGATTCTTATGTATGCAGCTGGAATATGGGGAGGGAAGGAGTTTTCCAAGGTGAATGCTATTCAAAACCGGGCTATTCGTTGTTTTTTATGTGTGCACAAATTTACATCTGTGTTGGCACTCCAAGGCGATATGGGTTGGGAACCCTGTTTAATTAAGCAGAAGTATGGGCTATAGAAGTAGGAAGGTTTAACTCTGTACCTGAGGAAAGGAGACTCTGTACCGTGTGTAATTTAAATGTAATTGAGGATGAACTTCATTTTCTGTTTCATTGTCCACTATATGATGAAGCCAGGCAACTTTTATTTCAGAAAATGCAGAATGTGAAGCCTGAGTTGTTTTGGACTGAGGATGAGGTTAAGTTGGAATGGTTTTTCAGAGAAGAGGTTTTTACTATAGCTACCTTCATAAAAAGTTCAAGGAAATTAAGAAAGAATGAATTATTTGTGTGAATTCTATTTGAAATGTATAATCTGCGTTGTTTGTTTTGTTTGTACTCTGCAGATTACGTTTGCTGGCTTTGATTATGAAATTTGTGTCTTGTAAGCCCTTATAGGCTGGGCACCTTCACTGGTGTATGACACATAAATAAATAATAAATAAATAAAAAAATAAAAATTGAGACACAGAGCACAGACGGAGCGGGAGAGGCTCCAGTAAGACAGCGGTAATTTTGAAGGTAAGGTAACAGAAACCAGACAGAAATGAAAGTTGCAATAAAAGTCCTCTATGCTGAAGTTTTAAAGTCACCACCACAACAATATATGATCCATTTCAATGATGACATGCTTGCCCAGAGGCGAAATTTCAACGTAACCGCCTGTTTAATTCACATCAAGCGCGATACAATTTTGCAAACAGCCTAAATGATTTAGCTTCTAAAAATAAATAGCACCAAGGCAAAAAAGAGATGTAGGAGGTATAAGTCAAACAGTCTGGTAACCACTGAAAGTTTAATCTTTATTTATAAACTCATTATGCTATAAAAGTTTAATCTGAAAAGTAACTACTAAAGCTATAATCTTTTTGTTCGTTTTGATAATAAACACGTTCCTTTGCAACACATACATTTCTATTTCTTAATTTTGTGACCGCAACACCAAGCCCCC
>NC_065516.1:4593682-4607388 GCF_006386435.1 Epinephelus moara
AAAAAATAAATAAATAAAAAAATAAAATAAAATAAAATGATAATAATGACAATAAATAAAATAAATACTAATAATAATAAAATAAAATAAAATTACAAACCACCTAGAGATGTAACCCGATGTTTTACAGAAAACATGAAAAATTCAATTCTTCATTAAGTCCATGCGGTTCAACAGTGTTCAGTGTTATTTATTTATTTTTTTAAATTCTATTAGTTTTTTATTTTATTTATTTATTTATTTATTTATTTATTTATTTATTCTCTCTTTTCTTGTTCTTTTATTATTTTATTATTATTATTTCTATATTTTATTTATTTAATATTATTATTATAATTATATATATTTTTCTTTCTTTTTTTTCTTTTCTTTTTTTTTTTTTCTCTCATCTTCATCATTCTTAGGGGGAGTGTTTTCTGTTTATGGATTGCTGATTCTTTACACCCTGTTTTTGAGGAGTGCCTCAACAGGATTGGTTAATTTCTCCCTCATCCTCATTTACCAATGAGATACTGTTTGAGTTTTAGGATGTGGGTATTTAACTGCCACTGTTCTACCAATACCTGTTTGACTCTGAAGAAGACGCAGTAGCGTCGAAACGTCAGTCTGTTTGCACCTTATTAAAAGCTCTGCAATTTTATCGAGTGCTCCAGCCTCCTTTCATTTGGGTTCAGTCATTTTTTGAAGTGGCCCACTTGATGTACTGTCACATGACATTACTTTTATTTTTTCTGTTCTTGTTTGTTTTTATTTTAATTTGTTTATTCATTTATTATTAATTAATTATTATTTATTAATTTATTTTTGTTTTTCAAGGTACCCTAGGCCACTATACAGAGTCAGAAATCACATGTAACTAACTGTAACTGTACTGTATTTATTTTAAGCCAAACCATGATGTTTTTTCTAAACCTAACCAGGAGCTTGTGTTGCCTAAATTGAAGGAAGTAAAACCAAAAACGGTGTGTTTAACCAAAGTTGTAAGTTTATTTTGAAAAAGACTGTATTTATGTAACAAGCAGAAACTGTACATTTCCGGTGAAAATGAAGTGTATTTTGAAAAGACATAATGCATGTAACAGGCGTAAACTGACACAGTGTCCCTGATCGTCCAAAACAGATGCAGGAGTGTACTTTGAGCATGATATTTTGACGTATAGGTACACTGACAAAGCAGCGGTTTGACGAGTTGGTATGAGAACATTTTGGATATTCAAGTCTTCTCATTTCTAGTCTGTGCTGAGTTTCACTTTCACTTTTAAAAATGACAGACAAGAGTTACATCATTACGTCAGCGTTGATGATTAATATTTTGTGTGCAACTGGTTTGGTTTCTGTCTGTCTGATTGTTTCTTAGAGAAAGAGGCTCCACTCTGTAACTCTGCTGTCAGATTGGCAGTGGTGGAGGAAGTATTTAGATACTATACTGCAGGAAAAGTACTAATACCACGCAATAAAAATAGTCTCTGACAGTAAAAGTCTTGCGTTTGAAATGTTTCTTCAGTTAGGGTTGCAAGTATTGCAGTTATTATCAGAAAGAGTGACCCTTAAAGGAAGGAAAACAGAATGGTTATTTTTGGTCAGACAAATGTTTTATAAGCTGGACTGTTTCTATAACTAGAATAGAATTGAATAAAATAGATAGAATAGAACAGATACTTTATTGTCTGAACCAAATGGTACCAGAAATTAAAACTTGAAACTATTTTCTAATGGAAGAATGCTTAAAAAGTCTCCCTTTTGAAAATAACTAATATAAAGGGGAGATTCTCCATCCAGTTGCATTTTTTTTCAATATTGTAAACAAGCAAATGTACACAGTATGATTTACCTTCAGCAAAAGTATGTACGTACAATCGGTAAAACATAGTTAAAGAATTAAAAGTGACAGTTATATGTTATATATGATCTAATGAGATGATTCTAACTCATGCATTAATGTAAAAGCAGGGTTTTACTGTTGCAGTTGGTTGAGGTGGTACTCATTTTCAGCTATTAACTAATTATTATTTTCATCATGGATTCATCTGCTGATTATTTTATTATGATTATTTTATGTAGTATTAGAATATTTGTAAAACTAGTGAAAATACTGACAGAGTACACCTTAACAACCTTCACACCAAGCTTCAGACCACTGTTCAAGACCATCAAACAACAAAAGCAATTGTGTTGTAGCGAGTCGTTGCTGGTTTTCCAGTGGGGATTGTACCCTCAAAACCAGATATTTCAAGCCAAGACATGATCTTTCCTAACCATAACCAAGGGTTTTTGTGCCTAAACATAACCACAGGTTAACCACATCGATGCTAAAATGTAGACTTTCAGTGTATTTGCTACATAACAATGCACAAATGTACAGTGCTATGGTATGCAGAAATATATTTTGGGGATTGGGTTAAAATTAAAAAGGATACAGTTTTAAAATGAGAAGTTGTGCTTTGGAAATGTGATTTTATTGGGCCTTTAAGCATCACAAAATAAACTCAGCTGATTCTGTGTGCTTTCACACAGATCATTAAAGGGTTAAAGTTTGAGTCAAGCTGTTTTTGTTTCTGTCTCAGAGATGAAGAGAAATCTGGTTGAAAGTCACTCTCCATCTTCTCCTCTATTTTCTTCTCCTCTCTGATCTTTTATGAAGATTGATTTTGTCCTGCTGCTTTGTGAAGATGCCGCCACTGCGGCCGCCTCACAGTGAAGACACACTGACTTCACTCTGTGTGCATGTGGCTGCAACTTTTTTTTTTTTACTCTCAGAGGGATTAGCTGCTTCAATGAAGGTCACATAAATAAAGATGATGAGAAAAGAAAGAGAGCAGAGAAGAATTCAGAGTTTCTCTTCACATATTCAGCAGCTTCTAAACGGATGCATCAAATCATACCGAGATCATGAGTTGATATTCCTTTTAACAAGATGATCATTGTGTCACCTTAACCCAGTGGTTAGTACTGTAACTGTTAAGTCCCTTAACTTCAACAAAGTAATAATATTTCCCTAAACATGCCCACCACCATAGACTGACAAAATGTCAGCGGTGAAAGGGCTTGTACTTAAATACTGTACTTAACCCTCCGCTCCCCCTCGGACGGAAAACGTCCTTTTCAGTCATTTTTCAGTTTTTATTTTTTGATAACTTTGGCTGTGTTCATGCATATAGCATGACATTTGGTCAGAAACCTTATTTTTGGTGAAATTTTAGAAATTTTAAAGATGCTCCTAAGTCAGGCCTAAAATACACAAATGGCAACCTTTTACGACATCTCGCCCTCTCGGACGAAAAACGTCCCCATTAAAACCCATTAAAACGACATTTTTTGATTCCCCTTCAATTTACATAAAAAACGTGATTTTTTTTCTATCTCTGGCAGTCAGGTTGGTAAGAGAGACCCAAGAATGGTAAAAAACAAAACAACAAAACAAACAGATGGGGCCAATTTCCATTTTTGGGGCCCTGCTGTTTTTTTAATGCAATTCCTGGTTTGGCCACTTGAGGCACTATAGGCCCCTAACAGGGAGGGCAAATGAAGAGTAGATCAACAAATGGTCTTGCTGTGCTCATAAGGATGTGAGTGTGGTCTGTATAAAAATAGTGCAATATTAGTTTGTGTGTGTGTGTGTGTGTGTGTGTACATGGGCTCAAAATACACAATGTCAAATCCCTATGTGAAAATATAGCTAAATGTAAAACCATATATTCTGTATTTATTCATCACATTCTTGTGGCAACTTAGAAACATGAATTTGATGATATTAGCCATGCATTCCAGATTTAGGGGATCAAAATGGAAGTTTTTACTAAAATCCAGCTGAATCATTAATTTTCTCCTGCTTCCCCAGCAGAGCAAACACACACACTAAGTAATAAGCAGTAAAATTGCCTGTATTTTTCTCCTATTTTTTTTCATTATTGAGGTTTGGGAGCCATTGTTGCCAACAAAAAAAAAAAAAAAAAAAAAAAAAAAAAAGTAAAATAAATGCTAAGTTTGTGTTGATATGGATGTCTGGGGGCTGTGGCTGTATAGATACTACAAAAATATTGTGTGTCTGTGTGTGTGTGCATGTGCATATGTGTAATTGTGTGGCTAAAAATTGCAAATTATGAGCTGCAGGTTGCTGCAAGGTTACATTACTGTTCTCTCCATCTCTCTCTCTCTCTCTCTCTCTCTCTCATACATACACACACACACACACCACACACACACACAATGAATATTTGGTATGTATAATCCAAGTAGGAGTTGGTTAAAAGATTTAAGCAAAACAAAAAAAAAAAAAATTGAAAAAAATATTAACATTTAATATTTTTATGGTTGTTTTTCAACAAGGACGAAAAACGTCCCGAAGGGGAAAGGTGTCGGTGTTAATTGAAAAAATTGACACTGCAAAAATATAATATAATATATATATAATATAAAAATATAATCTATCAAAATTGGTGTTGTTATTAATCATTCACATATCCCAGACTGTGATAATTAAAAAAAAAATTTCATCCAACATTTATAATATAGAAAGTAATTCATAATTCATGTTTTTTTCATAAAAGTAACAGTGACTTCATGTAAAGAAAATGGCATATAAAGGGTTAAAAATCCTCAAAATTAATGAGTGAATATAATCTGAGTAGGAGTTGGTTAAAAGATTTAAGCAATTACAGTCAGGAAAAACCACAAGTGCCTTTTCAAAGAAAACTTTCTCACTCTGCTAAACCACACAAAACGGTGCCTGACGCAGTGGTCACACCTTTCTACATCCTTGGTTGGCCGAATTAACTCCATCAAAATGAATATTGTCCCTAAATTTCTATACATCTTTCAATCAATACCGACCCTCATTCCTAAATCATTCTTTGATACATTAGATTCTGTTATATCATCTTATATATGGAAGGGCAAGCGCCCTCGGCTAAATAAGGTCCATCTCCAAAAACCTAAAGGAGCAGGGGGTATGGCGCTGCCTAATTTTCGTTTTTATTATTGGGCAGCTAACAATCGCTGTCTTACTTTTTGGTCATATTTTCATAACCGATCTGACTGCCCTTCACGGGTGGCAATGGAGTTGGGTTCTGCTGAAAACTTTTCCATTTCAGCACTTCTTGGATCTCCACTCCCTCTCCCACCAAATAAACTCATAGACAATCCAGTTGTCTGGCACACGTTGAGAGTGTGGGCTCAGATCCAGTTGTCTGGCACACGTTGAGAGTGTGGGCTCAGTTCCGGAGACACTTTGGCTTCCTCGATTTTTGCCTCTCAAGTCCCATTTCCGCCAACCATCTTTTCCAACCCTCCTTACTGGACCCAACATTTCAGGAATGGCGGAGACTGGGTATTGAGCGCTTCAGGGATCTCTTCACGGATAATAGTTTTGTATCGTTTGAGCAACTGGCTGAAAAGTTTAGTCTCCCAAAGTCTCACTTTTTTAGGTATCTACAAATAAGACACTTTCTCCGCTGTCAGATACCAAACTTCCCTCAGACACCTGATATGAACATTGCTGATGCACTTCTCAATTTACAACCATCACGCAAGGGTTCGATCTCCATTATCTACGATAAACTGCTAGGCATAAGGGAGGCCCCACTCAACAACATTAAAATTGCATGGGAGCAAGATCTGAATCTAACCTTGTCTGAGGACATATGGGACACCAATTTTGAGTTGGTTAACTCAACTTCTCTTTGTGCCTGTCACCGCTTGTTGCAATTCAAAGTTGTACACAGGACCCACATATCCAAATCAAAATTGTCTCGCTATTACCCAGATGTAGATCCCTGTTGCGACAAATGTAAGAGAGGAGGCTTCACTTATCCACATGTTTTGGATAAGAGCTTGGAGAAATACTGGAGGGAAGTCTTCCAAACTTTATCCCTAATTGTCAACTTGGACATGGAACCCGACCCTCTGATTCCTCTTTATGGGACCACACGTGACACAGATGTGCGCCTGACCCCAGCCAAACGCCGAACTCTGTCTTTTGCCTCTCTGTTGGCCAGACGTGCAGTATTGCTGAGGTGGAAAGATGCTGCCCCGGTCACCCACGCTCAGTGGTTGAGAGATGTTATGTCTTGTTTAAACCTTGAAAAAATACATTACTCAATTTGTAACTCCAAAGATAAGTTTCAAAAAGTGTGGGGACCTTTTCTGGAATACTTCCATAACCTTCAAACTAGCTAGGGATTGGATCCTTTACTCACACTTTGTTCTCTGTTTTTACGTCAGCAATACCAAGTGTATAAATCAGTCCTCTCTTTGATGCCTCCTTTTGGCCCATGCGTGGGTTAATAATTTATATATTTATTTATTTATTTTATTTTACTTTATTTTTATTTTTTTACCTTCTTAGGTTGAAACCCGACTTCCAGCTGTTACCTGTATCACTCCAGGAATGAAGTACAATCGGTTTTTGTCCTGTTTATTCTCTTATATAAAAGTCTGGCTTGGAAATCATGGGTGGGGTGGGTGGGTTAGATAAGTTATTTTTGTTTTGTGTTGTGTTTTTATTTTCTCCCAACTGTGCATGGACAGGATTATCTCTCTCGACCTATGAGTTGACTGTGTATTTTATAAACTTCCTGTCTTACACTTAAACGTGCAATATGTAATTTTCTGCCACTAGGGGTTTCAAACCAAAACAGTAACAGAAGATGGAGATGGATGATGTCACGAAGTAGCGTGGGATCATGGGAGTTGTAGTCATATAACAGATACAGATCTGACGTTCCTCACTCCGTGAAACCGAAACCGACCGTGGCTGGCCGCGGTACAGTACACTGGTGGAAATGATTAATATTTCGATAACATCAGCCAGCTGTTTGCTTACCTGTCTAGTAGAACGCACGCGAGGTTGGCGTCAAATTGTAGTCCTAGATTTTCACGAAGCTCTCTCCATCTCGGAAAGGCCACACCACCACCTCTTCTTATCCTAGGCTGACCAAACGTCCTCTTTTGCCCGGACATGTCCACTTTTCACGTCCCATCCGGGGCGTCCGGGGGGTTTTTATAAACTGATGATAATGTCCGGTTTTCCGTGTGTTTGTGTGTGTGTGTGTTAGAGTGCGGCATGGGCAGCATATTTCTGTCCGAACCCAAACCGAGCCCGACATTATTTAATGACCAAAGCACTGAGTTTCTGTCACACAGTGGTTACAGGCTATTTAACAGGCCGGGCGTGCGCCGTGGGTGCTCAGCGGAGAGGGAGACCTCCATGTTTGAGACGGGAGCGGGAGGCGGGAGGTCCGAAGCTTCTAGCAAGAGGAGAGGGAGAAATAAAACAAAATAAGATAAAATAGGAAAAACCTGTCTCCCTCTTTTATTTTATTTTCAGCGTTTAATCAAGGCAGAGGCGGGCGGCTGGAGGTCCGAGACTTCCAGCGAGGAGAGAGGTAGAAACAAACAGCCAATGTGTGTCTGTGTGTGTTATGTTCAGGTGTTGTCACGTAAATAACAGTGCCCAAGCAATAAACAGGACAGACAATAGGATTTTATTTATTTTTACACTACATTTTCACTGAAAGCTGACCGAATCCGACCCGAGCCCGAATACAATTTATAGCTACATTTTTGACCAAACCCGGCCCGACCCGTCGGGTACCGTCGGGCTCGGATCGCCACACTCTAGTGTGTGTATGTGTCCCCTATTGGGGCCTATCTGAATTTCTGTCTTTGAGAGATATTATTTTGTAATATAACTGAATTTTCTATCCATACATATAAATTTTAAATATATTAAAATTATAAGGCATCTTTGAGTAAACTGCGAGTATCATTTAAGTAGGCTATGTCGTGGCCGGCTGAGTGTCCTCTTTTTTGGAAATCAAAATATGGTCACCCTATCTTATCCCAAATTCTTCTGGGATCGCTTGGTTGACCCGTACGTTTCCGTTTTACCGGTTTGTTTACCGGGACAGCTTCGGTGTCAGAAGGTGCAGCAACCGTCAATGCATAATCATGATCCATGACGAGTTAGCTTAGCCTAGCAACAGTAACGTTCATTCTCTGACGTCTCATCCGGTCTGCTTCTTCTTCTTCTCCTTCATTTAATGGCTGTGGTAACTGGAGTTACGTCGCCATTGACATGCGACCTAATGACATGGTCCGTAACTTTTATTAATATTTCATATTTATCTGGGTTTGAAAAATTGTTGGAAACATTTCTGATAATCAAAGTACACAACTAAACATATTATACCTTTAACACCTGTACCATGTATTTGTGAAAAAATTCAATAAAAATATCTTGAGAAAAAAAATATTTAAGCAAAAAAAGTAGAAAAAATATTAATATTTGATATTTTTATGGTTGTTTTTCAACAAGGACAACAAACATCCCGAAGGGGACGGGTGTGATTTGTAGTTTACCCCTACCACAATTAATTAACAACTTTAGCTCCTAGTTACTGTCAGAGAAAGAGAAAACGGTTTAGTCTTGTTGCAGGGTAACCATAAAGACTGGAGAAAGATTCACAGACTTTAAAAAAACGACAGCATGCAGTTGGCCAGACCAGCAGTAAGATGTTGTTGTTGGGTGCAACTCAGTCACCAGAATAAATGTTGGCATTGTACGTGTCTACAAACCACAGATATGTTACATTTGTATGCAACAGATATGTTGAAACTTTTTGTTTCAACAACACTGGGGTTAACACATTTGTTATCACATTACGTTATGTTCAGGCACAAAAAACACTTAGGAAAATATCATTTTTGGGTAAAAAATACCTATGCAGTGGCTGCTGGAAACATTGTGATGTGTCACTAGAAAACACGTTTTGGTCGCACAGTTGCCTCTGGAATCACAGCAAAAGGTGGCTTTTGGTGTCATTGTCTGATGCTAAAATCACTGAGAAAGCACCAGTGTTCGACAACTTCTAAATGAGTACAGGCTGGAAACCCTCATGTTGGACACTCTGGCTGAAAACAGACCAGTTTTGTTGTTTAGTTTGGAGGACTTGGGTTCAGACTTGGGTCTGTATGTGTAACAGGGGTCCATCAGGCCATTCTTCAGGCAGCTGATTGGACAACTCGCTCTGTCAACAAGTAGACACACTGCCTCAGTGCCAAGAAACAACATGTTGACTGACTGAAGGTTGTTGTTATGAACACTGACTGTTAAAGAGCAGTCAGCAGCTACGCTTATTACAGCTAATTTAATACTCTCTCTCTCTCTCTCTCTCTCTCTCTCTCTCTCTCTCTCTCTCTCTCTCTCTCACACACACACGCACACACACACACACACACCTGAAAAACATGAATGTTGCAATGAGAGAGGAAGTGGAGAGAGTGTGTGGGTGCAGGTATGGGTGTGTGTGTTATCTCTTCATCTTTTGCAGGTTGTGAAACAGATAAATTCTTTGCCTTCTCTCTGAGCTCTGATTGGCTGCTGTGATTAGAATCTGGAGGACGTCCGCTGGAATCAAAGAAAACCTCTCTCTTCATAAAACAACAGACTGCAGCAAAAGCCTTTTTGTTTTGGTCAGATGTGGAAGTTGATTTGTTCCACACAGGAAGAGAATTCATATTGAACAGTCAGAAGGTTCCAGTTTGAACTACGTGTTAGAAACACTGCTGTATTCATTAAAGTGACTCAAACTTTTTGCTTCTGACAAGCTCATAATGACTTTTAAACCTCCTGGACCAGCACTCACCTACCTCTGTAGGGCAGAATTGTAATTAATATCTTTTTTTAAAGGAGACCTATTATGCTTTTTTAAGGGTCATATTGATATAAATATGTAATATTGGGGTCTAGTTGAATAGATTTATGAGCTTTAATGTTCAAAACACACATTATATGTCTTGTACTACTCATTGCTGCACCACCTCTGAAACGCTGTGTTTGGGCTTATGTCCCGCCTCCCCAGCAGCCCAGTCTGCTCCGATTGGTCAGCTCGCTCAGTCTGTTCCGATTGGTGCAAGGCTTAGAAACGCCACGCCCCTTAGCTTATCTGACTTCACCTCCGGATGCTGCCACAAAACAACAACAGAGGCTAAGCTAATAATGGCGGCTGTTCGCCCTCATCAATTTGAGTGAAGAAACACAAGCCGATAGACTCGGAAGCCGCTTTGAATCAAAGACTGGAGCAGGACGTTTCTCCTCTGTGGTAAGTTTTTCTTTTGTAGCCGTCTCTCAGCTGTAACATGACAACTGTAACTTATCTGACGTTATGATAACAACTGTATGTCTGTCCTCTGACTGAATGAAGTTGGAAAAGTCTGCTGCAGAGTACAAAAGGTTTCTAACAATATAGTCACTACATAACGTGGAAACACCAACAGCAGCACTCAGTTGTTATATGATGTGGTGTAAAGCATTGCTTGTTTTTTTTATCTAAGCAGCCGTATCTATGATCAGACTAATGTAGCTTGTGTTGGATAATAATATCAAAGTTATTATAAATTCTGCTACGAACACATTCCCCATTAAAACCACAAAAGTTTTAACCCGTGGATTCATCAATTTTACCACAGCAGATTGAGATGACAGATTTGTGTATTATACGAAAACAAATGAATAGAAATAACTGGTACATTCAGATGTCTCAGCTGTCATGTTTACTGAAACCATTCTACTAAAATGTAGCTGCATTTTATAATCATCTTTACCTTGTGTTTGTAATCTACAATATGTACGATGTACCAGTGTATCACAGTTTCTCCACAGCATTTATATGAAATCAAAGTTCATAGTAAAATGCATGTTTCTTCCTGGATCAGTATTTGTTCTATGCAGTGATGTTGTCTCCTGAGTCTATATTTGCTTACTTCTCAAACAGTATGCCTTGTGTCTTTTTACCTATTAGGTTTTGGGGTAATGGACCAGGTTCCAGTTCATCCTACATGTTTGATACACCATCCAGGCCTGGTGAATCTGTACACCCCACAGAACATCCACAACTGTGTAAACTCAATTCTGAACACTAAGGTTTCATTATACCAAAAAAACCCACAAATGACAAATAAGTCTTTTGTCAAAAGAACTTTATTTTTAGCAAATGTAAAAAACAAAAACTACAGAAAACTAAATAATATACAATAGATAGATATTTAAATATAAACACAGCAGTGATTTATCTGCAACACTAATAGTATCCAATTCTTTCCATTCAGGCGTCCATCCTGTCCTGTGTCCTTTGAGGGTCTCTCATACTGGGATGCCAGGTCCTTTGGGATGGGGATTTTGGGAAAGTCGAGCCTCATCAGGTCATCTACAGTCTGTAAAATATTGAATTTAAATAGAGAGTTCCTCGTCTTTTTAAATTAAGTGCTTCCATGAGTCCATCCTTCTTGTATATATTTCAAGTGTTGCCACAACCATTTCTTATTTTTTTCTGATGTTATTATGTTGGTAATAACAATAAAATTATTTATAAATTACTGCATATAGGGTCTGTTTTTTTTTACAGTTTTTGCTGAGGGTAAATATAAACTAAAAGAATACATTTTTACTCAGATTCCTCTGTAATAACAGTCACCAGGGTCACATGTTGAGTCATTAGATACTACTAGCTCTGTTTAAGTTTCTCCCTCTTTCTCCTCTGACTCAACACGAGGTCTCGTACTTGGTTTGAATCCTATGCCCTTTATAGGTGTTGATGACAGCCGAAAGTCCAAATGAAAGAAAAAGGCAGTGCACTTGTGTAACACAACAGGGTGTCCAACGCAACACTGGTTCTGTTTAAATAAATGTTTTGCTTCGTATCGTCGGGGGTTAACACAGCCCTGATGAGAGAAGTGGGAACAGGTGTGTAGGTGGGCGGGGCAGTCAGGTGATGGGGAAAGTAGGGGAAGCCTGTGGGCATCTGGTTGATGAATGGAAAATGGCAATGAAGGGGCAAAACAGAGAGACTGGCTGTGACGGTGACTACATTCACAGGCACACTAATATTTCACTATTATTCTCGATATGACAGTACTCAGATTCGGGTCACATAAAGCATTTTCTGTTCAGATATTCCAAATTAGGCCTTTTTCTGAATGAAGCATTTTCTGATTAAGACGTGAGATATGCTTATTTAGGTTTTAGGAAAAAAAAATTTGGCCATGTATACTTTTGGTAGCACTTTCCAAGCACTTGGAACAGTTTGAAGGTTTGGGTAGAGATACATGTCCCAAAAACCCCCAAATTTCTAGTTGGAAGGAGAAACATACCTACTTTAAAACATAATGAAGGACTTGGATATCAACAGGTTTTTGTATATGCACAAATATCACAATGCCAACCTGAATGAAAGAGGGAGGCTGAGTTCAAACGGTCCAACAAGTTCACCACTGGTAGGAAACTGAGCAAAATGGCACAAGCAGCTCCAAGGGTTCTGCTTTTCTATGTTTTGACATGATAAATGACATGTTAGGGGACGCTAATTGGAGTATACACGGCTGCATGTAAACAAAAATATTTCTGGAATATTTATTTTCTTTTGCCATGTAAACAGATTAGTAGGTATATTGTCTTTTTTGGAATAAGGGCAAAAAATTGAAATATATTGTGCATGTAAACATCGACAGTTATTATGTTTGTATCATGTAGATGGTAAATAAAAGGGGTCCCTGAATAGACCCCTGGGGAACCCCAGCAAAGAAATGAACCAATCAAGGGCTGCATCTTGTGATAGTTTGAATAATATTTTGTCTGTCGTGGCACACTTTCAGATGTCTTCCCCAGAATGAACTAAACTCAACTTCAGTTTTTGGACAACCTCAGTTTAAAAAGTGTCACTCTTTGCTGCCACTTTTTAAAGAAACCTTTTTAACATTTTTTTTTCTCTGTTGTTTGGGGAGGAACGAGAGGGCTGGGGATTGCTTAGTTATATCAGGCACCTTGGGAAAATTAAGATTTTGAAATTCGGCACCAATAGACACATTGATCATGTAAATAGATTTGAGTAGTGTTGTAGTGCTCGAGATCGGTCTTGGTCTTGAGACCGGTCTTGGGACCATTTTTTGAGGGTCTTGGTCTCGTCTCGGAATCGAGGGCATTTTTACTCGGTCTTGTCTCGGTCTCGGACTGGGCGGACTCGGGTTTTTTGAACGAGACCAGTCGAGACCACCAATGATGCTTTTTGTCCGTGCTTTACTGATAAGAGTGAAAAAGACCATCTCAAAAACAGCTAATAACTTCAAATCATTGGTAGCATCAAGATTTCCCCCAGCTGCAGCTGCTACCTGCCCGGTGTCAGTGTGAGTGACTGACACGCCCCCTGCACACAGAGGATGGAGACGGCAGGAGGAGAGGCTGTGTGAACTCAAAGAGTTGTTTCTTTTGCGTCCAAATTCACACCTGTTCTTCTCTATTGATTTTCTTCGCGACCGTGCATCATAGCGAGAAGCCACGCATATCAAGTGAAACAGCGGAATTATAGCTTTCCGACAAGACCAAGCACTTGTTGGTAGTCCAATGTTTTCACAGCGAAAAAAAATGATAAACTTACACTAAAATGATGTATAACAGAGCTTTCATACAGCTTTGCACACACATTACTCTTGGATGGATTACTCGTGAATGCAGGGTCGCACAGAAATGCCACACATATCACACACATGAAAGCGCAGGAGCAGAGCTTTCCAGTGATACCACACACATCATTGTACTGTCATCCCATCATGCTATAAATACAGATTAATTGTCTACAAAATATAAACCTGACGAATTTCTTTACAGCCCATTATACAGATCTTGTTATCAGTCACTTCATATAGTGAGGAATATC
>NC_065516.1:4607651-4653645 GCF_006386435.1 Epinephelus moara
ATAAAATACAGGCACATAGAAGGACATGGAATGATGGCAAATCTGGATAGCCCACATTGTCCTGAAAAAAAAAACAAGATATAGCATGTGTATATAGCCTTTATAATGACTGTGATATCAGCTTAAAAGTAAAGGCAGTAAAAATACCCCAAAAACGCCTAGGGCCCATAGGGTTAAAAGCAAACTTAAATTAAAAAAACTCACATTGTGATGTTTTTTATGATTTTCCTTTGATATATATGGTCTTGCTCTTGTCTCGGTCTCGACCTCTAAATGTCTTGGTCTTGTCTCGGTCTCGGTACTCTCTGGTCTTGGTAATGTCTTGGTCTCGGTTGGTGTGGTCTTGACTACAACGCTAGATTTGAGTCTACTTTATTTATATCCATGTTCATGTATTTATGTGTTAAAAGAAGAACAGTGGGTCAAGGCTCTACATAATGTGTGAATGTGACAGTAAAACAGATTTATCATAATGAACTTTGACAGTAGAATGACAGTAGAAGCATCACATTTATATCTACATCCTGTTATTTTCAGCAAGATAAAAATGACATTGCACATGTTTGTCAGACCTTGATTAAAGGTCAAACTCCACAGCCGAGAACACATTTCCAGTCAGAAATTTCCCTCTGTGACACACAAACAGTGTGATTTTTATTCCTCTTTCACCTCTCTAACAGCCAACATGAAAATGATGACTCTGTTTTTTGTTACATGACAAGTCATTTACTAATGTAAAGAGGAGATAGTGTGGTTTTATCAGCAGTAAACATAAGAGCTATTTTATGACGAACAAATGGACAAAATGACTGAATGAGGCCATTTGTTTACTAATTAAGGTTTAATTAAGGTATTTTTTATTTGAATTTTATTGTTGTTGATTGTAATGAATTTTCACCCTTATTAAAACAAAATGATGGCCCTTTATATGTATAAATTATTGTATGGCTGTCAAGTAATTACAGTCAATGTTAGGACATTTAGAAATTATCAAACCATTAGAATACCTTGTTATAATAAGATCCATTAATTAATGCATGAATCGTCAACTTAAAATGACTTAAAATAATCTAATTTCACGATTAAACACTCTTTAAAATTGAAGTTTAGGCTGAAAATTTTAGGATGTCTTTTATGCTGTTTGGGCATTAAAAAAACAACATTTAAATATCATGATATGTTACTAACCTCTAGTTCATCCATTCATTATCCCATTAAAATTTTCATCAGCACATAGACATAGAATAAAATACATTAAAATAAGTGCACAAATAGAAATTGAATTAAAATAAAATTGTCCAGCCAGTTGTGGCTAATGTGATATGTTAGTATGTGTGTGACTGGATTCAGGATGTCTTAAACAGTCTTATTGCTGTGGGGATGAAGGATCTCCTGAAACGCTTTGTTCTGCAACACAGTGAGATGAGCCGACTGCTGCAGCTGCTCCTCTGTCACTCCAGGAGGCTGTGGAGAGGGTGTCTGCTATTGTCCATTATAGCTCTCAGTTTGTTCAATGTTCCCCTCTCCACCACAGTTCTTAGTGGGTCCAGTCTACTGCCGAGCACTGGGCCAGCTTTTTTTAACCAGCTTGTCCAAACGCTTGGTGTTTTTGTCTGTCAAGCTGCTTCCCCATGACACTGCAGCGTAGAAAAGTGCACTGGCCACCACTGTGTGATAGAACATGGTCAGCATCTCCACACACACACATCAAAGGATTTCAGTGTCTGCAGGAAGAACAGGCAGCTCTGCTCCTTCCTGTAGAGGGCGTCGGTGTTAGAAAACCAGCCCAGTTTATCATCCAAGAGGACCCCCAGATATTTGTAGGTGTGCACCACCTCAATGTCCTCTCCTGTATGGAGACTGATTGCTGGGGTGACCTCTTCTGAAATCCACCATCATCTCCTTGGTTTTGGCTGTGTTCAGGTGGAGACAGCACTTACGGCACTAGTCCCTGAAGGCATCCACAAGGTCCCTGTACTCCCGCCCCTGATCGCTCCTGATACAAGCCACAATAACTGTATCGTCAGTGTATTTTTGTATGTGGCAGGACTCTAAGTTGTACTTAAAGTCCAGTGTGTAGGATGTGAACAGGAATGGTGCTAAAACAGTTCCCTGCGGTGCACCAGTGCTGCTCCTGACTGTCCCAGACACACAGCTTCCAAGCCTGACATACAGAGGCCACTCTGTCAGGTAGTCTGTTATCCAGGAGGACAGGAAGCGATCTACTCCCATCCCCTCCAACCGGTCTCTCAGTATGGGGGGCTGGATAGAATTAAACACACCTGAAAAGTCAAGAAAAAGGATCCTCACACAACATCCCGGCTCCTCCAAGTAGATGTAGGCCCGATGCAGCTTATAAAGCCTCTGTGACCTCTGACTTCAGGAAGCTGGGGACCAGGCGCTCCAGGGTCTTCATAAACATCATTTAACTCAGCCAGGCGCCACACTTTGGGCACCGGTACGAGACAAGATGTTTTCCACTGCACCAGGACTTTGCCTGTTCGAAGACTTCGGTTAGAGAGCCACTGAAGGGGCTCTGCTAGCTGGGCTGCAGTTTTTCAGGAGCCTTGGACACATTCCATCCAGGCCTGCAGCTTTCCCTGTACGCAGTCTCCTGAGCTCCACCCTTGCCTCTTCTGCTGTAAAGGACAGTGGTAGTTGGCCGTGGGTGGTAGATGTTGTAGCTGTAGCTGTAGCTGTAGCTGTAGCTGTAGCTGCAGTAGTGGGGGAGGGGCTACTTTCAGGTGACAGTGGAGCAGGAGCAGCAGTAGCAGATGACACTGCGGAAGGGGGGATGGATGCAGGGGTAGGGTGAACACTGCCCCCGCCATCAAACCTGTTAAAGAACAGGTTGAAGTTGTTGGCTTTGTCCACATCATCATCTATAACCTGGCTATTCGTCTTTGAATAGCCTGTGATGTTCCTCATTCCCTTCCACACCTCTCTGATGTTGTTCTGTTGCAGTTTACTCTCCACCTTTCTTTTGTAGTCCACCTTTACAGTCTTCACTGGCATCACAGTGTCCCTACAGAAGTTTAGATATTCTGTTAGAATACCCACCCTACTGTCCATGTCCATGTTGTTGTCCTGTGGCTCCAGTAGTACAGTCCAGTCTGTACATTCAAAACAGTCTCTGAGAGACTCACTGGTCTCTGGGGACCACTTCCTGACTGAGTGGGTGGTAGCAGGAAACCTTAATAGACAAGGTTTGTATGTAGGCTGGAGAGAGACGAGATTATGATCTGATCTGCCACAAGGTGGTAGGGCAGAGGCACTGTAGGCGTCCTTGGCATTTCCATAAAACACATCTAGTGTCTTATTCTCCCTGGTGGGACAGTCCGCATACCGAACAAACCCAGAGAGATGGGAGGACAGAATATTGTTGTTAAAATCCCCCATTATTGCAATGAATGCACTAGGATGCTGAGTCTGAATCCTAGCAACAGTTTCATGGATGATGTCACATGCCACTGCCATTGCTGCCTGCGGTGGAATGTAAACAATAATGGCAACAATGTGTGAAAACTCCCGTGGTATACTGTCTAAGACTGCCAACAGTTCATTATCCTGACAGCAGATCTTTTCCTTCACCGTGAAATATTCAGGATGAAACCATTTGTTGTTCATAAGCAGGATAAATCCCCCACCTCTTTTTTTGCTGCTCGCCTTTGCGTCCCTGACTGCTTGCACAGTAGAGAAGCCAGCCTCTGAACATCTTCCTAAGCTCAGCCAGTACCAGGTGTGTAACTCCGTAAGTGGTTGCTCTCAGAGCCAGAAGATTGTCCCTTGTATACACAACGTTACTTTTTTAATTTTAATTTTTTTAATCGGAAAAATTAACGTCATTAAAAAAGAAAAAACACACTCAAACGTGACTTAAAAGCAGGAGCTACTCAGACTTGCCGCCACCCTTAGTGGCGCATCTTTCAAAAACAAAAAAATAGATAATAATATTTTTTTACCCTTTAAAACACTTAAGGTCTAACAGAAAAACGATTTAACTTTCTTAGTATGTTACAATCCATTAATTATTTATTAAATACCCCAAAATTTGGGTTTAGTGACATAACTTGACAAAGCCAACCCATATCCATCATGGTAATTGGTGAACTTTTGGGGATTTTTAATGTTTTTACCACAAACAAAACTTATTAAAGGGTCCTCATTTATTTCTGGTCGGTTATGGGTCACCAGATTTGAACTCTTTCCCAACTCTGCAGTCAACTAAACCCAGCTGATGAGCTTGTTAGTTAACAAGATACAACATGTTTATCAGACAGACTCTGGAGTTGTTCTAAGGTGGATTTTTGTTGAACTGTTCCTTTAAAGCATGAAGCAAACATTGAGAAAGAGACAAAGGGAGGTGGACGACCTGTTGACTGAGATAATTGAGGCAGTTTGACCCTGAAAGTTAGAACAGTTTGTCTAACCACACACACACACACACACACACACACACACACACACACACTGCTGAGTCAGCAGAAACGTGGAGGTGGAGGAAAGATGGATGAAGAGGACTTGAAAGATACGGTTTCTTCATGTTCATCTTCTTGCTCTGATTAATTCGTGGTTTATCTCTCTGAGCTGTAAGAGGGCAGCGTGACGGTTTTCATCATGCAAAAAACACAGCAAATAGATCTTCTTCTAGTTACCACCATTCTGCAGGCCTTTAAACCACACCTTATAGGACCGCTTTCAGCCGTAGCTGTAGTCTGTAATGGTCATGGCTCAGAACACAGACAGTCATGCTAGAAAAATGCAAACAAGACTAAATCTCAGAGAGGTGGTGGAAATGAGCTGGTATATATACACCTGGGTGATGAGGGGAAATGGGAGGCAGGTGAGTATGAGGGAGGGGGGAGATCAGGTGATGACAGGAGGACAGGAAGGAGTGGCTGGGTCTGGAATGATATGAGCATTAGGAGATTTTTTCTAATTTTAACTGATTAGATTTTGGTGGTTAAGAGTTAGGGCTACCGTGACCTTGCACCCATCTAAGTGTGATATAAATTTGGCACAAATGTCCACTTTGAGTTGAGGATGGATGGAAGTGATTAGATTTTGGTGGTCAAAGGTCAAGGTTCAAGGTCACTGTGACCTCACAAAACATGTTTTTGGCCATAACTCAAGAATTCATGGGCTAATTATGACAAAACTTCACACAAATGTCTAATAGGATAAAATGATGAAATGGCGAGATTTTATATCCAAAGGGTTAAAGGTCAACTTCACTGTGACATCATAATGTTCTGCAACACTTATTTTGGCCATTACTTAACATCATATCTATCATATTGGTCAAATGCTGAATTGGTTACTCTGATCTTGTAAATGTGCTGATTGTATAGCTCTTCTGTGCTGCTGGGGTTTAAGATGTGTGTGAAGCATCCATGTTTTAAAATTTCTACTGCTACTGCTTCTTTGCAGTAAAATGCATATGACTGTCATGTCATGGCGACATATGAATCTGGACAGACATGGATGTAAAGTGTAACTGCAACTTGACTGGTTTGTGGAGGCAAACACAGTAACTCTAGTTTTTCAACATTTGGGGTGACACATATTATTCTGGGAGTCTGGGCTTCCTCACCCAACAAATGTATCAGATAAAATGTACAATCAGCTACAAGTTTTAATTTTTCCAGATGTTTAGTTCTGATGTATTCAAACTGCCTTGCAAAGCTGCTGAGACAATAAACATTTGTCTTCTATATGATGAAGACTGCAAAAGCATTTCTACATTATCTTTGGTAAATGGACCTGCATTTGCATAGCACCTTTCTAGTCATCCGACCACTCAAAGTGCTTTTTACACTATTAGTGACATTCATACACTGGTTCCCGAGGCTACCATACAAGGTGCTACCTGCTACTCCGTTTTTAACACACTCACACACTGATGGAAGCATCATCGGGAGCAGTTTTGAGTTCAATAACTGCTAATCTTCTGATTGGTAGACGACCTGCTCTACCTCTGAGCCACAGCTGCCCATGCCTTTGTAGCGAAACACACACACACACACACACACACACACACACACACACACACAGGAACACTCCTTTCATGTACAGTGTGCCGTACAGCAGCTGAGGACGCCATCCAAGAAACAATCTGACAGATCAGACCTGTTCCTGAACAAACAGCATTCTGTGTGTGTGTGTGTGTGTGTGTGTGTGTGTGTGTGTGTGTGTGTGTGTGTGCGCAGTGAAGTGTGTGTACTTGTGTAAATTGAACATGTGAAATTGTCACTATCAGTGTCTCTTTCCTGCGCACAGATAAAAGCTCATCATATCTGTTTATTATTACAAGGTTCCCACAGTCCTGGAAGTCTTGGAATTTCACAATCACATTTTCGAGGCATGGAAAAGTCATGGAATTAGTAAAAGCCCATTGAGTCATCGATATTTACAATAAAATTTCAAAAGTAATCCTCTATGGACAACCTTTCGTGAAATGTAACATATCGACAAATTTCTTTTCTGTAGCTGACAACGTAGCTTTTATACGTGTCACTGTATGAAAACATTTTCTTTATCTTCACGTAGATTTCTTCATTTTCTTCCCACGGTGCGTCTCTCTCTTCATGTATGCCCTCTAGCTGACATTATGTTTAAATAGAGCCGGAATCTGATGTGTTTGAAAAAGGACGGGCAAAAAAAACAACAATTTTTTCATTATGGATTCTTGAAAAGTCCTTGAAAAGTTTTGAAGTTTCATCCATGAAAATGTGCAAGAACCCTGTTATTACTGGTAGTGCTAGTGCTGTCCATATTAACCGTAGTTATTGTCATAATGTTGTTCATCACTGCAGCAACACTTGGCTTTCAACCCCTGATTCATCATTTATAAGCAGAATATGAACACAAAGCTGCTGGAGGATATTAAGGTGCCTGATTGCTGCAAATTGCATTAAAACCCTCCTCCTCCTCTTCTTCCTCATCACTCAGTGAAATATGATTCATTCAGTATGACTTCTCATTATCTCTGATGTCCATCCAGAATAAAAGTCTATAAATTCACTGCAGAACTTATCATGTTTTTAGGTTTTCTTCAGTCTTCCAGTAATCCAGTGACAGTTGTCTGTACATCCGTCAGTACACTACAAACAGGAGCTGCTTTCACATCAGTCAGCACAGTGTGAGTGGAGAAACACTGCAAACAAGTTCAGGAAAATGGGGCTCAAGTTGCAGCTCACTCACTGACTGACAAATGCATCACCAAAACATGTGACTTTGACACATGGCTGCTGTGCACTTCCTGTTTCAAACCGATGTTTAACATTGGTTTCTTTGAACCATGACTGCCATCATTCTCTAACATGTAGTTCTTACTGTAACCACAACAACCATAGCAAAGAAGTAATTTTAACCCAAACTATGATTTTCTTTTCTGCATTGCGTTTGTGCCTAGACCAAACTAAGCCTTACCCAGAGCACTGTCACATTATGAAACTGATTTATTTTGTAAAAGTTTTGGATTTCAGATCAGAAAACACTATGTCTGAAAACATGTCATGTGACATTACGTTAGTAACAACCATACTTACTTTAAGCCAAGCTATGATGTTTTGTTCTAAACCTTACCACAGACTATTGTTGCCTAAACTTTAAGGAAACTATAAAAGATGGAGAGGACATGACATCAGTGACAGTGCTCAAATTTTGCATTGGAGCCAGACTTTGGTGTCTATTGGAGTCAATAGGGCAGGCAAAGCAAATCACACTGTAACCCATCATATTGTTGTTGTGTCACCCTTGACTGAAAAATCATTCCACCAGATTAAAAAACACACATTACATGATGTTGACTGATGTTTTTTTTTTTTTTTTTTTTTTTTTTTAAAATCTAACTGTGTGTTTGTTTTCGTTGTTACTGGTCTCAAAACATATCATGGCTCTGTACAACAGCTGCATATAGCTCATCTCAAGCCCCTGTTTGCTTCAAGATTTCATGATACATGACCACAGGTAGGGGTAGGTCTGACCTGTTATCACTGATCAGACTGCAGTTATAACCACATCGGTCTGTTAATGGCTCTGACTATTATTCTTACTGGACTTAGTAAATATCCGCCAAACTAGAACTTGATACCATGCAATTTTCCTCAGTGATTTACTTTCATGGAGAGGCTGTAACATTTGCTGTCACTCCCTGACACCACAGCTCCCTGTCTGTTTCTTTTACACCTTTACAGGGATTATTTCTTACTAATATTGTGGTTTTATTTCCCAGTTAATGTAGGGTGTCTGCTGGCAAATGCCAGCTTAGCTAATTGACAAACAAAGTAACAAGTACTGGTAACAGATTAAAGTGCAGATGTATGATAATTTGACAATTAGCACCACCTCCTGATTATAATAGGAAACATTATAGAGCTGGCTAACATTAGCCTTCCTTATAATTATTAAATATCATTAATAGTTTCAAGTTTGGTTAGTTATTGATAAAATTAACAGCAGTGTTAGCTATCTTGGAGCAAACAGGGGCTTGAGTTCAGTTATATGCAGCTGTTGAACATCTGTTTAGAGACCAAAAACAAGGGAAAAAACGCACACATTTAGATATAAAACATCAGTCAACAAAACCTAATGTGTGTTTTTTAATTGTGTGGAAAGATTTTTCTGTAAAAGTTGAAAGAACAAAGATATGATGGGTTATAGTGTGATTTGAATCCAATAGAACTGACACCAAAGTCTGTCTCCTTGAATGCCGTCACTGACATCATGACCTTTCCTTCTGTTAGAGTTTACTTGCTAAACTTAGGGAAATAAACCAAAAAACAAAGTATTTAACCAACGTTTTAAGTTTATTTTGAAAAAGACAGTATGCATGTAAAGAGCGTAAATTGACACGCCACCCTTAACATCCAAAACTAACACAGGAGTAATTAGGAGAATAGTCTTTGGTCATTTAAACAGATCAGTATTACAGATGTAGCAAGCGCAATTTCATTGTATAGGTGTCTTTATTGTACAGTGACAATAAAGACTATCTTATCTTATCTTATCTTATCTTATCTTATCTTATCTTATCTTATTGTCTTTTTCAGAATAAGGGCAAAAACTGGAATATTTTGTGCATGTAAATGTAGTGAGTGAAGAGGCACAGAGGAAAGAGAGGAGGAACAGGATAAAGATG
The DNA here is from genome assembly GCF_006386435.1 of Epinephelus moara. NCBI lineage: Eukaryota > Metazoa > Chordata > Actinopteri > Perciformes > Serranidae > Epinephelus > Epinephelus moara. The sequence goes on from NC_065516.1 coordinate 4,616,794, forward strand.
TAGTGGGAGGATGGATGAGTCAGGGAACTGGAGGACAGAAGAGAAAAGAGAGGAACATAGGGAACAGAGAAGGGAATTAACAAGTGGGAGAGGACAGATGACAGAGGAGAAGAGAGGGAAAGAAGGAGACTACAGGAAAGTAAAGAAAGAAAAAGTTATTTTTTAAAAGGTTATTTTAATTTCTAATGTTAGTTTTATATTTACATTATAAATAAATATACTCTATGTGGTTCTGTATGTGTGTCCAGATGTGGGCCGCTCCCCACGGGGCTCTGACAAATGGGCTGCCCCCAAAGTGAGCCGTCAGCCAATCACAGAGAGGCAGAGAGCAGTGCAGGCTGCAGCTGTGTTGTCTTTGTGACATCACAGCGGGGAGCCGGCCAGCAGGAATGATGCCAAGTGAAACAAGTTGAGACCAAAGTCATCATCACTTTAGGGACTAATAATCTCTATTTTCATCACCATACTGTTAGCTAGGTTTTTCCTGGTGTGTAACGAGCATTACAGCCTCATGATGGTGGTCAACGTTTTGTTCATACTCTTGGGAAGACGTAGTCAGTGTTGTCTATTCTCACTTGAACTCTGGTATTTGTTTCCTGCTGAATCAGATCAGGTGTGGTGAGAAATCTGCAGGACAGGCGAGACAAACTCTGCTGCAGGCTGTCGGTCAGGAAGCTGCAGGATTTTATACTCCAGAAGCCTGGACAGAGCATGTCTCTCCTCCTGGTATCAGACTCATTACTTTTTAAACCCTCCTGACAAACACTTCTCATCCTGTGATGTCACAGGATGGTGTTTTAATTTCATCCTGAACGGTCTGAGTTGTTTCAGAGGTTCTGCAGGAAGTTGCTCACTCGTACAAACGGAGCCTGTAGGGTGTCATTCCACTCTGAGATTATTGAAGTGTCCTGCAGCTGCTGTTGAACTCGTTCTTCTTTGTAAAGGTTCCACACCTTCCTGCTCCTCCCTGACAAGTCTCTTTTAATACTTCACACAATGACGTCTTATCTGGAAACATTACCTGAGCGACATCTGACTGGATGTAACCATGAAATCCAAACAGGTTCAAATGTTCAATGCGTATTTAATAACCACAGTATGAATTTAGAAAACAAGTTGTCAGGTACCAGTGGTGGAAAGTACTGCGTTTAAATACAATTTTGAGGTACTTGTACTTTACTGGAATATTTAAATTTGATGTTACTTTGTACTTCCACTCAACTACATCTTGGAGGCATATACTGTATGCTTTACTTCACTAGTTGTATTTTCAGATTAAGATTTTACAGAAAGGAAAGTGAAATGTGTTTTAAACAAAAACAGAATAAAGACATGCCAGAAAAACTAAGTAAAGCCCCTTTTCCCGCTGCATAAAAGCCCACTAACTAACCCACTAAATGTTATGGTAAAGGTTATTATCAGCATTCAGTCCCGGGTGAAATGACACTGCAGTAGTTATGGGTATTTATCAGCTCCAGCTCTGATCTGCAATGATAGAAATATGACACCTGGGTTTAGCCTCTTTCCCAGCAAGATGCAATGACAGGCTGCCACAAAATACCATCCATCTCCGTCTAAGCAGCGCTCGAACATTGATCCACATTTAGTGGCACCAAGTTTGAGAGAGAGGCGGAATTAGTGAGAAATATATTAAAAAAATGTAACCACCATAATATTTTCACTTGCCTCCATCCTGCTTTCTACTGTTTACTAACCTGCTCTCTGGCCTGTCTGTGACATCAAATATGATGCACCACCTCTTTCAACAAGAAATAATCACAATCTTTATTGGTTCTACTGAATAACCTATTGTTTAGACTGTAATATAAGACATTTATAAGCCTCTTTCACACATAGTTCCCCCAGAATAACTTAAAAACCTTTCAGGCACCTGCGACTTTCACTTTTCACACATACACTACTGTCCATCTCATGCCTTTTCAACATGCCATGGCAATGCTGGAATAGATCGGGTAAGGGACAGTCCTGGCAGTAAATCTTTTGAACTCATACACCTCGGATTTAACAGTGTACAAACACATTTTTAAGTTACCATACTGTTATAACTGTGTAAATTGAGAGAAGTATATGTTACTCCTTAGGTCCACTAGGTGGCGCGATGATTTCAGTTGTTACCTGTTGGGAGTTAAAACAGAAAGAAAACAAGAAACAGTCAATGCTGTGTACTGTGAGAAATGATGTAATCGAGCTGCACACTGTGTTTGTCAGGAACAAAATAAACTCCCTCATGTTCATTAAGAAGCCTCCCTCGAGTTACTACGCATACTATATATATATATATATGTATATATATACATATTATCCACAAGGAATTTGATTTTGTCATTATATTGTTTTATATATACTAGGGCTGCCACGATTAGTCGACTAATCGATGACTAATCGACTATTAAAATAATCGGTGACTATTTTAGTAGTCGACTAATCGGTTTGAGTCATTTTTCATAGAAAAGTACTATAAAAGTACCCCAAAATACTCTTACTGCAGCTTCTTACATTCAGATATTGGCAGCTTTATACACTCTCCCGTGACAGTGAACTAAAACCCTTTGGCGTGAGTATGAAACAAGACATTAGATGACGACCCTTTGGCGTGAGTATGAAACAAGACATTAGATGACGTAATTTTGGGGTTTGGGCGAGACAGATCGACATTTTTCAACATTTTAACACATTTTTCGATGAAATGATTAGTCGACTAATCGAAGAAATAATCGACAGATTAGTCGACAATGAAAATAATCGTTAGTGGCAGCCCTAATATATACTGTTTGCTAGTCTTTATACTTGTATCCGACTGTTTGCTACTTTTTGTATTTTGCACCTATCTTTTTTCTTTTGCACCCTACTGTTAGCTACTTTTAACTTTACTGTTAGCTAGTTTTTGTTTTGTTTGTTTGTTTTTTGCACCCTACTGTTAGCTTGGGTTTTTTGATACCATACTGTTTTTATGCACCTTACTTTTAGCTTTTCGGACCATGCTGTTAGCTAATTTTTTATATTGCACCTTACTGTTAGGGTTTTTTTTTTTTTTTTGCACCATATGGTTAGCCAGTATTTTTTTAAAAATATCATACTGTTTTTTTTTGCACCCTACTGTTAGATAGTTTTTATATTTTTCACCTTACCTGTTAGCTATTTGTTTGCACCATACTGTTAGCTAGGTTTTTTACTGCACCCTAATTTGCACCTTACTGTAATCCAGTTTCTATATTTGCTATATTTTGCATTTTGCTTAACATTTGCTGTTTTGCTTTGTTATTTTAGTTCTTGTACATTACACGATTCAAATATTTTGACAGCAGAGTCTTGTGATTGGTTCTCTCGCTCCAAGTGAAAGCGTCTTTCGTCAGATGGACATAACCCTTTACTTGCTTGTTCCCGCAGTGTTACTGCTTTCACTCACAACACAGCCAAACTGGCATTTTCCCTGAAATGTTACAAGGTCTTGAGGTGGGTATGCTGGCAGTGTAGATTTCCCTGTTCCCATTCATACATGACCCCATGCAGAAAGTGTTCTTGAACATTTCAGAGATAAACTGTATGTGTGAAAGGGGATCTTTTCATCCACATCAACACAACATAAATGCAAGAATCTCATGAGCACTCATTTTAAAGCAACTGGAAAATAAAATAACTAAAATAACTTTTTCTTTCATTTGTTTTATATTGTACGTTTCCTCACACCCTGACTTTAAAGGGTTAAGTTATCAGTTTTATATGTTAATATCCTCAAAATTTAACTAAAAACATGCAAATGCCACATAGGCTCTTATTAGGAAAGCATGAATGGTTGTTGAAAGTTTTCCCGTTCACTTCAATGCAACCTGAGAAATCAGGAAAATAGTGGCCATTAGATGAACTGTAACTAACTTATATCACTCTCCCCCTCTCTCTTTATCTATCAGTGTGTCAGGGAATGAGTAACCAGCTGACATTGTTGGGGACCCATGATAATCACTATGACAACATGGTGAGGATGTACTCCAACTGCTCCGTGGTCCTGGAGAACCTGGAGATCACCTACACCCGGGAGCACCAGGACCTGTCCTTCCTCCAGGTCTGTCTCCAGCGCTAAATTTGTGTGGTGTCAAACACACCTTTTATTCCTGCTGATCGTTTTAAAATCATCCATCAGTTTTTGGATTGATTACCTTCCTTCCAGCTGCTGGTTTCAGCTAATTTCTATGAAACTTCATTTTTCTGTCGGAGTGACATTTTCCCTACTGTAGTACTGCAGATGTGAGCAGGGCGCTTTTTAAAAACTGTCTTTGTGTTGCATTTGAGGACGCTCTGACATTCGTGAACTGATGCCAAACAGCATTACCTTGAGGAGCTCAGAAAAATCAAAGCCCGGAAGACAAACACGGACGCTTTGAAAAGAATCGTGGATTTTACAAAAAGTTGCAGCGAAGCCGGTCAAAGCGTCTTTCACTGTGTCAACAGAGGGAGTTCAAAACAGTCCCTGCTCACAGCTGCATGTTCAGGAATGACTCTAACTGTGTAATGTTAAATAATCCCTCTGCAACAAGTCTCACATGAACTGTACAGGATTTCCTTAATCGATCATTGAACATATTAAGAATCAATAGATTGTTATTGTGTTTAAATTTTTGGCATGGGCCAAACACTGTCCAGAATCCAAGTAAATTAGGCATTTTAGGCAATAAATACAAATGGTTTGTTGCTCTTCAATGAATGGCAGATAATAATAATACTTTATATTTAAACAGAAAGAGACTGAGTGTACTGGTGACACTGATCTCCTCACAGCAGACTTTAGTCTTTGTTGTGGATTAATATATTTTCAATTAGTTAACCAATAAACAGTAAGTAGTAAACGTCCCTAAAATGATGTGAAACCTTTGGCTGCTTCAAAGGAAGAGAACCAGTCTAAATGCTGTTGGGTGACTGTTGGAAAATGATGAGCAAGAATTTAAAATATGTCCACTTTGTAGATGTAAAGTCACTGAGAGCACATCAGTGAGATCTAAAACAAAACAAAAACATACAAAAAACAAACATTGATGATTTCTTCTTTCTTCAGTCCATCCAGGAAGTTGGCGGCTACATTCTGATCGCCATGAACGAGGCTGCCAACATCCCGTTGGTCAATCTGAGGCTGATCCGAGGCCAGAACCTCTACGAAAACCAATACGCTCTGCTGGTGATATCCAACTACAACAGGAACACCTCTTCTGCAACTCTCAACTACACCAGTGGGCTGAGACAGCTGCAGCTCAGCAGCCTGACGGGTAAACCCACACACCCACACACACACACACACACACACACACAAAACCCTGTACTGATTTACTGGTGAGGACCCTCACTGACATAATGCATCCCTCAGCCCCTTACATACAAGGTAGTGAAAATTCTGTCATGATCTGTTATTATCTATATCTGTTATTTTAATTTTAACAATAGTAAGGCATATATAATAGCATTTAATTTTTATTCATTTATTATCTTTTTTTAGTGATTCTTAAGTACAAGCTCATAGATTATACATTTGTAAATTGGGGTTTAGTGATACTTAAACAGTAAATTTGTGGCTTGTTTCGAAGGTTTTGTAACCTCTGTTCTACGGAGGTAAGTTTACATACAATAGTCAACTATAACTATAAAATAAAAGAATGATTTTCTGAAACATAACATTCTGAGGATTTTTCAGTCAGAATCACTGCAAGTGCTATTATTGGCATTGAGTTATAGAAGTCTGAACACACATAAGGAGGAGTTTTTATGGAGTGCTCCAGGAATAAGTCCTAAAGCCAGGTAATTAGTTAGTATGTTAGTGTCCCTGGTTCCCTCGTCTTGAAGTTAGTGGGTTTTTTGAATGTGTTTTTAGTTAAATGTCTAATACAGACTATTTTGTTAACTCAAGCTGAAGAGACTTTCACGTTTTGTTCTACAACACAAAATACATCAGTAAATACCCCATTGGGAATTCTGAAGCTTTTATGTGTTTTAAAAAGGTGGTTGCTAACAAGTGGCTAAATGAGACTACAAAACATCATCAAGCTGAACATGGCTTTACAGTTGTGTTGCAGGAGAGATGTTCAGTCATGCGACTGTGATGTAGTTTGTTTATAGCCTAATGTTAGCTTTATACCACTGGCAAATGTATTTACGCTGCAAAAATCATAAAAGTGGTGTTCATTTGTGAAGATTATCTTGCTGAACAAAATGTGTAAGTGTCATTAACTTTTGTTTGTCACAGAGCTTATTTTCTACAATTAAATCAAATCCCATAGGCTTTTTGATGAGGGAAACAAGGCAATGCCAACTTCCATATGGGCCTATGGAAAAACATCATCCCTGGAGCACTCTATTTCAGCCTGAATATTTCCTTGAAAAGAAATGCCTGCAGATGACTATAACTGGGACTTATTGGCTGGAAAACAGAGTGGGACCACAGCATCAAGCCTCATCTAGTCCGAGTTCAAAGTAGATAACAATACCACAGAAAATGAATATTTTACACATGGTTTTACCAAGGGTATGTCTAGATTCCCAAAAAAGGACATTTGGAGACTCCAAAGGAATCTTGGTAACCGTGGTCACATACTGAGTATAAAAAGGCTCCTTGTCCTGATTCTAATCTGAACCTTAAAAGCAAGTCTGAACCCTCAAACAGACCTTTGAAGGTGAGGACTGGCCAAAATGTCCTTGCTTTCCAAAAATGTCCTGACTTTCTAGGTCTAAAACTCACATTGGTTCTCACAATCATAGATATATAAGTACTCACACTCTTAAAATATGAAGTATACAAACCTACACACACAGGGCCAGAGAAAGTTTCCCCAGCAAATACACAGAGCTGGTGAGTAGTTCAAGGGGCCTTGATTTTATGGACGTCCAGGGCAATTAAACAGAACCAGTGAGTAGTACAGGGACACTCAGAGTCTTGAGTTTCCAGTGAATACACAGAGCCAGAGGGTGTGAAAGCAGTGGTGAAGTGGTAGTTGATTAGGGGGGTGTAGTACTGGGTAGATGGGTAGATTACAGAGGAGAAGTGGGTATACTCTACTAAATATGTCAATGACATGTTGGCTGATAGGTGGGTATACTTTAAAGGACTAGATAAAGAGGTGGGTATACCTTGTTGATAAGAAGGGCTGGTTACTTTTCATGGCACTATTTACTGCTCATTGTATTCTGCTTAATTTCATTTTACAAGCTGCTGATGAGTGTCAGGGATGTTGCCGTGCTTGCTGTACTGCCAGCAGGCCTGGGAGGGTGGAGGTGGGGTGGAGTTTGCACACTATTTAGAAATCTTCAGTCAACACCAGATTGTACTCTGGCAGCAGGAAATAGACCGCACCCTCACAAACTTTGGCTGATGACATTGATGTTTCACAGTGCGTATTTACTCTGTCAGCGTGAGATCCAGCAGTGTTAACTAGACTTAAAGTGTTTCGTAGCTCTGCATCTGAAGCTGGAGGTGGTGGAGGACGTGATGGAACTTGAGTTGTGGTTTTGATGTGTGATATAATTAAGTTTACCTGTAGCAAAAAAAATATTTGAGATGGATCTTTACGCACAATAATAAATTCATTCTGTAGATTTATTGAAAATTTTGAATTAAAATGAAGTTTTGTCTTCCAATACGGCATTAGCCTGCGACCCTGTGTCTTCATATGAGGAGATTACATTTTGGGTTTGCTCCACCTTATACTTAATTCTGCTTAACTTTGACCTGCTGTCTTCATTTGTGGACACTTTTTCAATCTTATGGAAGCAGGAGCACAATAGATCAATCAGTGTACAAACAAGGAAAGCAAAAGTGGACAAGGCAGAAACCTGATCAAATTTTGTGATCAAAACTTGTTTCTTTCATCATAATAATAATAATAATAATAATAATAATAATAAATTTTATTTGTTGCCACCTTTCACAACACCCAAGGTCACCTTACAGATAAAAGATAAAATACAATAGCACAAGAGATACATATAAAAATACAAAGAGAATACAATGTGGCTAAATGAATAGATAAGGAGAATAAGACAGTTGGAGGACAGAGTGTTATAGGGAGTAGGAAATTTTAAAAGGTGTGTTTTGAGGTGGGACTTAAGGGGTCAGTAGAGTCCAGAATGCGGATGTGTAGTGGGAGTGAGTTCCAGAGTCTAGGTGCTGAGCAGCTAAAAGCCCGGCACCCACTGAACTGAGTGCGCATATGGGTGAGCCTGGTTATGGAGAGCTTTGAATGTTAACAGGCAGAGCTTGTATTGTATCCGTTGTTGGACAGGGAGCCAGTGGAGCTGAATGAGGACTGGTGTGATGTGATCGGAGGACTTGGTACGAGTGATGATTCTGGCAGCAGAGTTCTGGATGGATTGTAGACGGTGAATGAGTTTATGTGGTAAGCCAGTGAGGAGGGAGTTACAGTAATCCAGGTGAGAAGTGACCAGAGCATTTATGAGGACTTCAGTGGAGTGTTGGGCGAGGGAGGGCGAAGTCTGGAGATATTGCGGAGATGGAAAAAGGCTGTGCGTGAGATGTTATTGATGCGGGATGTGAATGAGAGGGTGCTGTCAAAAATATCGCCGAGACTTCGGCCACGAGACCTTGTGGAACACCGTGAGTGATTGGTGAGGGTGATGATCTGGTTTGTCCTTGGATTAACTGAGAAGGGTCAGACAGGTATGAATGGAACCACTGAAGAGGAATGCCAGAGACCCCCGTGCCAGCCAGACGATCTAGGAGGATGGCGTGGGATATTGTGTCGAAGGTGGCACTGAGGTCCAGGAGTATGAGGATGGTGAGAAGGCCAGAATCCGCTGCCAGAAGGTAATTTGTTATTTGAGTGAGAGCTGTTTTTGTGCTGTGATTGGGACGGAAACCAGACTGGAAAGGCTCAAGGAGGTTATTTTTTGATAGATGATCTTGAAGTTGGGAAGCTACTGTACATTCAATAACTTTTGAGATGAATGAGAGGTTTGAGATAGGGCGATAGTTATTGAATTCATTTGGGTCCAGGCCAGGTTTCTTTAATATGGGTGTGACTGAAGCAGTTTTGAGTAGGGAGGGAACAATACCAGTTGACAGGGAGGAGTGAACAATTTGTGTAATGAAAGGGGAGAGCGTGGGGAGACAAGCCTTGACCAGTGTAGTAGGAAGTGGAGTGAGTAGACAAGTAGTAGACCTGGAAGACATGATCAGTTGGGATACTTGTTGATTTGAGGGAACATGAAAGGCAGATAGGCTACTGGTGGGCCAGACAGTAGCACTTAACCAAGGAGTGTTTAACTGAGAAGACAGGGAAGGAGTAAGCTGGTGGTGTATGGAGTAAACTTTGTGGTTTATGAAGTCCAAGAATTGCTGACACTGAAGGGCTGACGTGAAGCGGGTGCCAGTTTCTTTGGGCTTGAGTAGTGTATTAACTGTGGAAAACAGAGTCCTGGTATTGTTTCCGTCAAATTGGATGATGTTGGAGTAATAGGCAGATTTGGCAGCATTTAGAGCAGTCTTATAGGAGGTGATGTGATCTGAGTACATTTGAGAGTGAACAGTGAGTCCAGTTTTCTTGGCAAGGTGCTCAAGGTGGCGACCTTGCGTTTTAAGTTGGTGGAGTTCTGAGGTAAACCATGGAGCGGACCTAGAAAAAGTCACTGTGCGGGTTTTCAATGGAGCCAGGGTGTCCAGTGCAGCGAGTATTATGTTATTGTAATGATCAACAAGTTCAGCAGTGGAGAAAAGGTGTCAATGAGAGATTGACATAGAAATTAAACTGTTCAGTTCTGTGATATTGATGTTCTTAATATTACGGAAGGACATGATACGCTCTTGACGGGATTTGCAGACAGGAAGGTTGACATCAAAAGTTAAGAATTTGTGATCTGACAACGGAAGTTCTTTACCAGAAAGATTAAATGGAACAACACCAGAGCAACAGATCAGGTCCAAAATATGACCCTTATTGATTGTTGGAAATGCAACATACTGAGTGACTTCAAAACTGTCCAGGTTGGAGATAAAGTTGTTGGGAACATAATTTTAGGTCTCACACGGCAGCACCAATTATGTTGGGAACATAAATTCAGGGCGTCACACTGAGGCCCCAATTATGTAGGGAACAACAATATTAGGCCTCACCAAGGGAACACCATTAATGTTGTAAATTGGCTATCAGAAATAATTAATAATTTTTGATAATAATTATGTTGAATAATGTGACTTAATTAACCTTTAAATCACCTCGTGGGGCACCATTCCCGTAAAGGGAAAATGATAGCCAGTTAAAGATATCAGTCTCATAAAATACGCTAAACTATTAATTTAGAATTTTGATTAATAATTAAATTAATGACAATAACCAAAATTAACAGTAACACCGTGAAGGATTTCGGAGTTCTTGACGCAGCAATGGCTGACTATTCATTCACTCTTGTGCAACATTAAACAGACAGCAGGTATGATTCCAAACAATTATATTTATTCACAAAGTAAGCAAAGCAAAACCAAAACACACAAATTCTAACTAACTATATACAAGCTTGGTGTGTATATGTGTGTGTGTGTGTGTGTGTGTGTGTGTGTGTGTGTGTGTATGTGTGTCTGCGAGAGAGAGAGAGGGAGAGAGAGAGAGAAAGACAAAGGCGGGTGTGGTGATCAAAGAGCCGTTTGGCCTACAAAACAAAATGGCTGACAACAGAGAACTACAAGATGGCCAAATCAAAGCTGGCTTCAGATCGGGGGAGGTGTTTGTCTGACCGTGTGGTCAGGACAAAGACAAAGGAAGAGAAGCGGGAACTTTGAGTTGCCTCTTTGGGTGTAGCTCTGTTGAAAGTCTATTTGTTGATGAGTCTATGTGGATGTGATTTGTGTTGCAATATTGGTCTGGATTCATGCAGAGGCACAGCAATCACTCAATGACAGCATTAAATCACATACAATAAGTTAAACAGTCTTGCTTAGCCTGTAAAGCTGTGATAAAGCTATGCCCAGTTGTTACGTTACTGATCCTTGAGTGAATGGGAAGAAAGAGTCACTTTGCGGTGTGCTGCTTTGTTAGCTGGCGGAAGAAGGCTGGAAAGAGCTGTGGTTACAGATGCAGTCTTTGTTGTGTCCTTTGTTCCAAAGGTGAAACTCTGAGGAAGCTGGTCACTCGAGGTCTTTACAGAGTTAGATGCTGGATGCTAACTCACTTGGTTCTCCTTGTTGCTAGAAAGCTAGTTGCAAACCTTGTGCTTGCAAGTCTAACTTCTCTGGTTCAGGTTTGCCTGTGTCTTGAGCATGGGCAAGTCGTAGTCCAGGAAAAAGAGAGTCTGTGAGCAGTTGCCCTCCCTTCAGTGGGTTGGGGCAATGGAGCAAGGGTCTGGGTATCTGGTCTGGTCCAGGTCCAGCCGAGAAGAGAGGTGTGGGCTGCTCGGCAGCTCCCAAGTAAGAGAAAGATTGTCTGAAGGGAGCAGACCTTGTACAGATGCCTGTGACATCACAGAGTCACATGTCACTGTAAAAGTCCTGTCCAATCAAGTTTTGAGACTTGTGTCTCACTGAGGTGTGAGATAACCTTCTGTAGAGATGAGTGTCAGATAGCTGTCTTTGTTTGAAGATCAAAGAGCATGCAGAGAGGAAAAGCCTTCACATGTCCAGTTTAGATTTTAACAAATGACAAATCATCTGTGGTCCTGTGAATTCCAACGAAGTCTAATGAGAAAATGTCCTTGGGATTGTCAGCATGAATATTAAAATCCCCAGTTAAAATTATATGTGGAGTGATGGCACATGGATCTGTTAAAATAGATGATAGTTCAGTGATGAAGGTGGAATGATGGGGACGGGACAAGGACGGGGGACTATTTTTAAACTGTCGCGATAGATCAGCGCGAGGCCACCGGAAGTGCGTGGTTTAGCAATGTAAACAAACACGTGCAGCAGAGACTGATTTAAATGAAAAAAGTCATTAGGCTGCTGCCAGGTTTCAGTAAGGCAAACAATGTCCAAGTTAAAGAGAAATCTTGCTTTGTTTGTGAGGGACCTGATATTGAAGAGGGAGAGTTTAAGAGTGACGTGGGAAAGTTTCTGAGTCCGCGACACAGAGATTAACACAGAGCAGTCAACGGACCTCCTAACTCGGTTTGGCTCACATGATCTCAGCGTCCAAAAGGAGCGAATGACGCAACTGTTGTCATCCCCGGAACGAGGAGTGTTTATTTGTTTATTTGTTGTGAGGCTGGGAGAAAAAGAGAGAGCGGATGGACAGGTGTGTGAGGTAGATAGTCAATCACGTGCGTAACTCACAGCGTGCTGGAGGTTGGAAGCGAGCATGTGGCATTCTAACATGCTCAGGTGAAGACTGTCTCGCCCATAGAAGGAGGGACGGTCCCAGAACAGATCAAAGTTGTGGATGAAACCCATATTATGTGCTGCGCAAACAGATTGGAGCCAGGTATGGAGGACTCCAGAAGACCAGGACGTTTTTCCAGGATGTCAGCGGTCGTAGCCCCGGGGAAGCAGTGAGTGACTGCATTCGCAGAACGGATGTGCTGAACGATGGAATCACCGACGATCAAGGCAATGGGGGGGAAGAGAGGAGTGGGTGCCTGGTTCAAAGCAGTGTGAGAGGGGACAGGAGCAGCAGCGGCCATCAAGGAGGCCAGGTGTTCACCATGAACCACGTCCGTCCAGAGAGGCAGGTGTGTAGACAGGTTTGATGGGAAGTGGAGGCTGAAACCTTAGGTCTGGCTCCAGTCCTGGACCACACAGCGGCTGGTGATGGGAGCGCCATCGCCGCAACTGCCGCAGGAGGCGCCGACGCATCTGGAGGTGGAGGAGCCGCCATCTCTGCCGTCGCCGTTACAGCTGTCACAGCTGGGACGCAGTCCAGTTCCACATGAGGAGAAGGAGGAGCACCAGACACTAGAACAGCCATGGAGACATCAGCAGGGTGAACAGGGACATCAGCTGGTAGCATGGCAAAGCGGTTTGTCAGGTTGAGGGACGGAGGCGCGACAGCATGGGGATTCCCCCTCTTACCTCTGACCGCCACCACTAACCAGGGAGCCTGTGAGCTGGGGGTTGAGCACGAAGAGGGCCAGCGGCATGGTGATGAAGGGTCCCAGAGGATGATGTTGGCAACGACTGAGTTCATGGAGGAGATGACTTTAGACTGTGTGACTGCAGTGTCGATGAATTCGGAGAGGAGAGAGTCTTTTTTCCGGAGTTCATCTGAGAGCCGTCTGATGTCCTCCCTGAGGTGAGTGATGTGTCTTTCTGCTTTTTGGCAGTCCTCCCAGGGCATGTTGGATGGTGAGGTGCGTGGTGCCATGGCTGGAGCAGATGGAGGCTGGGGAAACAGAGAAAACAGCTCTGGCAGCAAAGGTGTTTGTTTATACTTAGTCGACTTGCAGCTAGCTAGATCGCTAGTGTAGCTTCAGTGGGAGGCAGTAGAAACTTACACACGAAGACTCCAGTTGGAGTCCATGGCGTTTAAGTGGCACAGAAACAGGATGGTTTGGATTATGAGAGGAGGCGAAACTTACCGGCACGGGCCCAAGTACTGGGCCTGGTGAGGTGACTGGGTGTCCGGTAAGCTAGGTGGTTGCCGGCTGACAGGAATTTTCCCACGCTGTCAAACGCAGGCAGATCAAAGTGCGTCTTAAAAGCAGAATTCGACGGCTAAGAAATCCTTTGAGCAGTTAAAAACAACTGGTATCCAAAGGGTAGGCAGTTAAAAGCAACTATAAAACAGAATCAAAATGCTATTTTGCTTATTTATGCTTAATAAATTTTTTTTGATTGATTTGATTTATCATCATCTCGTTTGAGGACGTTGGGACTTGATTGTAGTCTCATTTGAGGACACAGGGACTTAATTTCAGTCCCATTTGAGGACATTGGATGTTCATTAGCATCTTCTCTGAGGACATTGGGACCTTTTCATCATCTCGTTTGAGGGCATTGGGGCTTTTTTTTTTAAGTGTTGTTTGAGGACATGGGGACTTTATAATTGTCTTGTTTGAGGACATGGGTATTTTCTTAAAGTCTTGTTTGAGGACATGGGGATTTTATAATTGTCTTGATTTGAGGACATGGGGATTTTATAATTGTCTTGTTTGAGGACATGGGGATTTTATAACCGTCGCGTTTGAGGACACTGGGGCTTTATTATTCATGCAGTGATAGTTAACAAGAGTATAAATAGTTCTTGCATGTGGTACAAATTAGGTTACACTTATTTTTTACTATTTATTTTTGTATGATTCATTTCCAGGACATATTTCTGTGTTAAGAGCAGGAACACTGCTGAATGCAATAGTAGGAGACAACTTGGAGGTGGAAGATTTGTTTCATTGATGCTTATATTGATATCGGATTATTGATTTCTTCTTTAGATTTTTTGAAAATATAAACTGTAAATTAAATACAGCATAATCTGAGTGAAATATTCAAACACAAAGCATCAGCCCATTAAATTAAATAAATCCTCTTAAATCCTGAACCCTTTGACTTGGACCTGGAGAGGACTGACTCCATGACTTATTTCTGAACTCTATGATGCTAAAACTTCACCATCTTCTCCTCACAGAGATTCTGAAGGGAGGGGTAAAGATGACCCACAATCCTTTGCTGTGTAACACTGAAACCATCCAGTGGTGGGACATCCTGGACAAAGCCAGCAATCCCAGCATGCTTTTCAAGACGGAAACCTTCACACGTAAATGTAAGTAGAACTAAATGGACACACAGTCCTCCATAATAACAGCTCTCTGTAAGAAGTTTGAGCAGCTACATGTGAAGTTTACTCCAGAGGATTACTGCTACCTGTGATAGTGGATTGTAATATGGAGTCAAAGCGAATCGTGTTGTTCGCGCTTAATAAAATCACATTAACTCAGTTCAGTGTGTGTAGTCCTGTCTCACAATGTTAACAAAAGTGACAAATAATTTGTGTAGCTGCCATACAGGGAGTCTGACTAATAACTGGAGAACAATCAGTCAGGTCAGTTGAAACCTAGTTTACTACTCCAGTGAGTAGGTGGAACATTAGTAACACCCATACAGACATGTTTTCTAGTCCCTGTTAAGTCTGCCAGCCAACATGAGCATCATACTTTCTAGAGAAAGGGGGTGTCCCAAACTAAGTAAATACCCTAGATATAAACAAAAAACTGCTTAGCTGGCTCAGTCTTGTTATGACTAAGATCTTTGCTGAAAAATATTATTTCACCATGTACAGATTTAGTTCCCACATCCACAAAGTTCACATGTATTTTTAAGCTAGTTGCACCATGTCAGTGGCAGAGCTGATGGAGGATGCCAGAGGATTCCAGGCATTTCCAATAACTCAAGTGCATTGTGAAGTCCAAAAGTCAGAATGAATTAAAAAAAAAAAAAGATGTAATCATTTCCAAAATTCACAGCATGTTTTAATCAAACAAAATATTCTGCTCCAGTCCATATTTGATGGTGTTCAGCTTTCAAAAACAACATTTTCACTGCGGTCACACTCTGGCTGTCTGCACTTCAGGTACGCACCTGCACTGACAAACAGACCATCAATTATATTCATTAAAGAAAATAAGACTAACTAATTTAATCCAATTAATCCCTATAAGCCTTTATAAGTATGATAGAGAATTTCTGCAAATACAGTGAATAAGTACAAATTCTGAAATTGTTTTATTTAAGTGTAATATTCTAAACATTACTCTAACAGGTACAGAAACAGCCCATTATGAGAATTTGTTAAATCATTTTTTATAAGATATCCCAGTAAATCATTTTTAGGTGGAATTTTGCTCATCACCCTTTCGGGTCATTTGAAATAACGAACAAAACATGTTTCAGATTTGTTAGTTTAATAAATGTTGACTTCCAGTTTGATTATATCTGGCTATATATTTTGACTATTGTGACTTTTTTTTCTTTTCTTTTTTTTAGATTTTAGCCCCATTACATGAACACATATAGAACATGTGTGATATGTACTAAAAACAACAGTAGTTTTGTGTTCTTCTCTTCTTCTCCCACCCATTCATTAAAATGAAGTCCTGCCTATGGATCAACATTAACATCAAAGCGATCCATTCTGTAGCAGTGGTGTAGTCTTGGTGTAGTGTTTGCTCTGGCAGTTATGTTGCCATGGAAATGGTGGAGTAGTATTTTTAGTGATGAGCTTGGTGTGCTGATTTGAGCACATTGTAAATGTCTTGTTGACTGTGTATAATATGTGTGTTTTTCCAGGTGAGAAGTGTGATCCTGGCTGTGTAAACGGTTCGTGTTGGGCAGCAGGACCGGATCACTGTCAGAGATGTAAACTAACACTCACTCGAATACACACCGATACAATTACTGTCACACATTTCCAACCCTTTCCCTCCCCGGCATTATCTTTGTCTCATCATCTTATCTACTCTACACCATCTTACCTTTCTCCACCTTTTATCCTCCTTCCCTCCTCTGTCCCATTCACTCTCTCTTCCTCTCATCCCTTAATTTAACTTGACTTAATCAACAGTTAAACCTGACCGACTTCCAACAGTCTAGACCAGTGCTTCCCAACCTTTTACCTCAATGGACCCCTTTTCTGTCACTGAGTAAACTGATGACTGCTGGCTTAGTGACATTTTTTAATAAGTATTTCATATTATATTCATATTATATTCAACTGTAAAGCTGACTGAAATAGTGAACGTTATAACTTCAGGAAGATGGTGTAGAAAAGAGCAGTGTGGATGAATTATTCCCTATGAATATTACATGTGAGGTGAGTTTTCCTGATATTTTTAGGAACTTTTTATACAATTCTTTGCAATTTTTTAATAATCATACTCAATAGGCTTCTTTTTTGATAGATTCAGTGTTCCTGACTTTTGCCCATTGTTGTATTAGCTCTTTGTTTGTTTTAACTGTGTACTTTTCTACACAGAAATGAATGAAATGCTGATGTATGGGCCTACTGTATATATATATATACAGTATATATATAGATATAATTATATATTGTTTGCTGTCATTCAGCTTCCACCTGTGGGTAGAAGCTTGTCAGGCTTGTAGTCCTGGATTTCTCATTGCTGAAGGGCCTTCTCAGACTTCTTATAATCAAAAAAGCCTTGCGACTCCCCATGTAGTCTTAGTGACCCCAGGTTGGGAACCAGTGGTCCTTTATATTCTGATTGCTCGTCAAACTTTCATTGCCTTGTTATTCCATTAAATGTAAAATCTGAAGACATCAGACCCTCTGTTTGCTACTCTCCCTGCACAGATCCTTTTTTGTACATTCAATGTATATTTTTAGTGTGTAAACAAAACATAATTATCCTTCATGTTGATGAGCTGCACCACCAATGATGTAATCAAATGTGTCTCTACTAGTCACAAAGTTGCAGTGCGCGGAGCAGTGCAGCAGAAGGTGTCGCGGTCCAAAGCCCATCGACTGCTGTAATGAACACTGTGCTGCTGGCTGCACAGGACCTCGAGCCACCGATTGCCTGGTCAGTGTCTACTGCATTATCCTGCTACAGTACTGTTGGCCTTAACTCATGATAGCTGCAACAGTTTGCATGTAGTAGGTGCAAATGTGTGGGACATTTTAAGGTAACTTCAGAAAAACAGAATCTTGAGACCTACCTGTCTCCATCTGTCTCAAGATCCTAGTTAAGTCACACGTTAAGCAGGTCCCATATCAGGACAGGTGAGTTCTCGGTCAAGGCAGGCAGGTCCCAAACCAGGACCATAGGTGAGACACTGAACCGCAGGAAGCTCATGTCGTGTCATCAGAGGTAGATCACAGCCACCACAGTGAATAAGAGGCAAATTTGCTAAATAGTAGTCCAAATCATTTCAGTTTAGTTCAGACCAAATTATTTCATTAATTCTACCTCTTTTCTTTCAAAAATAAAATGTGTCAACTAACAGCAACTGTTCTCTGTGGCTGAGTTGTGCTTCATTTGTTATCCACCTTTTATATTTATAAAACTACAGTTACACATAATGAAGACACTGTCTCTCCTTCTGTCTCTCTACGTCTTCTCCAGGCCTGCAGGGATTTTAATGATGATGGAACCTGTAAAGATGCTTGTCCTCCTCTGACACTCTATGACCCCAAAACCCACCAGGTGGTCAACAACCCCAACGCCAAGTTCACCTTTGGGGCAACCTGTTTCAAGGCCTGCCCACGTATGGACTTTAAACTATTTTTTTTAATTTATTGACTTCACTCCTATAAATCATTCTGTATATCACCCATTCTTAAGACTTGGGACAAGCCGAACAAACATTATTTTTGGGGATTCCTCTTCTGTTAGGCTGGAAAATATATTTTAAAAGTTCAAAGTCTTGACTATTAAATCTTGTAATGGACCAACCTTCCAGTGATTTAATTTTTTCTTAAATAGTGTACATGATGGATGTCAGAGGTAAGATCTGACAGAGTTGACAAAAATTATTGTGACGGTCACTGACTCAATATGAACCCACAAGCACGACAAGACGTCAGTTCAATTCAGAATCCAAAAGGTTTAATCAAACAAACAGGCAAGGGTCAGAACCAGGAGATGAGGCAGAGTAACACAATGTTCAGGTGAAAAGGTAAGTGCTGGAATGCTACCGAGAAACTAAGACAATCTGGCAAGGGGGACAAGGGGAAATGGGCTAGTATATATACTGAGGAGCTGATGAGGGACTAGAGTGCAGGTGAGGAGATGGGCTGGGAACTGATGAGGGACTAGAGTGCAGGTGAGGAGATGGGCTGGGAGCTGATGAGGGAATAGAGTGCATGTGAGGAGATGGGCTGGGAACTGATGAGGGACTAGAGTGCAGGTGAGGAGATGGGCGTGGAGCCTCAGGTGAAGAGAATTAATGAAGGCCAGGCATGGAGGAATGACAGGATCTGTAATAACAGGAGAATTAGTCACCAAGAACAAACTACAGAGTGAATACTGAACACAGATCAGGAAGGATTTAAGACAGTTTTATATTTGTTAACTTCATAGCAGTGGTGGTGAGGAGCCATTTTATTTTTCAAAG
This sequence comes from Epinephelus moara, assembly GCF_006386435.1. NCBI lineage: Eukaryota > Metazoa > Chordata > Actinopteri > Perciformes > Serranidae > Epinephelus > Epinephelus moara. The sequence continues at coordinate 4,635,797 of NC_065516.1, forward strand.
TTGCTTAGAGTTCTCTTAATGCTAATTAAAACACTCATTTTTAAACAATAATTCATTAGTTAGTTTTAGATTTTAAGGGCTTTTAACACATTTTGAATTGTTTAAAGTTGTTTATTCCTGTCAAGGAGAAGGCTGTGTTTTGACAAAGGGCAAGTTTAGTAGTTAAACTAAAATTCACCATCCCACGGTTGTATGCCCTAGCGCATTAGACAAATTTGCCTGTAGTTTTTCGACTAACGGAAGTGCAGGGGCCTAGGGGATCGCTCAACCCCTTCACTTCTGGCGGTGCCCCCAGGGAATCGCCTTGTTGTTTACAAATACTTCCAGGTAGAAAACTGGCAGAGTTTAGCTATGTGTGTATATATATATATATATATATATATATATCACATTTTTCATGTCACTATATCACCGCTTAGACTAATCTGATGTTTGTAAAGTCTATAAACACAATGATTGAACAAACATTACTATCTCTGTGTGCACGTTTTGTAATTAATAACATGGTTATCGTAGATTAACTAACCGTTAGCTGTTAGCCCCGTTAGCGGTGTCTGTATTAACTCAGTAACTTAATAAACGGTCTGTGAAAAAAATATCTTTTCCAGCGGATATCTTAGTTACAACATGATTGAGCTAGCAAAGCAGTTTTGTGTTGCTATGTGTGGTATTTATTCAGTTTTGGGAAATCACGATGTCTAGAAAGCATCAGTGGCTGCAGCTGACAGGGACAGCTAACAGCAGCAGCAAAGCTAACATAAGGACGTCATCTGTTTAAAGCCTTCCATTGTCGGATACGACATGAAACTACTCCAGTTAGCTCAATCATGTTGTAACTAAGACATCCGCTGGAAAAAATATTTTTTTCACGTTGACGAGACGGCGTTTTGGGTGGAGCGGTTGCCATGGACACGGAGTTTGCTGTTTCTGTAGGTACACATTTCCTGGGGACACCTGCACGTCTCGGCCCCGCCCCCTCAATTGTGATTGGCTAAAGCGCAGCATCGTTCAAACTCAAAGCCCCGCCCTCCCCCCCCTCTCTAGTCGTCTTTCACACAGGGCTGCCGACAGATTCTACAATGTAAAATGCTTCACACACATTGTGCCCATGGCAGCACAGAAGATCTGTATGATCAGCACAAGTTCAACATTAGAGTCACCAATTCAGTATCTTCTGACCTTCTTTTCCTGAGTTATGACATTGAGTAAAGGACAGAAAAGTCTTTATGCTGATTATGATGTCACAGTGACATTGACCTTTGACCTTTTTGATATAACACATGATGATTTTATCCTGCTAGACATTTGTGTGAAGTTTTGTCATAATTAACATATGAATTCTTGAGTTATGGCCAAAAACATATTTTGTGAGGTCACACTGACCTTTACCTTTGACCTTCAATCACAAAATTCTAATCAGTTTATTCTTCAGTCCAAGTGGACGTTTGTTTCAAATTTAAAGAAATTCCCTCAAGGTGTTTTTGAGATATTGTGTTTGGGAGAATGAGACAGATGCAATGTCACAGTGACCTTTGACCATCAAAATCGCATCAGTTTATCGTCGAGTCTAAGTGAATGTTTGTGCCAAATTTGTAGAAATTCCCCCAAGGCGTTCTTATGCTATCGCATTTATGAGAGTGCAACAGACAAGGTAAAAGTGACCTTGATCTTTGACCGATGACCACCAAAAACTAATCAGTTCGTCGTTTAGTCCGGGTGGACATTTGTGCCAAATTTAAAGAAATTCCCTGAAGCTGTTCTTGAGATATCACATTCATGAGAATGAGATGAATGCTAGGTCATGGCAACCTTACACTTTGACCTTTGACCACCAAAATCTCATCGGTTCATCCTAGAATCCAAGAGAACCTTAGTGCCAAATTTGACTAAATTCCCTGAGGTGCTTTTTAGATATCATGTTTACAAGGATGAGACGTACGTACATACTGATGAATGGACAGATGGATGACTTGAAAACATAATGCCTTCAGCCACGGCTATCGCCAGTGTGGAGGCATAAAAACAAAAGGAGATCAAAATATTTTATAAATCATATTTATTTCATGTATATAAATCCTTTAAAAATAATGTTTTGCCCCAGAAACAGAATTAGTGTGTTATTAAGTTTTACTTTAAAAGTTTTTTTTTGTTTTTTTTTTTTTGGTAGAACAAGATTTGTCTCAGTTCTCAAGATTGGGTGATTTATCTTCAAATAATCACATTTAGTCCCCCTACAGGCTGCAGTGTTTATTACAGCCACCATAATAAAGTGTTGATAAATGTCCTTAAGTGATGTCACTTGAGTCAGCTTCAGTTGAAGACTTCAAGTGTAAAGTGGCAGTGTGCAGTTAGAAAGAAATGAGCTTAACAGACTTATGTAGCTCGCTGCTCTTCTGCGCTGCAGGATTCATCAGCTGCTGCACCACAATCTACCACCAGTTTGTTAGAGGGAGGGGTGCATTGTGGGTAATGTAGGTGCAAGGGAGAAGAATGTGGGGAACATAAAAGATGATATTTCTGGTTCTACTGCATCATTTTTTTTACTCTGGGCTCTAGTTTCCCGGCGCAGCGCAGGGTGGCGAACCCCCCGCGGAGAGCTAGTTTCGAGCAGTGCAACCCGAGGCACCCTCAGTTTGGTAGTTTGGCAGACCGAGGTGTGCTGAGATGGGTGTGGCGGCGCAGCAGGGGGAGGTGTTGACAGATCCAGCTTGGCGCAGTGACAGTTTCGTGCCAAAAGGCTTCGCCGAAGGTGCGCTAAAAGCTCGCCAGCTGAAACCAGGTCTACTGTCAGCGCAGGGGGAGCGCAGCCGGTGTAAGCCGAAGTTTGGCTGACCGGCGGACAGTGCGCACACGTCACCAAAACCTCACAGGCAGGTTTCCAGAATATCAGGCACATTAACGATGCAATAAATACCCAAAAAACCACTATTCAATGCAACTATCTGCAATCAGCACATAAATGTATCTCTATATCGACTGTCCCGTCACATCTGATGTCAGATCAAAGGGGATTGGCACCGTTTGGCACGTTTGGCACGCGTAATGGAAACCCAACCTGATTTGATTAACACAGCTGCAAACTAATGAGTTCACATCCCTCTCAGCCAACCACAAACAGCCACAGCATCAGATAGGGAGTATATATTCAGCATCTGTCATCTTAGAAAAGTCAAAAGAAAAGAAACAGAGTGAGACTGCGAGAGAGAAAGAGAGAGCGCGCGCGCACGAGAGAAACGCAACATTGATTTACAATTGTGGTGACCTCCTCCCAGGCTACCTTTGCATCATCAGCCCGTGGAGGTCTGCTCGCAGTTCCGTATATTCGGACACTGCGAGCTTGGACCTCCCGGACCAAAACATCAGTTTCCTCCTGGGAGAAGTTTGGCCGTCTGACGCTGCTGCTCTCTTCTGCCATGGCGAATTGAGTAAACTCTCATTACGCCTTCGCGCGGCGCATTTAAGGGCGAGGAGAGGGGCTCATTTGATTGGTGTGATGTGTGTAAAACCCACTCCACGCCTTCTCTCCTCCCTCTTTCCGACTTGCGCAGGTAGGAGGGATGGAGGTGGGAAAGAGGAGTAGCTGCGCCAGGCGCACGGTGTGCCAAAAAAATCCGCCTGGCCACACCCAGTTGGCGAAGCGCAGGTGCGCTGCGCCCCTGCCTCGCACGGTCTGCGAAACTAGAGCCCCTTAAGTCAGACAGGGTTTAAGGAGTGCAACAATACACCAATGGAGTCTTATAAACAAATAAAATTGTCCTTTGTTTTTGTTTTCATTTAGATAATTACGTGGTGACAGGTGGATCATGTGTTCGTACCTGCAGCGCTGGAATGTACGAGGTGGAGGAGAACGGAGTCCAACGCTGCAAAGCATGTGAAGGTCCCTGTCCTAAAGGTAGACTGAGACTGAGACAGACAGAGAGATAGACAGACATGAACACTAAACAAATAACTTGACAGAGTCTTTCTCTTCCCTCCAGCCTGTGACGGAGTCGGCATTGGCACTCTGATCAACACCATGGCTGTCAACGCCTCAAATATTGAATCCTTCCGGAACTGCACAAAGATAAATGGGGACGTCTCCCTCATTGAAACCTCTTTCACTGGGTAAGATACTCAGAACATTTAGTTTGAGGAAGTGCAGTGAAGGAAAAGTTCTGTGATCTTTGAAAGCAAGGCTTGAAACTAAGGTTTTTTCCTTTATTGGCTCTTCCAGCGACGCACACTATAAAATCCCACCCATGGACCCGGCTAAACTGGAGTACTTCAGGACAGTGAAGGAAATCACAGGTAGGTCAAAATTCATTAATGCTTCTCCTCATTCATCACACTGAATTGTTATGTTGAGTCTCCTGGTTATGATTGGTTCACACTGGTCTATCTATGTCCCAACCCTCAGCTTTGATCACGAGCTTTGGGTAGTGACCAAAAGAATGAGATTGCGGATACAAGCGGCCGAAATGAGTTTTCTCTGTAGGGTGGCTGGGCTCAGCCTTCGAGATAGGGTGAGGAGCTCGGACATCCAGAGGGAGCTCAAAGTAGAGCCGCTGCTCCTTTGCATCAGAAGAAGCCAGGTGGTACAGCATCTGATCAGGATCCCCCTGGGCACCTCCCATCAGAGGTGTTCAAGGCATTTCCAACTGGTGGGAGGTCCAGGGGCAGACCTAGAACACACTGGATAGATTATATATCTTGTCTGGCCTGGGAATGCCTTGGGATCCCCCAGGAGGGGCTGGAAAATGTTGCTGGGGAGAGGGATGTCTGGAGTGCTTTGCTCAGCCAGCTGTCTCCACGACCCGACCCTGGAGAAGTGAATGAAAATGGTTGGATGGATGGTTACGATTGGGGTTTTTTGAAGTCTTCCTATTATGATCAGGTTTTTGGAGTCTTACTATTATGATCAGGCTTTTGGAGTTTACTGGTTGTGATTGGGGTTTGGGGTCTCTAGGTTATGATCAGTTTCTAGGATTTTCCCAGTTATGATCAGGTTTTTGGAATCTGCGGGTTATGATATGTTTTTTTGGGGAGTAAACCGGTTATGATCAGGTTTTTGGACTCTCCTGGTCTTGATCAAGTTTTTGGAGAATCCAGGTTACATTCAGGTTTTTGGAGTATCCCAGCTATGTGACGCGCATGTAAACATCATATCCTGGTTTCAGAAATGTGGATATGCCACTTGATAAATACCAGGATACTGTGTGATGTAAACATCTGATCCAGATTTTTGATCATTCCAGGTCTCTCAAGTTTCTCATATCCTGAATAACTGAAAATCGTGACACTAACGCACTTATAAACACACTCATTGTGACTTCTGACCATTAACTTTCTGAGAGTTGGTTGCTGGTACAGAATTATTGACCATCTACTGACTGAAATTCACTGAATTGTGTCAAAAGCAACTACTTACAAAGTAGCACTGTCATTGAACAGTGCAGGTACAGTCTGGGTATATACAGTATGTGTTTGTGTGTCCTCCAGGTTTCCTGCTGATCCAGTCCTGGCCAGAGAATCTGACCTCTCTGTCAGTGTTTGAGAACCTGGAGATCATCAGAGGAAGAACAACACGAGCGTGAGTCAGCTGATAAATATATTGTTATAAAAAAAACATGAAGTTTTGAATACAGGAATTTTACTTGTAACTGAGTATTTCTACCTTGAGGTAATATTACTTTTACTTACTGTAAGTGAAAGATCTTCCACCACTTTTTACTAGTTAAATATTGAATATATTTCATAAACCTCCCCTCATAATAAATCTTTCTGGTCCAGTCAGCACAGTTTGGCGGTAGTGAGGGCAAAGCACCTCCGCTGGCTGGGCCTGCGCTCTCTGAAGGAGGTGAGTGCTGGCCGGGTGATGATAAAGGACAACTCTCAGCTCTGCTACACTGGGCCCGACCAGTGGACCCGCCTCTTCAGATCCAACGACCAGACCACCAGCATGCGCAACAACGCCCCCCCCGAAGTCTGTGGTGAGTTCCTGTGTTTGTGTGTGTTGGGGTTGTAACTGTCATCACTGCTAATAGAAGTGAATAAAATGGGAAAATTTGCTTGTGTGTTTCAGAACAACAGAATCAAACCTGTGACCTGGAATGTACAGATGATGGCTGCTGGGGTCCAGGTCCTACCATGTGTGTGTCCTGTCGCCATTTCAACCGGTGGGGGCGCTGTGTGGCATTCTGTAACCTGCTGCAGGGGTGAGAGAGCTTTGAACCACAGCAGATTCTCCCTGCTGGGACTTGCACCTGTGAACTTTTTACCTAATATGCCCCCATGTGAAAATATTATTAGAATTTTGTTTTTTTTGTTCAGTTTTTAAAGCTTTTGATGTTAGTAAACTTGGAGTATTTGCAGTACAAACTTATTACTAAACTTTTTAAATACACTTTACACAAAATATAATCAACAAATTTAATATGATGCATCATCACATGGGAGACATGCCAGGTGAATCGGCTAATTTTTTTTACTAACAGATATTACCATGAAACTTCCCCAGTTGATTATTTACACTAAGACAATTATGTTTTATAATACAAGTTTTCTGAAATTATATGTGTAAATATGAAACTGAGACATCATTAGCCCAAAATCTCAAAATTGACCAGTGCGTGAAAAAACACTTTTCATCTGGGGTGTCTTGCCTTGAGATAAACAGACACTTTTATGTATTTAAGTATATTCTGATGCTTATACCTTTATACTTTTGCATGGGTAAAGTTTTTCACGGTATTTCTATACTGTGGTATTACTACTTTTTCTGAAGTAAAAAGGCTGTTATTCTTGTATTCCATCACTGCTTTTATTTGGCACTTTACCTTACATGTATAAATCTGTGCTCTATGATAGGTTGTCCTTTGTGATCTTCTGTCCTGACTGTAGATTTTTCTTTGTGTGTTTTTGCAGCGAGCCCAGAGAGGTGGAGGTGAACGGCAGCTGTGTCAAGTGTCACCCGGAGTGTCTGCTGCAGAGAGGGACCCCAGCCTGCCATGGACCGGTCAGTCCAGCTTCTGCTGGGGTTCATTTCTAATGTACAAATCTTAATATGTGAAGTATCAAATGGTGCCAGACTGTCAGAGCACAGCCTGTCTGTTATCATCTCTCCTACTCTTTGATTGATTCTCACATTAATTTGCGCTCATTGATATGATCAACTATGGAAATAAAATATTACATTTCTTGTGCAACAAACTAATCTAAACTCAAGGGTCCACTTACATTTGCTCAACTTTAAACCATAAATCATGCCTTCAGCATGGTCTTCCTCAGCTGAATAAGAACGTCTCATGGCTTAAACGTAACATACAACTAACGATAAGTTAATAAGTTAGCGCTTTTCTCAATGAAATTCCTTATTACTGAGCGCTTTACACCAACAAACTAAAGAAAATAATAATTTCATATAATTTGAATGATTTTGATCGATGAGAAATTAAAAGCAGGATAATGATTCACGGTTCCCACACATTTTCATGGACAAAATTTCAAATCTTTTTAAGGACTCATAATAAGTTTCCATTTCAGAAAAGCATGTGCTTCACTGTGTCTGCTGCACTTGCCAGCCCACTCATAGTACTTTTCAAAACACGCAGCAGAATTTCACTTTCCACAACAAACGCTGCCACACTACATCACACATACACATAACCTTTCTTTAAGGGGAAGGCTTGGCGGTATTTGTCATGAAAAATGAGAACAGCGTGAGTTTTCCTTTTGTCTCAAACAGCAAACAAGTTGTTTGAGTTAATTTGCTGTAATTGACAATGTATATTCTGTGTTGCAACTATTGCACATCGCAATGTTGATGCTGAAACGATATATCATGCAGCCCTCAGTTGACGTATATTGGATTCACAATGGCATACAAAAGTTTGTGCACCCCTGGTCAAATTTTTAATTACTTTGAATAGTTAAGTAAGTTGAAGATGAACTGATCTCCTAAAAACATGAAGTTAAAGATGAAACATGCTTTTTAACATTGTAAGCAAGATTACCGTTTTAATTTTTGTTTTATACAATTTTAGAGTTAAAAAAAAAAAAAGGAAAGGAGCACCCTGCAAAACATTGTGCACCCCAAGACATTTGAGCTCTCAGACAACTTTTATCAAGGTCTCAGACCATAATTAGTTTGTTAGGGCTCTGGCTTGTTGACAGTCATCATTAGTAAAGGGCAGCTGATGCAAATTTCAAAGCTTTATAAATACTGTGACTCCTGAAACCTTGTCCCAACAATCAGCAGCCATGGGCTCCTCTAAACAGCTGCCTGGCACTGAAAACTAAAATAACTGATGCTTACAAAGCAGGAGAAGGCTGTAAGAAGATAGAAAAGTGTTCTCAGGTAGCTGTTTCCTCAGCTCATAATGTAATTAATAAATGGCAGTTAACAGGAACTGTGGAGGTCAAATTGAGTTCTGGAAGGCCAGGAAAGCTTTCTGAGAAAGCTGTTTGTAGGATTGTTACTGTACGTTCACACCAAAAGCTGCCAGAGCTGCAAAGGCGTCAGGTCTAATTCATTTTCAATGGACATGTGGCGACTAGAGGCGTTTTGAGCTGCAAAAGCGATGAGCGGCGGTTTGGCAAATTGAGCTGCAAATCAAAGTTGAAGACTGGTTAACTTTAAGCAAATTAGCTATGACGCGTTTGAGCTGCAAATGACCAGCAACCAATCGGAATGTAGATGTCCATCGCTTGTGTGGAACCCAGAGAACATCTTCGGAACGTTTAGTTCCTACCACACGTTCGTTCCTACTTCAAAACAAGCAGCAAGCTGTCAAACTGATCTATGTTCAGCCTGAAGTAGCGCTGGGACCTCTCCCCATCCAGCCGCAGCTCCCGCACCAGCCGATGATATTCCCCATGCTGTTCATGGCCCTGGAGGATATCGTAAACCCAGACCCGATGGCGGCTACATCCACGCAGGTACCACACAGCAGCACAAATTACAAGAGTGTCTTCTTCCTTGTTGAATCGATACACAAGTGTGGACAAGCGCACGTACTTACACAATTTGTGTTCTGGAACGCTTGTTATTAGCGGGAATGCAATTCATTTGCTCTCCTTACCACCTGTTTAACTAATCGCACTGTAGGCATTCGAATCCAAACCATTGACAGTGTTTCCTCTAGGTTTACAGCTTTGGGGTGAAATAATAAATCAAAATTTTTTGCTCATTTTCAGTTCTGGTTTGGCCCACTTGACATGCTGCTGTGTTGTGCTACGGCCATGCTGGAATTTGTTATTTACGTGACAACGCCTGAACGCAACACAGGCTGTGTGTGTTTAATGTTTAATGTCAGACCTATTTAGAATTTTTATTCTGTTTTCTTTGTCCAAATGTGAGCGTTTCTGTACTCAGGCAAATGCACAAAGTCACATTTCTGTGCTCCAGCCAGTAACCTGCTTTGCGGCTCCTTTAAATTGAGAAGCATAATCGAACGTTCAGAATTTGATGTCATGAGCAGCTTGAGCTGCTTTCACTGCCACGAATATTTATTTATTATCTAAAGAGCTTTTTGAACACAGTGAGCATGGGTATGTTTGGAGAAAAACAAGAATTTCATAAAAAGAACATCTGTCCAACTGTTAAACACAGGGGTGGATGGATCATGCTTTGGGCTCGTGTTGCAGTCAGTGGCATGGGGAACATCTTATAGGTAGAGGGAAGAATTGATTCAGTTAAATTCCAGTGAATTCTGGAAGCAAACATCACACCATCTGTAAAAAAGCTGAAGATGAAGAGAGGACGGCTTCTACAACAGGACAATGATCCAACACACACCTTGAAATCCACAAAGGACTACCTCAAGAGGTGCAAACTGAAGGTTTTGCCGAGGCCCTCACAGTCCTAAACATCATTAAATATCTGTGGATAGACCTCAAAAGAGCTGTGCACTCTTTGCTGGTTACAAAAGGTGTTTAGAAGCTATGATACTTGTCATGGGAGGCTCTACCAAGTTCTGACCATGCAGGGTGCCCAAACTTTTGCTTCGGGCCCTTTTCCCTTTTTGTTGTTTTGATGCTGTAAAAGATTGAAATTAAAAAGGGATCTTGTTGAAGAAGTATGTCATCGTTAACTTCATGCATTTTTGAAACCAGTTCATCCTTTACTTGCTTTATTTTTCACAGTTAATACAATTTAAAACAGGGGTGCCCAAACTTTTGCATGCCACTGTATGTTATGTCAACAGCTAACTTACAGAACATAAGTTTGCTGTTATGTTATATTACGTGGAAGGTTACCACCTGAAGATTAAAGTAACAATTCATTTCATTATACACAACACAGTTTTCCAAATCTTTAAATGATTCTTACTAATTCCATGACTTTTCCAGGCCTGGAAAACAAGATTGTGAAATTCCATGTCTTTTCCAAGCTTCCATGACCATGGGAACCCTGATAATTACTGAGTAGTGAAAAACTTTAAGAACTCACCAGATTTTCTATAAATGACTCCTTAGTTGCCTTCATCCCTCCTCTGTCCCCATCTGCAGGGGAAAAACCAGTGCTCCCAGTGCGCCCATTTTAAAGACGGCCCCCACTGCGTGCCACGCTGCCCCCATGGTGTGCTGGGAGACAGAGACATGCTGATCTGGAAATACCCTGACAGGACAGGCCAGTGCCAGCCCTGCCACCAGAACTGCACCCAGGGGTGAGACACATGTTACTGATTCATCCTGCAGTGCTCATTGACGTCTCTGATGATATATGGATTAATAAAAGTGAGTTGAATAAAAGGAGTGTTGTTTCTCTGTGTCTGCAGGTGTTCAGGTGCTGGACTCTCTGGATGCACCGGGTAGGCACTTTGTTGCAGACTGTTTCAGTTCCCACTAGGCAGAATCAATTTTATTACAGTAACTTTCAGGAAGAAATTGCTATCATCACCTGCATAAAACCAAATGATGCTGAGCAGATGCTACCTCAGTTGGGTAGTTTTTAAGCCACCTGAAAAAAATCAGCATCAGTTAAAGTGTATGCTATATTTGGAATATTTTCACCGCTTTACCTTGTCAGACTTTTCTGACATGGAATTAAAGTTGTTTTATCAAACTCGCCAGACTCCATTGTCATTTCACAACAAATTTGCCGATTTTGCATATCTCAGCTATTGTAATCAATCGCCAGTTTTCTATCCAGAGGTGATTTTTGTTGTCAGTGCAACATCAAATTGACTCGGCCTATAAATCTGTGTGTTGTCTTCAATCTTGTCTGCTAGTTGATCTCATTTTATCTTCTGAAAGCTTATGTCAGAGCTTCACAAAGATCTAAATAAACTTCAACATCTTTGAGAGAGTTAGACTGCCAGTAGTAGTCGGATTGTGCCAACCCTCTAGTCCCCCTCGGACGGAAAACGTCCTTTTCAGTCATTTTTCATTTTTTATTTTTTGATAACTTTGGCTGTGTTCATGCATATAGCATGACATTTGGTCAGAAAATTTATTTTTGGTGATATTTTTGAAATTTTAAAGCCGCTCCTAAATCAGGCCTAAAATTCACAAATGACAACCTTTTACGACACCTCGCCCCCTCGGACGAAAAATGTCCCCATTAAAACCCATTAAAATGACTTTTTTCTTTTTATTCCCCTGCAATTTACATAAAAAACATGATTTATTTCTATCTCTGGCAGTTAGGTTGGTTAGAGAGACCCAAGAATAGTAGGAAAAAAAACAAAAAACAGATGGGGCCAATTTCAATTTTTGGGGCCCTGCTGTCTTTTCAATGCAATTCCTGGTTTGGCCACTTGAGGCACTATAGGCCCCTAACAGGGAGGGCAAATGCAGAGTAGATCAACAAATGGTCTTGCTGTGCTCATAAGGATGTGAGTGTGGTCTGTATAAAAATATTGCAATATTAGTTTGTGTGTGTGTGTGTGTGTGTGTGTGTGTGTACATGGGCTCAAAATACACAATGTCAAATCCCTGTGTGAAAATATAGCTAAATGTAAAACCATATATTCTGTATTTATTCATCACATTCTTGTGGCAACTTAGAAACATGAATTTGATGATATTAGTCATGCATTCCAGAGTTAGGGGATCAAAATGGAAGTTTTTACTAAAATCCAGCTGAATCATTAATTTTCTCCTGCTTCCCCAGCAGTGCAAACACACACACTAAGTAATAAGCAGTAAAATTGCCTGTATTTTTCTCCTATTTTTTAAGGTAGGTAGGTGAGCCAATTAAACAAATGCTAAGTTTGTGTTGATATGGATGTCTGGGGGTTGTGGCTGTGTAGCTACTAAAAAAATATTGTGTGTGTGTGTCTGTGGCTACAAATTGCAAATTATGAGCTGCAGGTTGGTAAGGTTACATTACTGTTCTCTCTCTCTCTCTCTCTCTCTCTCTCGTTCACTCACACACACACACACACACACACACACACATCCACCCACTTTTACTCATCCATACACTCACACACACGCACGCACATGCACGTGCAGGCACAGGCTTTCAAACTCAATAGAAAATAATTTAGACATTCATATGTGCAGTTCATTTTTGTATAGATTTCAGTAGTAGTGTGATGTTTTGTGATATTTCAGGGGTGTGTGCATGTGTGAGTGTGTGTGCGCGCGTGTGTGTGCGTGTGTGACAGATCAGTTATTGAAGTGTTGATATAAAAGTAAACTTGACTTTATCAAAGGTCATGTGCACGTGTACATGCACTTACACAGTGACATACACATCTGCAATCATGCAATCAGTTTACTGGACTTCAAAGGTGCCAATACGGAGTAAACAAAAATAAAACTGACTTCATTTAGGTCAGTGTGTTTATGCAACTGGAGTCGGAGCAAAAGCTATAAATGCATATAGCTCGGCTGACTCGTCATTGCATTCATCCAGCATGGGGAGGAAATACTGTTACACACTGCATCACTGACATATACCATACTATGATAATTAAAAAAAAAAAAAAAAAAAAAATCTAGCGTTTAGTGTATAGAAAATAATTCATAATTCATATTTTTTCATAAAAGTAACAGTGAGTCTATGGAAAGGAATTTGTATTTAAAGGGTTAAAAATCCTCCAAATGAATGAATATGGTATGTATAACCTGGGCAGGAGTTGGTTAAAAGATTTAAGCAAAAAAAGTAGAAAAAATATTAATGTTTAATATTTTTATGGTTGTTTTTTAACAAGGACCAAAAACGTCCCAAATGGGAAAGGTGTCGGTGTTTATTGAAAAATTGAAACTGCACAAAAAATAATAATGCATCAAAATTGGTGTTGTTATTAATCATTCACATATCCCAGACTGTGATGATTAGAAAAAAAATGTATCCAACATTTATTATATAGAAAGTAACTCATAATTCATGTTTTTTTTTATAAAAGAAACAGTGACTTTATGTAAAGAAAATGGCATATAAATTGTTAAAAGTCCTCAAAATGAATGACTATTTGGTATGTATAATCCGAGTAAGAGTTGGTTAAAAGATTTAAGCAAAAAAAAGTAGAAAAAAATATTAATATTTAATATTTTTATGGTTGTTTTTCGACAAGGACCAAAAACGTCCCAAAGGGGAAAGGTATCGTCTTTTATTGAAAAATTGAAACTGCACAAAAAATAACGATGCATCAAAATTGGTGTTGTTATTAATCACTCACATATCCCAGACTGTGATAATTAGAAAAAAAAAATCCATCCAATATTTATTATACAGAAAGTAATTCATAATTCATTCAGGAGTTGGTTAAAAGATTTAAGCAAAAAAAAAAAAAAAAAGTAGAAAAAAAGATTAATATTTAATATTTTTACGGTTGTTTTTCAACAAGGATGAAAAACATCCCAAAGGGGAAAGGTGTGGTTTTATATAAGGGGACCTGAGGGTTAAACATGTTAAAGTAACCTTTCCTTTCACCTGAATAACATCTCTAAAGGTGTATTCAGACAGGAAGTGTGGCCTTTGACCACATGTCGATCTAGTTCCAACAGTGCTAACCTTAGACTAACCTTCTGTTGCTGTTGTAAAGTCTGGAGAGGAGCTTTGCTAAAGTTAATTCCAGCTTGTTGAAAGAATTATTGGAACCTGTTCCTGTTTAACTCTGCTCACATCTTGATGCTAAGCTTCCAGTTTGTTTAACCAATGACTGCTGATTTCTTCAGTTGCTCAGAAGGATCTTTGTCTCTTTCAGTTGTCAGTCTGGTTTAACCATTGTACAGTGTTCTCCACGTACAAAACAAACCCTTCATACTAAATAACATCTGTTTGTAACGAGGACTTTCTACAACCTAAAACCATCAGAGACCATTTAAACATATAGAGTGAATAATACTGTAACAGTTGAAGGACAGTTGATGAATTCTCCATTACCATCCTAAATTTGAAGAGGAGTAGAATGCCAATAATAAATGTGAGTCACTGGGAATTCTACCTCTACATAAATAAATATAAGTGGGAGTTAATGAGACTCATATCCTTAAATTTGAAAGCAAAGTAATTTCAGTGCTAAGTCTTCCCTTGCATGCTGATAACTTTAGATGGCATATAAAGGTTCAAGATGCAAGCACAGGTGTTTGTTACCTGCAAGGCATTTCTGCCTGTCTTACCTCCGCTGGTGCCAGCAGGCCAGCTGCAGGGTCGTCAGCTGGGAGCCACTCTTCACAAATGTTTCACCACTTGAATTCCAGGACATCTCTAGGTGGTGGGGCAGCGGTGGGGACATCTCCTTACTGCTCCCTGTGACTGGCCCTAGGATCCTTGGTTCCCCTACAGCCAGAAGCTGCCTCCTTGGCCAGTTCCCTGAGTGCGTTCTTTCGCTTGGACCCAGTGATTGACGGTTTTTAGCAGCTGCTGGGTGAATTTTCCAACCAAGCCTCTGCATCTGACTTCCACAGGGTAGGCGCATGCCTTCCACCCTGCCTCAGTGCAAGCTCACTGTACTTCTCCTTTTTCCTCTCAAAGGCTGCCTCCATCACTTCTCCCCACAGCACATTGAGTTCTGCCATGATTACTGTCTTGGCACTCCCTCCGGTTGATGTTTTCCGCTTCAGCTCCTTGCCTGATGAAATGTATCTGTGGTTTGGAGAATGACAGGCTGGCTCTGTTGGCACTTGGTGGTGCCGCCATCTGTACAGGCCATGAGTCAAAGCTGAGCTGCAAGTTTGGATTTTGGGCAGCACAGAGACTGCAGTTTGTTTCCAAGCCATACCAGAGATATATGTTCTGGTGGCTTGGGAGGGTGTCATATATGGACCTGATGAGGAAGCTCAGTGTTGCCTAAGGGATCATCCACATGTCTACCCAGGTTATGACCCCTTTTGGTGACTGCCTCCCAGTTTGTCCATCTTCCTTGATTTTGTATGTCTCGTCCTCCATCCTGATCACTTCTAAGACGACTATCTCTTTTCTTTCCTTCTTCGTGGCTTTTGACCACATCTAAGGGTCTGGTCCTCACCCCAGCCCTGTGTTGCCCTGCTGTAACCACCCGACAGTCTCCTGATGCTGAAGTTGATTGATGGCCTGGTCAACTGGTTATACAAATTCAGCATGCTTAATCTGAATGGGAGTCAATGGAAGTTTTACCAGACCATGCTAAGTGAATTCTAACTTAATGTGCCTAAACTGCATGACTATGGTGAATCATTTAAATGGGAGTCTACGAGAAATTTTACAAATGTTTTTACCTCTGTATAATTAATAACAAAAATGTCCACTTTGTGTGTCCTCACAGTGCTGCCACCCACTCCATGTTGGCGGTGGGCGTGGTTGGTGGGCTCTTGATTGCTGTCATTGTGTCATTGGTTATCTTTGTGCTGCTGCGGCGACAGCAAATAAGGCGGAAGAGAACACTGCGCCGTCTGCTGCAGGAGAGAGAGGTGGGAGAGGCTTGTGTTAAGTTCATTGATGCAAACTTTTCCAGTGATAACTTATTTCCCATAATGAAGATGAGACAAAACAGTTTTTGTCGACTAAAATATACTAAAAATGACGAGGAGTTTTGAGTACAGTATTAATAGTGAATATAGGAATTGCGAATAAAATTAAAACTAGAGAGAACATAACAACATACACAGATGCAGTGTGTCATCTGTATAGAACCCTTGTTAATATTTGAATCCCATGTACATGGGCTGTTTTGTTTTTGGAGGAATCAAATAAAGTTATTAAAATGTGTGTGTTGTAGCTGGTGGAGCCCTTGACTCCGAGCGGTGAAGCTCCTAATCAGGCGCTGCTGAGGATCCTGAAGGAGACAGAGTTTAAGAAAATCAGGGTGCTCGGCTCTGGGGCCTTCGGGACTGTCTTCAAGGTGAGGTTGTTTGATACATGCAAAATAACATTTCATGAAACTTTTACTGAAGCCACTGTGTCTCAACTTTTAAGCCTTGGAGTGGAAATGTAGGACAATCCACCACTTTATTCCACCGCAATATCCCGACAACTACTGGATGGATTGTCATGACATTTTGTACGAACATGCATGGTTCCCAGAGGATAAGTCTTATTAACTTTGGTGATCCTCTGACTTTTTATCCAGCGCCGTCATCAGGTCAAGAAGTTAATGTGTACAATACTTTGGTTTATGACCAAATACCTGCAGAACTAATGACATTCATCAGCCTCAGCTTGACTCTTTGTTTACTGATAATTACAAATGCTAACATGCTAACACGCTAAACTAAGATGGTGAACATGGTAAACATTATACCTGCAAAACATCAACATGTTAGCAGCATGTAGACTCTGCTTGCTGCTATAACTACTGTATTTCCATGATTAAAAGTACTCCATTTATTTATGGAGCCATGCAGCCACTGTCAACACTGTCATTACAATATTTCAAAGTAAAAAGCCTTGTGTGAACAAATCAGGGGATTCTGTCAACAGACATGCTGTCAAAGGGCTTTTATCTTGAAAAGGGAACAAAAAAGGTTGAGTTAAAAAATATTTATATTTGAAATTGCACTGAAATGTGATATAACCTCAGTATGATTATCAAAAGAACATTTTCACTGTTAAATTTTGCTGAAACGTGGAAAAAATGTGTAAGACTCCTATTCTTTAGATGTTCCACAGCTGAGCAGCAGCTGGGCTGTGTCTAAAGTTGTGTTCACACCGGACCTGTTTTTTTTATTCACTAGAGACGAGTTTACATACAAAGTCAATGCAAACGGGCGATTGAGCATATATTTGCCTGGGAGAAAAATTGCTCGGGCTCCAAGCAACAGCGACAGAGCGATTTCTCGCTCGTCGCTTGAGATGAGAAATCCCATCTGGAGCTGTATTTCGCTGGGTCCCATCGCTTGCAGCAACGCTGATTGGCTGCCGTAATCCCGGGTGCTTGACTGTTATGACATGTCAGCTTCATTAAAAGTATAGCTGCAAATTAAAAGCAACAATAGATGTAAAAACACACAGACACAATACATCTCTGATCAGTTCCCTAATTTAATTTTAACAATTTTTTCAATCTTCTACAATTTCTCGTTTTATTTTATGGAAGTGATCAATGTAAGTGCACTTGTCCTAGAGCCGCCACAACGGTTTTTATAATGCAAATAACTCTGTTTAGATAAAACCTACAAGCTTCTCTTCCTATGACTTTTACTAAAAATGTGTCCTGTATGTTTTCTGAATCCTTTAAGTTACAAAAATGAAACACACTAGACTTCTGAGCATTTATACCTCCAACCGCAGCAGAGCGCTGCTGAAAGTTATACATTTTGATACATACAGGTGGCTATACATATTGCAAAACTCTGTAAAAGTACACCAAAGCATACATTTTCGTTTCCAAATATTTATTTGAAAACTAAACCATTCATACAGTCAATAAAAAAATATTTTGTTAATAATAAAAAACGAATGTAATCTCAACAGTGACCGCGCCAGCCGGCGGGACTGC
>NC_065516.1:4653896-4656648 GCF_006386435.1 Epinephelus moara
GCAGTCCCGCCGGCTGGCGCGGTCACTGTTGAGATTACATTCGTTTTTTATTATTAACAAAATATTTTTTTATTGACTGTATGAATGGTTTAGTTTTCAAATAAATATTTGGAAACGAAAATGTATGCTTTGGTGTACTTTTACAGAGTGTTGCAATATGTATAGCCACCTGTATGTATCAAAATGTATAATTTTCAGCAGCGCTCTGCTGCGGTCGGAGGTATAAATGCTCAGACAGATGCATTGTGTGTGTGTGTGTTTTTACATCTATTGTTGCTTTTAATTTGCAGCTATACTTAAGCACTACTATTGTATTTTCATTATTCTTATTTTTTAATCATTTTAACATATTTCTAAAGTTCATCATCCTGTTATTTCTACATTGAATGTAATAAATATTATTAGGGTCTGTGGATTCCTGAAGGAGAAAATGTGAGGATCCCAGTAGCCATCAAAGTTCTCCGAGAGGCCACATCACCTAAAGCCAACAAAGAAATCCTGGATGTAAGACTCCTCTTTTTATTCTCATTCTTCTTTTCATCCACTGCTTCCTCCTTATTTTTTCTCGTTCTCTTCCTCTTCTCCTTCTGCTTGTTGTTCATCTTTCTTCTTCTCACTTTGCTTCCTCCTTACACAGCCAGATTATCACTGATTTGTGGAGTCAAATTAATTATTTATGCATTTATGGGCTGCGAAATCATGCTCCCAAAGGTTTTAATTATTTGCCTTTTCCTTTAAATGTGGATATAAAACTGTTTGAATTTGATGTTGGATTGAGATACATGGATACACTTTAGTTTTCACTTCTTGATCACTCGTCCCCACATGAGAAAAAAACATTGATAACCTGAATTTTAATCTGAGTGAGCAAAATGAATAATTAAAGGGTATGAAACACTTAATTAATGGACAAAATAAATATTCTTAAGGCTCATCTAAGTAAATTTAGAGAGTAATCTATCAAACTTGATCCCTGCCAGACTCCTGCTTACCTCATCCTGCAGTTACATGGTCAGTTCATGACGTCCTGTGGTGATTGAGGACTTTGTGCTGGTTTTACTGAACATGTTTCAACACCAACGTACTTGTTTGTGTGTGTGTGCAGGAGGCGTATGTGATGGCAAGCGTGGATCACCCTCATGTGTGTCGTCTTCTGGGAATCTGCCTGACGTCGTCAGTCCAGCTGGTGACTCAGCTGATGCAGTATGGCTGCTTGCTGGACTACGTCCGGCATCACAGGGAACACATCGGCGCTCAGTGGCTGCTCAACTGGTGTGTCCAGATAGCTAAGGTGAGCCCAGATAAACGGGTTCAGTCTGACTGTAAATCATCTGCTACAAACCTGCAGCCCTCTGCTCATGAGCTCACAGAAAAAAAAAGAAGATCTCCCTCCTTGCTCGTTCTGTGCCTGAGGCATCAGCTCTATCTGCAGCTCCTGTAAGCCTGTTGAGACCTATTAGCCTGAATACAGTGGGAAACTGTGTTTGTGTGTGTGCGTGTGTGTGTTGAGACAGTGTTAATCTGTTCAGACTGTTTTAAGTCTCACTTGGATTTTAAAGTGCTGGGAAAATCACAAACAACAAGGTCATGAGCTCAGTGTGAAATCTTTGTTGTTCAGCATTAAGCTGCCAGTTTACTCCCTCTGAGCTGTCGGACGGTGGAATAGATTTGGATTAGTGGGTCTGTGTCTGACAACTCCCCTAAGGCTCCATCCCATTTTTTATTTTTACTGTACCGTTGACCCTTGTTATCAAGTGGCCCTTTGCCCCAGAGTTACAGAGTTACAAGGGTTAATGGTTAAAATATTCCCCTTTGAAATGCTAGGCCGTTTTTCGCTTGTTTCCAAACTGTGTCCATCTGCCATTGTGCTCGTGACTCAACTATCTCATGCCCAACTCCTAATAAGGACCAGCTCCAGTCCCTGATTGGCTGACCGACCAGTTTTGCAACACATGACGCGTTTCCTGTCGTAAAGCAGATTTTTTCCGCGAAATTTCGGCACCGGTGGCGGAAGCTTATTACAAAGATTGCAAAGCCACTAAGTAACCTATGTAAACGCTGATAGTCTGATTTTAATGTGGCCACTACTCTGTGCAACGCACATTATTTTCATAACGATATATTTAGGAAAAGATGCTATCTGTTGTCTCTTTAACAGTAATCTGTATGACACAATGAGACAGAGAGAGAGAGAGAGAGAGAGATGCAGACGGTAATAACAGTAGCTTACAACAACATAAATTGAAGTAATAATATTATAATAATAATTACGGCTACTGTGGTACAATATGTTGAAAGTATATATTAATATCTGATAGTATACATGTGTGACAATAATCATATGTGTATAATAACAGTAGAAGTATGACTAATGATAACAGCAGCATAGGGTTGTCATGATACTAAAATTTCAAACTCCATATCGATACCCAGGAAAATATTCAATACTCGATACCATTTTCGATACAGCAGCAAAAAATTAAGAGGCATGTCATTTTTTAAATAAAGATCAGAACAGTAACATCAATGATAACAACAAAAAATTCCCCCCAAAATAAATAACAACCAGAAACAAGATCTGTCCATACAAATGTATTTATCTACAGCCCTGTTTATTTTCTGTGCTTCTGGTGAATTGGCACCATATTTTTGTTGCTGATCAAATAGAGTTGGTAGTTTAGGCTCAGGATGCTCCTGTTTCTACCTCACTGTGTGATCAGAGAACCAGGGGTTACGGGAGAAACCAAACGCT
>NC_065516.1:4657777-4660018 GCF_006386435.1 Epinephelus moara
AGGCTCTGGCTCCTGATCTACTTTTGGAGACTTTAGGGACCACGAGTAACCCTGCGTTCTCAGAGCGCAGTGTTCTGGTGGGATAATATGGCATTATGAGCTCTCTAAGATATGACGGAGCCTGACCATTTGAAGCTGATGATTTGTCTTGTGTGGGCTACAGGCAACCTATGGTAGTTGTTAGGACACTCATGATTCGTTCACAACTTAAGTTTTGTGCTGTCAATCGATCAAACAAGTCATCAAATAAAAAATACTGCTTTATTATCAGACCACTAGCGGTGCTCTGTAGGCTAACATTAGCACCCTGTGCTTCTACCATGCCAGTCTACACTGATACTAGAGGAGCACTAACAAGTGAAGCAACTTTGCTGTTGGAATTTAGTTAAATTTCGGGCATCTTTTGCCATCACAGTGGAAATGCAACATGGAAATATGTCAGTAAGCAATGCACAATGTATCTGCTCTGCAATAACTAGAAACAACTGTAGAACGATGTTTATGCTGGGTTCAGACTCTTAACAGTGACAGTGACTCAGTCACTGTGTCAGATTAGGAGATTATGGAGTCATAATATCTTGCTGTGACTTGGCTGACAGACATGACAGACTAATTGTTGGTCTACCAGCAATTGTGCTCATCTTTCACAATGTGTGTGATGTCATTGGGACATGTTCTTGTCCTACTTTTATTATTAATATTTTAGTCACTGTAGGTATTCGTGTCCCAGCTGAACTGTTTTTGTAGTAACATAATAAATTGCCACCAGATGGCAGGAGCTACATTTGAAGCACAGAATGAAAACCATGCAAGTCAAGTTCCTGCAGATGTTTCAAAATAAAAGCCTATGTCCCTTGAGGGAACATTTGAAAGGCTGTGGTGTTGTTGCCATAACTCCACAAATTTTTTGTCCATTTCACAATTCTACCTTATAGCAGCACTTGCAACATTGCTCCTCTTTTGCTTTGCCATGTTTACAGTTCTCCACGGCAGCAGATAGCAGATGTGTTAGTATTTGTCAAAATCACGGCTGTGTTGGAAAGAGTCGTGGAAGGCTGAAAAAAAAAAAAAAAATCAAATATGCTAGTCTATTTATCGGGATGTCATGAGGCGTCCTTATTATGATACAGGTTGACCTGTATTGACCTGTGTTGACCTTTGATCACCAAAATGTAATCAGTTCATCACTGAGTCAGATGGACAGTTGAGCCTTTGACGGTATGTAGTAGTTTTCAGAGGACCTAGAACAGTTTGGTCCCAAAACGCTATATGAAAGGCACTTCAACAACACACTTTGGCAAAAATGTCCATATTAACTCAACTTTACGAATAAATACTATTTAAATTTGTATAGCCAGCACTTTTCTCAACAGAGTGCTTTAACAAAGGACAGGAGAGACACTAGTAAAAACATTAAATTAAATATTTAAAAAAGGCGTGTTTTTGTTCAACATTAAAATAAAATAGAGAAGCATCAATACAGACTGTGAACATGAAAGAAGACTCACTTACAGACCGGTTTATAGTCATGACAGTCACTTGAACCTGTGTGTGTGTTCCTGTAGGGCATGAACTACCTGGAGGAACGTCACCTGGTTCATCGAGACCTGGCAGCGAGGAATGTCTTGGTGAAAACGCCAAACCACGTCAAGATCACCGACTTTGGCCTTGCCAAGCTGCTGACAGCCAATGAGAAGGAATACCACGCTGATGGAGGAAAAGTGTGTTTGTTATCCATATAATTGTATATACAGTATTGTTACTCTGGAAATAGAAAATACTGGTCAGGATGAATAATTCATGTAGAGAGAGTTTAGAGTTGTTGGAAGGTGGATTTTTTTTAGTTTTGATGGAACCACAGGGCTAACAGTTGGTTGCTTCCAGTCTTGTTGCTAAGCTAGGCTAAACTAGGGGTGAGTTCGTGTACAAAAAATCTCTAAACGTTTGGAGTGGGTAATTTTTTTCATGTAAACGTGTACACGGGTTTCACCGCTTTACCGTTTCACTGGTAAAGCCCCAGCTATCCGAATACCAACCTAACGGGCCATTTAACCAACGGTTACAGGCCGCCACTCCGAAATATCGCCATTCCGACGGTCCGCCATCCCGAATTCTGGTCCCTGAGTCCTGACAGTAAGCTATGGCGAGCCTCTAGAAGCTGTATTCCCCATGCATGTCAGCAATTTTCACCGGGGACGCACGCGAGTAATTCAGGCTGACATTACCTGTTTTTCAGCGAAC
>NC_065516.1:4661368-4670068 GCF_006386435.1 Epinephelus moara
AGAGGTTCAGGCAAGGGTCGCGCTGGTGCACGCTCGGACACGCTCGGGCACGGCACCTGCGCTCTCTCATTGGCTGGGGAAATCTCCGCCCAGAAGCGGTCCGAGCTCACAAAAACATTAAAATACAGTTAAAGGGCAGGAGCTCTGCAAACANCTCTCATTGGCTGGGGAAATCTCCACCCAGAAGCGGTCCAAGCTCACAAAAACATTAAAATACAGTTAAAGGGCAGGAGCTCTGCAAACAGAGTCACCACCACACATGAGTAGAAGCCCATAGGTGATTATTAAGCAGGATTTCATTTGTATATGTCTATATTTTGTTTTGTTTGAAAATCCTCCAGATCCTACCTTTAAGATATTCCTCGTCAAAAATCAACAAGTCTCAGATGCATTTCACGCTCATCGCATCTTGATGTCAAGATGTGACCAACAATGTAGAGCTTTCGTATTTTTATGTTCTTGCTAACAAACTGCTGGTTTTCTTTAACAGCATCAACCAATCAGCGATCAGAACTTAACAACAGCAGCTAGCTTTAAACTCTGACGTTGAGATTCAGGACTTGTGAAGCCTTACCATTTGAAAAGAAAGCAGCCACCTGACATCTGACACCTCTGAGACGTTCACAATCACTATTTTCTTTTCTATGTTTGTTTGTTTTGTTCCTTTTTTGGTCCAGATTTAGCTCCAAACGAATGACAGGCGGTGTCATGCAACTATTCTGAAAGCTTATAATTCCAAAGCTCCACTGGACCCAAAGGCCATTTGTCCAACAGCTTGTTATCCCCAAAACAAACATGCATTTCTCTGAAGGGAACTCTCTCAAATAGAGGCATATGGCTAGTTATTATGCAGAATGATGTCATCAGACCTTTGATGAAGGCATGACCCTGCAACAGGTACTAGCCAATCAGAGGCAGAGTAGGGCGTGTCATACCTCTGCTAAGGTCCAACAAGGTCATTCTGTGTAAACGCAACACTTTGTTTTTGCTCCCATTTTTCACAAGTTTAAGTTAAACAACAAAGACTTTTTGTGCACTCAGTAGATGTATTATTTCTCTAAAATATTGATCACAAATTAGTTTAAGTTAGTCAGCTGGTGTAAGCCGAACTTTGGCTGACCGGCGGACAGCGTGCACGCGTCACCAAAACCTCACAGGCAGGTTTCCAGAATATCAGGCACATTAACGATGCAATAAATACCCAAAAAACCACTATTCAATGCAACTATCTGCAATCAGCACATAAATGTATCTCTATATTGACTGTTTCGTCACATCTGATGTCAGATCAAAGGGGATTGGCACGTTTGGCACGTTTGGCACGCATAATGGAAACCCAACCTGATTTGATTAACACAGCTGCAAACTAATGAGTTCACATCCCTCTCAGCCAACCACAAACAGCCACAGCATCAGATAGGGAGTATATATTCAGCATCTGTCATCTTAGAAAAGTCAAAAGAAAAGAAACAGAGTGAGACTGCGAGAGAGAAAGAGAGAGCGCGCGCGCACGAGAGAAACGCAACATTGATTTACAATTGTGGTGACCTCCTCCCAGGCTACCTTTGCATCATCAGCCCGTGGAGGTCTGCTCGCAGTTCCGTATATTCGGACACTGCGAGCTTGGACCTCCCGGACCAAAACATCAGTTTCCTCCTGGGAGAAGTTTGGCCGTCTGACGCTGCTGCTCTCTTCTGCCATGGCGAATTGAGTAAACTCTCATTACGCCTTCGCGCGGCGCATTTAAGGGCGAGGAGAGGGGCTCATTTGATTGGTGTGATGTGTGTAAAACCCACTCCACGCCTTCTCTCCTCCCTCTTTCCGACTTGCGCAGGTAGGAGGGACGGAGGTGGGAAAGAGGAGTAGCTGCGCCAGGCGCACGGTGTGCCAAACTTGCAAAATCCGCCTGGCCACACCCAGTTGGCGAAGCGCAGGTGTGCTGCACCCCCGCCTCACCCGGTCTGTGAAACTAGAGCCCTAGATCTTTAACTTAAACCTGTGAAAAATGAGAGCAAAAACAAAAGTGTTACATTTAAATGTTTGTTCAATATAATTAGTCATGTGCATCTGTTTGGGAGAGTGTGTAGTCTTCAGAGCAAGGTACTATTGTTTTGTGGATACTGGGCTGTCGGACAAATGGCCCTTCAGTCAAATGGGATATATTTTGGACTACTGGGGGTCTGAAATTATGAGCTGTTGGAACAATGGACAGGGTCCTGATTGGTTATATTGCAACAACCTCATGTCAGCTGTGTGAAAACATCACTTTCTGTGTGTCTAAATGGTTTAATACTGTTTCCTTAAAAATACTCATAACAATAACAACCAGCTTTTTACTCATCAGAAGAAAATTCTACCTTCTGATAACAGTTGTCTTTTTGGACCTCTGTTGACGTGACTTTAACAACCAGCGAGTCAGTTTGAGTGGTTGATGCTCTGTGTTCTGCAGGTGTAACAGTGTGGGAGCTTATGACATTTGGTTCCAAGCCATATGATGGCATCCCGGCCAGTGAGATTGCCTCAGTGCTGGAGAGAGGAGACCGGTTGCCCCAACCCCCTGTCTGCACCATTGATGTCTACATGATCATGGTGAAATGTAAGAGCTGAAGATAGACACAACAAAGAATGACCAGCCATGCTAACAGCTCTTTTAGATTATTCTTAGACTAGAGCTAAATGCTAACATCAGCACGCTAACATGACCACACACAGAGAGGCATATTGTCTGCTGCAGAGCCGTGTACATAGCTCTGGTCTTCTGGCAATGGGAAAATTGCCTGTTTTAAGCATAGTTTAAAAAACCTGCATACACCTGCTAATTTTGGTGGGAAAAGGGTTTAAAGGAGAAGTCCAGTATTTTGCACTTTGAGCCCCATTTCTTGGTTGTTTATGATGAAATAGAGTGGCTAAGACCAAAATAGTGACGATTGCTCATTTTCAGAGAATTTGGCTTTCCCCTGCCTGGCTTAACAGCACTGCCTATGGCCATGTGTGAACCTGTCCTAAAACCACCCTAAACTTTCATTTTCAAAGCCATGAAACTCACCGAGTGGTCAGTGGTGTTCTTTGATATTCTGACATAAAAATCGTAGCAGACTGTGGTTTCCGTGGTGATTTATTTGACATTTTGTCTACCCCATTGGTTTTCTATAGGAAGCCTCATTGTCTGTTGGTAGTAATCCGCCACCGGAAACAGAAAGGGGGTTGTTTACGACAAGGTTGTAGTCATTGTAGTCTTTTAGCTCAGCAAAAGTGCCGGCTCGACAGTGCTGTGTGCGCTCCTGGAGAAAGAACGAGAACGAACGAAAACAAAAAAGTTAAAACAACTGCACAATGGATTACTCACTTGTAAACAACCTTCGCAGTACGATGCCTTTGAACACAACGGCAACCTTCTTCTTCTGCTTCTTCTCTGTGTCCCATTATGTTGCAATGGTTTCCTGTCGATTGGCGACACCCACATAAAGGAGCATTATCGCCATCAAGTGGGCTGGAGTGTATAACGCTTCAGGGTCAAACGAACGATCAAGTGGAAGTTTACAATAAAAACTTAGAGAACACGGATGGAAACCACAGTTTGCTACGATTTTTATGTCAGAACATCAACGAACACCACTGACCAGATTTTTATGTCAGAACATCAACGAACACCACTGACCACTGGGTGAGTTTCATGGCTTTGAAAACTAACGTTTAGGGTGGTTTTAGGGACAGATTCACACATGGCCATAGGCAGCAGTGTTAAGCCAGGCAGGGGAAAGCAAAATTCTCATCATAAACAACCCAGAAATGGGGCTCAAAGTGCAAAATACTGGACTTGTCCTTTAAGTTTAGTGTTTGTTCATTTCTGTAGGTCAAAGACAATAGTAGGCCTACCAGTCTGGAGTGGGCCAACCGACATCCCACACTGCCAGCATGACTGAAAAGACTGCAGTACCATTTTAAAAAAGACAGCTGGACAATATTGAGTCCATATTTCCTCTCTCTCTGTCCAGGTTGGATGATCAACCCATCCAGTCGTCCCAGGTTCAGAGAGCTGATAGTGGAGTTCTCAAAAATGGCCAGAGATCCGTCCAGATACCTGGTCGTACAGGTACACTGAGAGAGTGTGTGTGTGTGTGTGTGTGTGTGTGTGTGTGTGTGTGTGTGTGTGTGTGTGTGTGTGTAAGACAGAATGACCTCTTTCGTTAAAGAACATAACGGTTCATCAGAACTTGGGTCTTATTTTGGTGGTTTTGTCCATTATTTCTATCAGTAATAACAACTTTGTACTCACCAAGTTAACAGCTGAGATCTGTCAACATGTTGATGTCACTAAAAAGAAGAAGCAGATGATCAAACAGGTTGGAAACAAACCAACAGTTCAAGATTTTCACTTTTTAAATTACCGTATTGATTTTAGTGTCTCATTTATGATGATAACATCAAATGTAGAATTTATAGCAGCAGGATTACATCACTCACTACATTTACATGCACACTAATATTCAACTGTTTTAATGAATATGACAGCATTTTTAATTTGATAGGAGTCATGAAGAAACACACCTTAGGGGTGGGCGATATGGCTGAAAAGTATATCACGATATAGCTGGTTCATATTGATTGATAACGATAATTATCGATAATTTTTTTTTATAACCTATTCAAAATAAGGACCAGGAGAAAATAAATCAATTTTTTTTTTTTTTAAGATATTTTCTGGGCGTTTTTGCCTTTAATTGATAGGACAGCTGAGTGTGAAGGGGGAGAGAGAGAGGGAATGACATGCAGCAAGGGGCCACAGGCTTGAGTCGAACCCGGGCCGCGGCGGCAACAGCCTTGTACATGGGGCGCCTGCTCTATCCACTAAGCCAGCAACACCCCAGAAAATAAATCAGTTTTAACACATTTATTTTAAACTCAAAAGCTTTCTTCAGATTTCAATCACGGTAATCAGTCAAGGCACACGGAGGAAAATGTAATGTCAACACAACCTTTAGAAAACACTCAAATAAATGAACATACACAGGATGGTATAAAAACTAAAATAAAAAATGAACAGTTTTCTCTTAACATAAAGTAAAGCTAATAAATGATTTCAGGCAAACATATCTGTAAAGATGAGCAGCTGAACAGAAGACTATGTACAGATGAAAAAGTGATTCACAGAATGCGGAAAGTGCTATGTAGAAATTAGTGCAAACCTGAGGTAGACTTGTAATGACATGTAACAGCTCGGCACACTGCCTTTGAATCGTCCCCCTCTTGAAGTGGAAGCTTTTAATCCTCTCTCTTTCTACAAATCTTTATTGTATTCTTTCCATATTTTGCCCACTTGTTAGCGAAGTAGTTAAAGAACCGCCATTAATCGCGCAATTTAAATGTGAAAAGTCTCATTGACTGACTGTCACCTGTGTGTATGCGGAGAAGGAGAGGGCGGAGGGAGCGGAGCTGTAGAAACATCCTGCAGTCGAAAGGCGACGTTTAGAAAGCAAGCCCAAGAAACAATCCCCAAAAAAAACTCAAACCGCGACTTCCCATATTTGTAAGCAACTGTACAAAAAACAAGCCCAAAGCCACGGCTTATAAGCGGACCCGTGTTCACACACAAGAATGGCGCAACCAAACCTGACGTTGTTAGCTGTTTGCGTGACACCGTTGCTAGGTTACCAGGGAGCAAGTGAGTGCGTTTATGCAACCAACCTTGCACAGCTTGACTCCGAGGGTAACCCGCGCGGCTTTCCTTGTGTTTTTTCCTGACAGAATACAGTAACATTATCGAAAGTTATATCGAACGTTTTTTCTATCGAAGGCGCATAAGTGTTTGTGGCGAGACAATATGCTATCGTTTTATCGATATTTTATGGATAAGAAAGATAAATAAGTGTTTAGAGCCGCTGGGCTGTGATTTTTACCTCTTTAGGGTTAGGGGTTGTCATTGGTGTTATTTTCTGGGGGGAGACAATTTCATCTCTTCTAAATATTGCAGGGGACATGTCCCCTGCATCCCCCCCAGAAGTTACGCCTATGACAGAGCCTTCCAAAACCGGACCCTTCCCACCCCCACTCCATCTCAGCGAGTCAGTGTGTTTGTAGTCACCTTCACAGCTGAATCAAGCACCCTACATCAAGGTGTAGGGTGTACACACAGCAGCAGGCTTTGGGACATACTTCCCTCTCTGCAGTGGAAAAAGGAGCTGTTTTTATATTTGGTAATCACGAGGAAAAATTACTCCCATTTTATATTCATTATATGTATTTGTATCACTTTTCTTTGATTCATGCTGAGGTTTACCAGAATTTTGGTAGCGTATATCATCCTTTTGCCGTTAAAATAAATAAATAAATTAATGAATCGATAAATAAGTAAATAAATAATACATAAAAGCGTATAAAACTTATCCCTGAGATTAGCTGGTGATGTTTCTTGTCTTTTACTTTTGTTAACAACTTCTTGTTTTTCATTCTGATGTTTATAAGCTGCTCATTGTTGCAACAGTTACTGTTTTATAGAGACTAGAGAGGTGTAGATTTGGTCCTAAATACACTGTAGCATTTAAGATGTTAACATCTGTATGGCAATTTTAAATGTCTATCTTAGTTTGAACAGTTAACATTCCTCAGGGTAGCTGCGTGGAACTATATTTGTACAGAGCATCTTCCATGACAAACACAGTTCTGCGTTGCACATGATCAATAAGGCATCGGTGCAGGCTTGCTGTTGGAGGGTTTTCTAATGCACTTCCATTCCTTGCTAGTTGGTTTGGGATAGCACCTCAGCGTGAACACTAAATGCTGTGGAAATGGATAGGGAGAGGGTGTAGGGGCAGTTTGGGAAAGGCCCAGACTGTGACGATATGAGCAAACACTTATTGAATGAAGTCACATTGTCGTGTATAATTGTCGGTCAGAAAAATACGGCCCAAGCCGCGCTCTTCTGTGCTCACCTGAGTCTGTGTGTGTGTGTGTGTGTGTGTGTGTGTGTGTGTGTGTGTGCGCGCGCCCGCTGTGCGCGATACAGAGAGCAGAGGAGGATTGTAAAGGCGCGACCATGTAGAGACAGAAATGACATGCCGTCGTGTAAACAATATAAGTCATCACGTTATAAAGTGAAACATTTCACCATATAACACTATAAATAGTATATTGTGATGTTATTATATGAAGCGTCTGTCGCTCAAAAAAATATAACTTTAGTTTATGAAGAGATAAGACAGAGCCCTCTCCTCTCCTCTTATATGATTTACTCACAAGTGTGTGAATTGACCTGGATATGAAGCGTCCATAGCACCAAATAATATAACGGTAGTTTCTAAAGAGCTAAGAGCAGCAGTCATATTTCAGCAGCAGAGCACCACCGTTGCTAGTTGCATATAGGGAAAACACTGTTGCTCAATGGATTTGTTGTTTTGGAATACACCTATTCTTCCCAATTAGCCTAGGGTTAGTGTATTTTTTTTATATATATGTATTTTTTGGGGCAATTTCAGCCTTTAATTGATAGGACAGACAAGTGTGAAGGGGGGGAGAGAGAGGGAGTGACATGCAGCAAAGGGCCACAGGATGGAGTCGAACCCGGGCCGCTGCAGCAACAGCCCTGTACATGGGGCGCCTGCTCTACCACTAAGCCACCGACGCCCCAGGGTTAGTGTATTTTAATACTGAGAATTTCGCTTTGACAAGCTCTCTCTTTGTTGACCATACACCTGTTTGCATCCCTGAGAATAATGCCCAACAACATTGCTCAAAAAGTTGCTCTGTGTATCATCAGTCTAACAGTTGTGTTGGTGAGTGGAAATGAATGAGGGCTGCACAATATTAGACAAAACTGACAATGCGACAATTTTGTATACTGTGACATGTATTGCAATATACAGTGTATTGCAATAACTTGAATAGCTCTGTTTGGAAAGAAGTCATCATTTGGGCTTTGGAAAGGCTGTATTTGCATGAAATATACATTTTACAATCAAACTGTCCTGGAAATTGAGAACTTCACAACCTAAAGTATTAACCAGCAAAATAAGTATGGCATATTGCCTTTGACTAATATTATATTGATATGATGAACTTATACTGCGAGTCTCACAATGTGACTATTGCACAAGAACACACTGCGATGGTGATGCTCTAATGATATTGTGCAGCCCTAAATTTGATTGAATTCTATGGTTCATCACAGAAAAATAACCAGTTTTCAGATTGGATTTACAGTACACCCCTTAAGTTACTTATACTCCCTACCTGGACCATTTTTGCTCTGCATATGAGTGACCCCCATCAAGTTGTTGGAAGTAACTAAAGTAAAAGTAGGTACGTTTACTTGAGTAGAATTTTTCAGTACTTTTTCCACCTCTGTGTATGTGTGCGCGTTTATATAGAAGAAAAAAAATAATAATGTGCAGCCTTTCATCTGCAGCTCTAAATATCATATGCACATCATTGTGAACGACAGTTTTCTTGTCAAACTTGCGCCTGTTGGTCAAAATAACCGCATTTTTATGTTGGTAAATTACCCAACCGAAAATAGCACTAAAAATGGTGAACGTAATCTGACTCCTGTCTCAGGGTGACCTCCCCAGTCCCACAGACAGCAGGTTTTACTCTCGCCTGCTGAGCTCAGATGACATGGAGGACGTGGTCGATGCAGACGAGTACCTGCTGCCTTACAAAGGACTGGATAACCATGACAACCGTCCCTGCAACGCCACGGTATAC
>NC_065516.1:4670568-4672967 GCF_006386435.1 Epinephelus moara
AGCTTTGCTGCCTCCCCTTGGTGGATGACGGAACTGAGAGCTTGTGTCTTTCTGCTGAGTCTCCACCAACAGTGTAGCTTTGCTGTCTCCTTTTGGTGAATAGTTAAACTGATGCTTTGAACTTTGTGGCACAAATTCCATGGCAGAGGGTCTGAGAGAGGATTTCCTTTTTGAACTTTCCAGATAGGAATTCATTCCATCCGAATAAGCTCTGGAGCTCTGTACATCAGAACCTCTGTATTTAAGCACAGTAACTTTTGTTGTATGGGCAGCGATTTTACTTTGCAACTCAAGCATTTCTCTCCTTTGCCTGATCTGCTCCTCTTGAGCCTTCAGAGCATGTCTTTCTTTGAGGGCAGCTGCCATAGCATTGAGAGCAGCCACTTCGGCCTCTGCCTTGAGGCATGCAGAGGAGGCTGATGACCTTAAAGACTTATGACTGGAGCAGCCAACTGATGAGCATGTTTTATCACCAACATTAGAAATGCTGTCATTAGGATCAATATCATCAACAACCATAGTTGTATTTGTTGCAGCATTAATATGAGCCACTGCATCATCATCACCATCATCTGGCTCATCATTACCACCACCATCATCATGTTTAAATTGCTCCTTTGTAGTTTGCAACCATTTTTTCATTGTATGCATCATTTCTCTGTTGCTGTGCATTCGGGGTTCAAACCATGCATTTTGTTTTGTCATTTCCTCTTCAGATATTAATGGTTTCAAAGATTCATGCAACTCCGCTGTTTCCACCATCAATCTCAAAAACATTTCAGACATGGCTTGCACTTCAGACACATTTTTATTTGAAAGCATCAGCTGTTCAGTTAGATTGTAAAGTTTCTTTATCCTGGCATTTCGTTCCTTTTGATTTGATATTAGTTTTGCTTCCGATGCTTTTACAGTGAGTTTAGTCGGTCTTTTACCGAGCGCATCTCCTGCTTCACTTTGATTGACAGATGCATTACTTTCCACGTGACTCATGTTGATATTAATTAATTGCTGCCGAAAGCTTTATTTAGAATTGTAACAGGATTTACCTGTATCCTGATGCGAGAAGGCCAATCTCTTCCACAGTTGTTAACAATTCTGAAATAATCCTACCGTGATTCTTCGGTTGCTTTCACCAGGCTTTCATTCATCAGCATTCAGCCGGAGCGGAGCAGAACAGAGAGCAGAGCAGAGCGCTATCTTCTTGTGTCGCAGGTCAACGTCATTCATTCATTGAAGCTGAGTTTTTCAACAATATGTAGTGGCCATCGAACCACAAAAAAGGCCACTAGTGGGAATCAGAAGTCATTTCCAACGCGTGGTGTAGCCAAAAAAACGAGGTCTGCCATGACATACCGTTCAATACTTTATTAAGTTTTGCAAAGATTAAAAACCATCTACAAAAACAGTTGTACTCGTTTAAAAACCGAGCTCGTGTAAAACATACAAATTAACTCTATTGCACATACAGACCCACACGCACGGTTGAAAAACTGTATGGCTTCCCCTGACCTAATTTCCATCAGTAGATCACCCGTGACTCCCATATATAGGTCAAGTGATTGTTTACCTGCCAATCACCAGGTGAGATGATGACATTCACACAACCTATCCCACTCCCATACACACACACACCATGCACAACACACAACACAATTAGCCACAACAGTATCTATTAAGCTATTCCTTTCTAATTAGCTAGCTAATCTCTGCACAACCACACTAAAGAAAATCTTCCCTTCTACATTCAAGTGAGAAATCATCTGGAATTGGCTATGGTCCACAGACTCCTTCTCCTTAGGAATGAGGACACCCCCTGCCCTACGCCATGCTCTTGGGAAAATATGTTTCTCCTAAACTATTCTTAGCTGTTTCCACAAAAAATTAAGGATCTAAACTATTCTTAGCTGTTTCCACAAAAAATTAAGGATATCAGGTGCACTTTTATAAACCCGGTAGGGGACTCCATTAGGCCCTGCGGCCAAAGAAGCCTTTGCACGCCTGACCACCTCCTGAACTTCCTTCCACCTAGGTGGCCTGACATCCATCTCATGCTCTATCCCTCCTAATGGAGGGATATCCAGTGGAAACCCTACTATCCTATTCTTCTCTAAATCTGAATATGTATTTCTCAAATATTCTTCAACCTCTAGCCTTTCTGATTTTAGCTGCCCTCCCTTTTCCTGGCTAAACAATCCTTTAACAAACTTAAAAGGGTCCCTGAAAAAACCTGTCCTTACATGTTCCTTCTTCCTCCTCTTTTTCCTGAGATGTTCTGCCCTTCTAAGAGCTGCTAGCCTGCTTCTCAACTCCTCTTGCAACACATTTATTCCCTCCCTTTCTTCTTCTGTAGCCCTTTTCCACTGCTTTCTTAACTGTCTCCTTTCCTTAACTAACTTCTC
>NC_065516.1:4674841-4676248 GCF_006386435.1 Epinephelus moara
ACCGCCCGACAATGTCCCCAGTTGACGTCAGCAGCTCCCCGCCCCCACTGTAAACAATGTGAGCAAGTTGCTGCCTTCCCCCCCCTGAGGCGCCGGACGGTTTGCCAGAACCTCTTTGGAGCCGATCGATAGTCTTTCTCCATGGCCTCACCGAACTCCTCCCACACCCGAGTTTTGCCTCCGCGACTGCTGCTGCTGCGCTCCGCTTGGCCCACCTGTACCCGTCAGCTGCTTCTGGAGACCCACAGACCAACCATGCCCTGTAGGCCTCCTTCTTCAGCCTGACGGCTCCCCTCACCTCTGGTGTCCACCAGCGGGTTTGGGGGTTACTGCCCCTCCAGGTCCTGCTGTCATTGCCCAAGTGAGTGTTGAAGTCCCTCCAGCAGGACAATGGAGTCCCCGGTCGGGGCACTGTCCAGCACCCGTCCCAGGGACTCCAAAAAGGGCGGGTACTCTGAACTGCTGTTCGGCGCATAAGTGCAGACAACTTACAGGACCTGTTCCCCGACCCGAAGGCGCAGGGACGCAACCCTTTCATCCACTGGGGTGAACCCCAACGTACAGGCAGAGAGTCTGGGGGCAAATCTCTATTAACTATCTCCCATTCTTTACTGTCATTTGCCCTAGGCCATCTAACTCTAACCTTTTGCTCCATGGTTCTCTCTCTGACTGGCATACTGACCTCAGTGTCACCTGCATGCTCTCTTACTACCCCCTCCTCCTCCTCCTCCTCCTCCTCCTCCTCCTCAGTGGCAGTGTTACTGATATCCTGCAAACTGTGGTTTTCTACCTGCTGCTGGACTTCATCCGACTGACTCAACTGACTTCTTAGGAAGTACTGATCAATGCGGCTACTCTGCCCTTTCTTTGCCACACACTTCTTCTTTCCTTGATGAGTTCTGAGGCCTTTTATTGATATTACGTTCCACCAGCCGCAAGGACAAACCTGAAGCATCTTGTTCTCGACTGTGCTACTTTTGCTACAGATGCGCTCGCCTTGCCCTGAGCCCTGGTGGATCGGTCCGTGCCCCCATCCTTCACTGAGTCACAGAGCCAATGCATAGTCATGTCCGTTCCAACGTCTGTTACCGTGTAATCCACCTGTGAGTCATTTTCCACCCCAGCTCTTGCTGACTCTTGGGGTATTTTCCCTATGTTGGCTGTAGCTAATTAGGGGCCGGGCAGCCTAAGCTGCCAGGACCCTATTGTTTTGCTGCATGTTCTTCTTCTTCTTCCTCCGAGGAAATCATACTACCCATGTGCAAAAAATCACCAAACTTTGCACAAAGGTCCAGTCCCATGCCAGATTGCCTCAGCTGCAAAAACAGGCCAATAGTCCTGATGGTGGCGCTACAGCAAGCCTCTAAATTTCAAAATTTTGAAAATTCACAACAAATCAACCATATG
>NC_065516.1:4677178-4678094 GCF_006386435.1 Epinephelus moara
ATGCAGAGTCTATCCAATAGCTACTTTTACATTTTAAAAAATGTTTTCATTTTTGTCACCATGGATAATGTCTAGCTTTAAGCTAGATCAGGCCAGTTTGTTCATAATTGCTAGCAGTTAATGTTATTCTTACTTTCTTGTTCTTGAGTTTTTTTATTTCCTTTGTATATTATGAGTCTGATCACTTCAGCCACTCACCCACAATTTGAAGGGCATGCCATAATTATATGATGTAACTTCTATGTTGTGATATGCTTTGTTTTAGTGTGTGTGTTGCTCAGAATTGCCTAATTTTGCCTAAAATTGCCTGGCCCCAACCATTGCTGCGCAGCAGCTATAATTTTGGTTGTAGTAAGGCTGCTAGGCCTCACCACTGCTACCATGGGTTGCTAGCCCATGCCAGCACCTTTGGGGTCTTTCCCCTCCTGTCAGCTGTCTTTCCAAGCGGTCACATGGTCTTTCCCTTGTTGTCAGCTGCCCTATTCACAGTAGTCACTAGCTGGGCTAGTTCTGAATTCAAATAAACACAAGAAGTTTGTGCTCTAGAGAAAGGATCAGCACTAAGTGAATAACCTCCTAAGCCCTATGATAAGCTTTTATGGCAAGACTTAACCATACAGACCAGTGAGCAGTGATAACTAACATGTCTTTGGGGTCATCAGGTGGGAACCTCCTTTCACCAGTATTTCATCTAGTTGGTCCCACGACACCTCCAGGAGGCTAGACAGTGATCTCTGGCATCCCAGAGACACTCCCCTAATGCCAGGTCTCACTTCTCCCCGCACCAACCCAACAACCTCCTTTACCTTACTTACACATGGCTTTCTCAGCCCAAACAGCACTGCCACCTTCAACAAACCCAGGCTCTGTTCATGCAAGCTCCAGGTAGAGACAGTGCTGATACTACCTTTCCTAG
>NC_065516.1:4678625-4695337 GCF_006386435.1 Epinephelus moara
TTGCTCTTCCTGAGGTTTCTACCGTTTTTTTTCCCTGTTAAAGGTTTTTTTTGGGGGAGTTTTTCCTTATCCGCTGTGAGGGTCCAAAGGACAGAGGGATGTCGTATGCTGTAAAGCCCTGTGAGGCAAATTGTGATTTGTGATATTGGGCTTTATAAATAAAATTGAAAATTGAAATTGAAATTGATCTTAGCTCGATCATTCTCAACCACCTTAGAAGGTGTCTTCCATTCTGACCCTGGGATTTCCAGCTGATACTCAGTGTGGATGATCCTTTACACTGCACCAGCCACTTGGTTATGGTGTCCCATGTATGCTGTTCCTGTGTTAGAAGTACTCTTAGTTTTATATCAGTAAACTGAACGTCTTTGGGTTTTGGACTGTTGGTCGAACAAAACAAGACATTTAGGATATCAACACAACTTTCTCAAATCTTAAAACTAAGCGATTTATTAAAAATACCTTTGACTTTGAAGGAAAACTAAACAAAACTTCTCTTTCATGTTCATTATATGCTGCTGTGTTTTCTTACAGAACTATACATATATTTATACTGTGTGTGTGTGTGTGTGTGTGTATTACATTTAATATACTTTAAAATTTTTCATTATCTTAAAATTGAAATATGAATGAATATGATATGTATAATAATAATATAATATAATATGAATTTAAAAACATGCCTTTTATTTATTTTTATTTTTTTTATTGAATTTTAGTTTTGTTTTTTGGGTTTTTTTTACATTTACTAAGTTAATCTAGAATTTCACAGTGTTGTTGAGGCCTAAATGTTATTGTTTTTATTCCTTTTTTTTGCATTTGTATATTTTTAAATTCATATACGTTTCTTATATTTAGCTTTATTTTATTTACTTTATGAAATTTTATGTTGTACTTTTTACTATTTCCATATTTCTATCACTATTTTTATTTAATTTGGTTTTTTTTTGTATTTGTATATTTATTCAGTTTATATAGTTAGCATGCCACTTTTAATAACAATTTTGCAAAATTTTATTTATTTATTCATTTTTTATTGTACTTTTGGTATACTCTCCATCAGCTCCGCCAAATT
This sequence comes from Epinephelus moara, assembly GCF_006386435.1. NCBI lineage: Eukaryota > Metazoa > Chordata > Actinopteri > Perciformes > Serranidae > Epinephelus > Epinephelus moara. The sequence continues at coordinate 4,679,701 of NC_065516.1, forward strand.
TGTGCTAAACTTATGCTCTTATGACCATTTTGCATTGTTGTGTTGGTGGTGCTTTCTGTGACATCAACTCACCATTCTGTAAAATCTCCTCCTGCCAACCTCTGCTAGCTGGTACACTGTAAGACATTTCACTCTGGTTCAACTTGCAAATGAAAGTTCACCTGCTGCCTTGAAAACACAAGTTAACTCAACTTGAGGATAATCTTTGTTTCAACTCAAAAGTTGAAGTTCATCAAGTTGATATGACTACAATGTTCTAGTACTCTCAACATTGTTTTTTTAAGTCGTCCAAGTTGATTTAACTTTTAACCACTAGTTGTTTCAACTTTTTACTGTAAGTTAAAGCAAAGACTTATTTTACATTATCAGTACATGAAAACTTAATTTACCTAGTCCAACTAACTCACATTTCTGCATTGTTATAACTCATAGTTCAAAGTTAAAATAACTTATCGACATTTATACAACTTGCCATTTCAAGTCAAGAGGATTTAACTTTAAAATTTGTTGCAACTTAGATGTATGTTATCTTGACTGATAATTCCAAGTTTGCTTATTTTAGTAACAATCACTGAATTCTCGCAGCCTCTCTGTTCAGAAATATAAGATTTATTTGAAAAACAATGTTATACAGCTTAAACATTAGGTTTTGATCTCAAACATGCCTTCACACCTAAATAGGTGGGTTGACGCTGAACAATCAGGCTCATGTAAGACCATCAATGGGTTCATAAAATCCTGAGATGAACAAGAGCAATGTTGCATGTTGGTAAATCTTAACCAACCATGACTTAACACATCAGTCTCTGTTATAACTGCCAGTGTTGGGGTTGAGAGAGACAGTAAACAGTTTTATAAATTCCAAATATAAACAAGAACCATATGATACAATGTATCATGATACAATCCCAAAAAACAAAAGTTTAACAAATCTGCTGGTTCCCACATTCTTCCAAAACTTGAAATGAGAATAAGAAAGATGAAAAAAGAGAAACAGAGAGTTAGACGTATTGTGGGGTTCTGCTGAGGCAAATTAAGGGATACTGAGAGCTTTCTAAAACCATACAACAAACTTCCATCTCTAGATAGCAGATCTCTTTAACCAATACTCAAGTAAAATTGTTCTTTTGTTAACATAGTTAGGACCTCACCAAAGGTTCTTACACATTTTAACAAACCTACAGTTCAGAACAGTGTGCAAGGTCTTCACCTTTTTATGCTCTTTTCTTGACTTGCTTGGTCCATAACTGACTTGTGTTGTACAAACTACACTTTAAAAACATAAGCAATTTGTAAGAACAATGCAAAAGTCCCCAAAAACAGCTTCTTCTCAGTATGAGCTTGAGATGTGTGAGGTGAGGTGTTATCTTGGCAGTTTTATCTATATCTGACCTGCACTGTACAAACTACACTGCTGGAAACACAAACAATTTATGAAGAACAATCCCAGAGTCCAAAAACTATGTTTTCTTCTACAAGGAGCTAAAGATGGGCATTCATTTGGTTACAGGCGATATCTGAGCAGTTTATTTCTGAGACCATGGATTCTTGCTGAGCACTGGTCCGGTTTAATGCTCATGATGACCCTCTGAAGGAATTCAAAGGAGTACTTCATGTTGCGGGGGTACTCAAGGTTAAGGCAGTAGATTGCACCCATTAACATGGCAAAGCCTGTAGGCACATCTTTGAGGTCATGAACAATAATCGTCTCCTCTACCACCACAGCCACATGAAAGACTTCCAGAGGAAATGCATCATGGAGAGGGCCTTTGTGTCCAATAAGCAGTCTGACCTGCATTCCTTTCATTATCTTATCGAGGGTTTCTCCATGAGCCTAATGACAAAGACATACACATCTCAACTGACATCTCCTGTTTGTAATTTAAAAAACGCAAAACAACAATATACAAATAGCTATTATTACATTTTAGATATTAGTAGCCTCAAAACAGACTGGATTTTGTTGTGCCAATGCCAAAAGCAAGTCATTATTTTATGTTAGTTTATCATTAAAGTAACTCAGTGTTCATTTCTCTGTTCTTTTAACCACAGATCAAGCTCACTCTGATATTATGTCGGACAGTTTTCTAATGAAAAACTGCCCGACATTTTCTGGATATTTTTTAATGACTAATCAATAATCGATTGTTAAGGCAGCCAACTATCAGTTAAAGAAACTGACTGAAATTTGCATCCCTACCAATAAATGGAGACCACTTAAAATGTGTGTAATGAATTTTAATTTACCAGTGGTTACTTTTCCCCAAAGTATTTAACATACAATTTTAAGACTTTAACCTATAAATAAGATTATTTTTTACAATGCTAGAAAAATATGACATTAAGAGGACAATACAAGACAAACAGCAAGGTTTGGTATTCTGTATAATGCTTTAGAGTTGGGGTGAGTGTGTCCATGTGAGTACGGGGACTGACATGTTGAAGTATGGTGTAGCTTAACCCACAGTAAGAATTTTTACACAATTTCTATAAAAATAAGCGTTTCTTTGGCAATGGCAATGTCTCAAATAAAGCAAGAGAAAAGTGAGTATAGTATAAAATGTGTTAATATAATGACTTACACCACACATCCTGATTATATTGGAGGAATCCTCTGAAAGAAATTGAGGAAGACCAAGTAGGGCAGCTACTCTCCTGTTTTGGTTTGTGTCCTCCAGGAAAAAATAAGACAAGAGTTTCAGTGAATCCTAAGCTAGAATCCAAATTTTAGTAAACATTATTAGCAATGTTTTTCTCTATGCTGTACATACCTCTTTTTGAAGACACTCCAGAATTCCACTCAGGGTCAACTTTCTGCTCGATGCGACAGCAGCTTTGTACACTCCCAAAAGACTTGGCACCATGGCATCTAGTCCTTCCAGGAATGACTCCAGCAGGTCTGTAGTGACAATTCTGCGGAACTCAGCACTTAGCTGCAACAGACATCACAAAACAGCAGCAAAAAGGACATGAGTGAGGGAAAATCAGAGCAGCATAGCGCTTTAGCGGTAGGAACAAAGAAATCACAAATATCACTGCAAGAAAGAAAACATGCTTGTTGTGGAAGAAACATTCAGATACCTCAGTAAAAGTATCAATACTGCACTGCAAGTCAAAGTCCTACATTCAAAACATTACTTGCATGAAGTACGCAAGCATTATCGGCAAATGTAAGGCACTAAAAGTAAAATTATTCATGTTGTAGTTAAATCTCCCTCCTGTCCAGGGCTTGACGCTAACTTTTTCCCCAAGGAGCACATGTGCTCCTAAGTTGAAAAAGTAAGGAGCGCACAAAGAACTTTAGGGGCACAATGTAAATTGATCAAATAATATGTTTTCCCTAATAAACGTGATGCAAATAGACATTTACAAGCAAAATTATTTAATGAATTTGTATACAAAATGTACAGAAAGGTAAAATCATCAAGTTTTGAAAAAGTATTGCAATTTAATTTTGTCTTTAATGTTATTATCTTATATATATTATCTTTGCAATATGATTATCTTATATAATGTTATTACTATCCTAAAACATTCTCCAGGTCCTCTGAAACTCTGCAGGACTCATTTCCACCCTGCCCACCAGCGGTACCGTGGCGAACGGTCCGTAACTGCGGGGAGAACAGAGCAGGCTTCCACGGAGGTCTGCCGCTTTTCCCGGTCCTTCTTCTCCACCACACTTTGACTTATTCCCACCCAGCCGACAGCCTGGCCATGGAGTACGGTCCCTAACTGCGGGGAGAACGGAGCAGGCTTCCCCGGAGGTCCGCCGCTTCCTCCACACTTTGACTTATTCCCACCCAGCCGACAGCCTGGCCGTGGAGAACGGTCCCTAACTGCAGGGAGATCGGAGTAGGCTTCCCCGGAGGTCCGCTGCTTTTCCCGGTCCCTCTTCTCTGCCACACTTTGACTTATTTCCACGCTGCCCAGCAGCGGTAGCTTGGATAACGGTCCCTCACTGCGGGGAGAGGGCTTCCCCGGAGGTCCGCCGCTTAACCCGGTCCGTCTCCCCAGCCACACTTTGACTTATTTCCACCCGGCGGACTTATATTCATTGTGCCAACAGTGGCTTGGAAAACCGCCCATAACCGTGTCACACGGGGAAGAGGGAAGAGGGAAGGCTGCTGGAGTTCCTCCAACATTTGCGGTTAGATTATCATATTTTTTTATTGACACTTTTTTATGTGCACGTGTCCCTAAATATTTTTTAGCAGCTATTTTTTTAGTCGCAAATGCGAGTGAAACGCTCGCACTGTCGAGCGTTTCTGTCAGTGTTTTACTATTATATCTGATGTCTATGGATTAGTATCACTACCGCATTCAAATTAAAAACATCTGGAGATACATGGTTTCACTGGACAGGAAGGGGATGACAAATTGCAATCTGAAAGTAACTACTAACTAAATAATTCAGACAAATGTAGTGCAGTAAAAAGTAAAATATTTGCCGTGAGAGACAGAGGAGGAAAAGTAGACAATTGTACAAAAAAGACTACACATAACAAAATACAGGAATTGTATGCAGTACTGAGTTGGCAAAGGATTACCTGTCTTTGACAAAACAGTGCAGGCCATCTGTCCATGACTTCAGAGATGAGTGGTTCATCACCGATGACCTCCTGTCTTCGCTGTGAGAATGTTGCAATCATCAGTTCATCCAGGAGTTGTGAATCTGGATCTCTCTTCTGCACTTCTAGAAGCATTGTCTCACGATCCTTCTCTGATTTCACAACAATCTGTCCATCAGGTGGCTCTGGCAGGTAGTGGATCTCTCCCTTTTTTGACTTCTTGACTGGCTTGCAGCATCCCTCTCCCCTTTTTCTTTTATTTTCAAGAACTTCAGGACATCCAGTCATTCTCTGACGGTAACTGCCCATCTTGAATCTCAAGCTTAACACCCAGCAATACCATCCTTTACCTGACCCAGGCTCCCTGAGACAAGGGTGCTTTGCAACAAAAGCTTTGGCTACACTTTCATAATGGTCTTTGCTGGGATAGGCTGTGATTTTGGATATGATATCAGCAAGTCTGTCCAGTATTTCACTCTTCACACCCTTTGAGATGAGCATCACAGTTCCATCCTTGGCATAGGCATCATTTGCTGCCCGTAGTTGAAAATCAACATCATGGGAAAAAGCTGGGATAACAAAGGGATCAGGCCATTCTGCTGAATCACAACTAGTCGGGGAACCAAGGCTTGCGGTGTCTAATGTTGCGTCAGAAGCCACTTCAGGGGACGTGAACAAAACTTTCAGAGTGGCTTGTTCCATTGGTAGGTCCATGATATCTGTCAAATTACAGAGCTCATTCCCAAAGTCTTGATCTTCAAATTGTAGAATGAAGTTCCCTCGGAGGCCCATAGTGTTGCGCAGTACTTTACACAGTTCATCAACCGACGAGGGAACATCCTGTAGGGTGACACGCCTTATTTCCTGAGGTGAGACGATAACTCGGAGAAGCGTCATTGAAGAGTCACCAACAGCTGAAACACAGTGAACAAACAAGAAAACACTTAATATTAAGAGACCTTTTTTTCTTTACTACCCTGTTATATGCTACAGAGAGGAAGGGTGTATTTAAATGTACAAAACAACCCTCCCTAATCAAACATTACCTTAATGTAACAGGAACGTCCTTGGAGTGACGAGCAGCTTTCCTTCAACAGGGTATGCAGCAAGGGGGGGTGTAGTCATTAAGACTGTGAGGATCAACAACCACAGTTACTTTGACCAGACCAAATTTCTTGATCAACACAGGATAATGTTCAAGATAATGATGTTTAGGGCATAGTTTAGTACCAGGAAATATTTCTAAAAGCAAATGTCTATGGTCACAGATTTTTGCTTGTAGGTAGCACAGGGTTTCTGTTGTGAATGAGGGGCTGGATAACAGCTCCACAATGTCTTTCAGTTCAAGGATCAGAGACCAAGTTTTTTCACATTCTGGGATTCGGTGGCCAATCAGCAGTGGAAGAAATCGCAGAAGCGCCCAGTTCTTGTGTCCATTGCCACCAATAGTTCCATTTTTTGAAAAGTTTGTATGGATTGATTGAGGTCGGTTAGTTTTGTCACAAAACTGAAAGGGAAATGATCCTATTCTTTCATTAAGGTCAGTCAATGTGAAATACTTTTTAGCAATCAGATCTGAAAGACATATGCACAGTTCCACAGGTACAATTCCTTCCAACAGATCATGCAGAAAATCCGGTGGAAACCGGATGAAAGTGGGCAAGTCTTCTTAAAGGACAGTCTCTTTTCAAACCATCAACACACGAGGCATCAGTTGTCTTAAGGACAGTAACAGCTTCATCAAACAATTGTGGTGTTCTCAAAGTAAAATTCCCACTTCTGACATCATGTTCCTGAATATCTATACGGTTAGCCAAACAAAATCTGCAAAATTTCTCAACATTAAAAGACTCTTGATATCCAGAAAGTGAGTGTGCACCTAAGTTTTCTACAGACACAAACACAACAGTACCTTTGACATAAGGCCCAAGACTTTGTACAAATACACCTATGTTCTCTAAATGCTGGAGATCTCTGATAAGTGGCTGTAACCATACTGTTTTATGTGTACAGTTTTGCACAGTACACCTAGATAAATTGATGATAATGTTGATCTGAGTCTTATGGGTAAGTTGGCTATCACCCAATAAATGCCACACACTTTGTGTTTCTTTTTTGAAGTCTCTAATGGATTACAAACTTCAAAATCATCGATGTATAAGCCAAGAGCAATTCCTAATTCTTCAGTGAGAAGTTTGTTTTCTTTAAAGTATTCACCATCTTGAAATGAACTGTAATGACCTTCCCTTTGACTCGATGTCTGTAATGTTTGAAGAATCTCACTTCTTTCCAACAACTTACTTAACAAATCTAAAAAAGGGACATAAACAAATGAATGTTTTTTTTCTTGTGCATTTAGCACATACTCGACCGGTTCAATGACCGTAACGTTTTTTTTATATAAAATGACTGTCTTTTACGCTCTGTGCCCAAAGGCCCTTGCCTTGAAAGAAATTTCAGAGGGTTCAAAGACTGTATTTCATCAGACAATGATGCTACAACAGAGGCATCAACTACGCAGTTATTTGCATCCAATACTTTTTGTATAATTTTCTTTATGTTTTGATTAGCAAATTCTCCAATGTCAAATAGCTCACCAATTACTTCCTGTATTGCTGAATTTGAAACATGTAAAATGGTTTTTTATGCGGAGCAATAAAGATGCCAACTTACTTTTAATGGCCTCTCCATTTTCAAAAAGAGGTTCAGCCTCCGGGATAGGATCATATGAAGGTGATTCCTCAGTATCAGAAACAAAATCCTCCCCGACCCCTACTACTCCGTTTGTAAGGGTATGCTCTACACAAAGCTCTGGTCTTAAACTATTTAGGGTGGAAAACTTATGATAGCGACTTCTATGAGCAGTAAATGTTGACAGTATACTAGACTTGAAAGAGCAATCTGCAAATGGACATTTAACTGTTTCCCTGTTCCTTAAAGGGCCAGTGTGTAATATTTGGCATGGTTTATTGTCAGTCTGAATCTGAATCTGAATATTCTACCCATTAATATGTTTATATAAGTGTATAATTGCTATAAAATAAAATNATCCCATTCTGTGCATTCAGCCCCTCGTCTCGCCCGCTCAGCATCAAACACATGGAGTTCCTCATCTGTATGCTCCGGCTCAAACAGGTATGGCTCTGGGTCTGTGTCCGCTACAAGAAACTCTTCAAAATCGCGTTCAAAGTCGTCCATTGCAGCTACTATAATCCGGAGATATTGCTAGGCTAAATAAACAGCTGAGATCTGTTTACTGGCTACGCTGTCAGTCAGTGTGCGGGCTGGAGATTGGTGGAGCAGAGAGGGAGGGGGTGCCCACTCAGTAGGGTAAACGAGTATGTGTGTATGAAGTGTGTGTGTTACGCTAGAAGTCGGAGTCTTTTACCCCCTGGAGTGTTACCAGAGTTTTTGGAGTGCTCAAATAAACTGGGCTTTTTCCCGAATGCTCCTCTGGTCTCCTGCTCATGAGGGATTCATTACAATATCGTAACATGGCTTAGATTTCTAAATAAATATTCACCTCGTCGCTAGATAGACCTACTCCTGAAAAACTCGTGCGCAAGGCTTTTTGTCCCTATGAGGCCGCCGTCATTTACCCAACGGGAAGGGTGAGCGAGTGAGCCCTGCAATCTAGAATTTGACCACTGATGTCACTGTTTTCAACCCATTTTACACACTGGCCCTTTAAAAGTAATCAAAGTACGTTACTGTGTTACTTTTAAAAAAAAGCAACCAGTTACTTTACTGCGTTACTCCCTGAGTAAAGTAACTCAATTACTTTAAAAGTACTTCCAACGTTACTCCCTGAGAAAAGTAAGCCTACATTTTTTTGTCTCCAAAATTAAAGTTATGGACCACTTGCCCTTCACTGAGATCCAGTTCTCCCATCACAGCCGTCACTTTGACCAGTAGAAACACAGAACGATCTGCTGCCGTAGACAACTGTATGACAACAACACCCCACCATTTTTAATATTTCCTCTAGGGATGTTACCACACAGAGTAAAAGGGGGAAATGATGGTGTGAAACAGCAGAGGCACTTTGTCAACCCGCTGAGTTAACCTTACTGTCATTAGCATCAAGCTAGCAAACAATGGTACATCCTCACGGTCGGACATAAAGTAATAACATTAACAAATAGCGGCGGGGCTTTTACTCACCACAACTGCAGAGGCTCCCAGCTTCATTTGAAACAGACTACATTATAGACGGTCAGTTATTTATTAATCTCTCTGTGTGTTTATATATTTACTGTTTTCAACCCATTTTACACACTGGCCCTTTAAATGTGTCTTCAAGTGAGCATAACATTTGTTAATGTCACTAGGCTCTGTAAATGTACACAAATCACAGCATAACTTAGTCACTATTTTTTTACCTTCTTTCACATGTTCTTTCAAATGATTTTTAAGTTCAGCTTGAGTTTGAAATGTGCTCAAACAGTCCTCATAAATACAGACAAGGCCTGAGCTCCTCCGATGATGTCTGTGACGCTCTTTGTAATGCTGAATTATTCTTCCTTGCCCATTGGTGGTGAACGTACAAAACTTTTCCATTTCATGAACTGGACATGCTTGTTGACACCTGTAAAGTGAAAATAAAAATGAATTGCATGTTAAGGTAAAAGACAATGTATTACAAAAATAACACCCAAATACTTATGTATTTATTTTTCAAGTGTTTAAATTATTACTCTTTCAAAATGCATAATATTACTTGTTAGTAAAAACCTGCTACTATAATATTTACTGCCAGACCCTTCCTAACCTATGTCTTTGAAAAGTCTAAATGTTTAAATAAATAACTATAAATAATGACATGCTGATTGAGCTAGAAGACCCGTCTGCTTCTTTTAAATCTTGTAATCGTGAGGCTTCTCTAAACTTTCCAAAGTGCGTGGATTAAACTCTGTAAGTGTAACAAGTCATTTCACGGAGGTTGCATGACGCTCAAACCCAGTGCTTTAAGTGGAAAAAAAATAAGTGCCGGTACTCCCCTTATTCAACTGTTAGCAGGTAAATTAGGTGGTGGGCGGTTGGTACCAGCAGATCATTAAGTGATACATTCAAATACTAGAACATGATGCTGATTTAAAAAAAATCTTTTCATTGATGCTGATTTAATTTCAGTTTCAATTTTATATATAAAGCCCAATATCAAATTTCAGTTTCAATTTTATATATAAAGCCCAATATCACGAATCACAATTTGCCTCACAGGGCTTTACAGCATACGACACCCCTCTGTCCTTATGACCCTCACAGCAGATAAGGAAAAACTCCCAAAAAACTCTTTAACGGGGAAAAAATGGTAGAAACCTCAGGAAGAGCAACTGAGGAGGGATCCCTCTTCCAGGACGGACAGACGTGCAATAGATGTCACACAGAACAGATCAGCATAATAAATTCGTATGACACAATGAGACAGAGAGAGAGAGAGAGAGAGAGAGAGAGAGAGAGAGAGAGAGAGATGCAGGACAGACGATAATGTTAAAAGCTTACAACAACATTAATGAAAGTAATAATATTATAATTATAATTCTGGCTGGATCACTGCTCCACGCCATTCAGGTGCAGAGCAGATTCATTGCCTGTGCTCAGGGGGAGCAACCATGTGGCCATCTTGTTGGGGTCAAGATATGTAAACAAACTACAAACAAACTACTCCCAGTGATGCAAGAAACAAAGCCAATCAGAGTCTGGAGCATGTTCCAGGACACCACCGTCGAGTCTGTGTTGGATTTTATCTTATCTGTAACAACAGAGGCAGCTGAACCCAGAACTACACTTAAATCATTGCATAACCAGAAACCAAGGATTACCAGAAACATCTGGAAACATGAACAATTATAAAGCAGCAGCCAACAATGTAAGAAGACAAAAAAAGGACTAAACTGCAATGCACAAGTTAAAGGAGCTGATGGAATCACATTTCTCTCGGGTTGTACCACGTATGATTTAATGTGACACCTAAATGATTTGCATTACATCTGAAACAAACACTTATGATTTATTTGTGTTATTATATAACACCTGATGTGAACTTATTGTCTTGTCTTGTTTTCTTCCCTCTAGCAAAACCTCTCCCCGTTTCTTCTCTCATTATCACTCTCTCCCACCCTCTCTGCTTTTCTCCATCAATGAATCAATGCTTTTCTTTCCTTTTTTAATCTCCACCTCCTCCTGGTTTGATGTTTGGAGGCCGGTTCAGGTGAATTCAGCTCCATTTTCTTTGTTTTTATGCTATAAAGTTTCATCCTCTGCCCATATTAAACTCTGGAGGAACTCAACCTAGAAATGCATCAATCTGATTGGTTCAGTGGGCGAGTGTGCTCATGTTATAAAATCGGAGGAAAACATCTCCCCCTCTCTCCCTGGATGACCTCCATCCTCCTGAGACGGCCTGTGGACTGAGCCTATATTTCTGTACAGATTACTGCAGAGCTGAGAGTCAGCTCAGGACAGACATGTGGAGGGAAAGTCACCTTAAATCACCACAAAGTTGCTGCAAAGACACTGAAAACACATCAAAAGTTTCCATTCAACCAACCGGAAGATAACCAGCATCAAACTGGTTTAGATGTCAGAACAGAAAAAGTTTGGTCCCACTGGTTTGTTGCCTCCACAAAGGAGCTTATGTTTTCAGTTCAGTTTGTCTGTTTGTCAGCAGAATTACAGAAAGACTACTGGCTGATTTTCATGAAACTTAGTGCAAGCATGTATCTTGGGTGAAGGAAGAACCCATTAAATTTTGGAGCTACTTGGAATCATGGGGCAGATACATGAATGATTTTTCACTTCTGTGAACATTTCAAGATACGCCAGTGTCTAATGCTGCGTTCTCATGGAATCAGGTACATGGCAAACGGAATATGATTTTAGTGGACAAGAGCAAGACAGTAAAATCAGTTGAGGCCAGCAAAAAATATGAAGAATGGTAATGGTGGACAGCACTAACATCCAGGGTAACAATATTTAAGTTTATGCCGTCCTCCAGGGCAGACTTTACAACAGGATGTTAGAAGCTCCCTTACGCAGCCATCTGGATGATTACTGAACATTACAAAAAAGATTACATAAAATAATACACAACTGCTACTGACACATAGTGATGTTCCTGAAGCCCTGTCACATGGTGAGGGGACAATGCATTGTACCAGGGTTTCTGGTTGGGAAGCACTTCAATTTTCTCTTTTTGTGGTTACATTGTCAATGCAGAATATGGTGTATGATAATACTGTTGAGGTGTGGTGTGCAGTGTCTGAGTGCGCAAAGAGTTCCTACATGGTGTCCTCAAAACCGTCCTGTAATGCAGATGAGAAAACCTCAGTCCAATCTGTTGTGTTTTGGTTTGAGGTTTGATTCTGCTGATGAGGCATTTGAAGGCTTGGGTCAGGAACAGAGATAAACAGTCAGACTGATGAGGAGAAGGGGGGGTCTTGTAGACACTGGGGATATTTGTATACACCTGGTCCAGTGTTTTCTTCCCCCTTGTCTCAATGTCAACATTCTTGTAAAATTTTGGTATAACAGTCATCAGACTGCAGTGGTTAAAGTCTCCTGCCACAATTAAAAAAACACTCTGGTTGTTTATTCTGTTGTCTGCTAATAGCATCATGTAGCTTTTCCATAGCCAGCTTAACATTACCACTTGTGGGGACATGAACCGCTGTGATGCAAGCCGCCGGGAGTTCTCTCAGCAGGTAAAAGGGTCTGCATTTTAACATCAAAGTCTGCATGCACCAGCAGCTGCTAATACACACACACACACACACACACACACACTCACACACTCACACACACACACACACACACACTCACACCCTATCCTCAGATGTGCAGTCTGCACGGTAGACCTAGCAGCCTGCTAGCTGCACAGCTGAATTAGGGGGGTTTTCATGGAGCCAAGTCTCTGTTATCACCATAACACAGCTATCGGTGGTTGGTAATCCACAGTCTTATGTTTTCTAGCTTGTTATTGAGACAGCAGGCCTTGGCAAGAAAGATGTTGGGTACAGCAGGTTACACCACTAAAACTGACAGAGACAAAAATGACAGAAATCTGCATATACATTTCATCAGATTTATAAAGCTGGACGGGCCAATTCTGTCCAAACCAGTGACCATATTATTAAGCAGATATGTTGAAACTTCAGGTTTCAACAGCGCTGTGGTTAACATGTAGCTAGGGTTAGGCTCAAAAAACACTTGGTTATGGTCAGGAAAAGATCATGTTTGGGCTTTAAGGTCCAGTGTGTCAGAGTTAGGGGGATTTAGTGGCATCTAGTGGTAAGGATTACAGATTGCAACCAGCTGAAACCTCTTCTGGTTATAATTCTTTCAGTGTTTACTGATCAGGAGGTGTTTACCAGGAGGTGAATTATCCACAGAGGTCTCTCCCTCCCCAAAACAGTTGATTTAAACCAGTAAAAACACTGAATAAAGTAGTTTCACATTAAAAATCAATGTTCCTCCAGCGGCCAGCATGTGCTCTTGTGTGCTCACATTTTTTCTCTGATTGCTTAAGCAATGATGCAGGCACTGCGCCGGACAGTCATGGTGAAGAGGGAGCTGAGCCAGAAGGCAAAACTTTCGATTTACTGGTCCATCTATGTCCCAGCCCTCACCTGTGGTCATGAGCTTTGGGTAGTGACTAAAATAATGACATCACAGATACAAGCTGAAATGATTTTCCTCTGTAGGGTGGCTGGGCTCAGCCTTGGAGATAGGGATTACATATCTAATCTGGCCTGGGGACACTTTAGGATCCTTAGGAGGAGTTGGGAAATGTTGCTGGAGAGAGGACCGTCTGCTGCACCCAAGACCTGGCCCAGGATAAGAGGATGAAAATGGATGGATGGAATTCAAGATCCAGACAATAGAGCAGGTAATTTAAACAGGTAAAATAACTGAAAAAAGCAGTTTCATTTTAAAAATCAGTACTTTTCAGACACTGCTTGTTGCAGAGGGGCCTCTAATTACGTTTGTCAATGTGAAAACATTGACAAACGTAATTCTAAAGCCAATCTAAAGCCAGTGTTTAGTTTGTCCATTCTGGGCTTCTGTAGAAACATGGCGGTGCAACATAGCGATCATCATAGATGAGGACCTGCTCCCTATTTAAACGGCTCATTCTAAAGTAATGAAAACACAACAATACTTATATTCAGGTGATTACACACTAAAGAAAACAGACTTATTTCACTATAGGCTATACCATTTCTGACAATATATCCCCCTAAATCCTACACACTGGAGCTTTAAAACACCCAGTTTTGGGTATACAATCACAGCTGGAGAAGCTGTTGATATCTTCGCATTCCTGCTGGAAAAACAGCAACAACTCTTCTGTTGTTTGTTGGTCTTGAACAGCGGTCTGCAGCTTGGCAGGCATCTCTTGTCTGCCACACGCCATCAACCATCCCCTCCACCTCCTGATGACAAAATCAGCTCATATACTACCTCACTTTAGAAACATTGATATGATACATATGAAGCGTAAAAAATATAACGCTTCTGGTCTTTGCAGAGACATAAAATGCAACATTTTCTTCTAGCTACTCCTCTGTTTTAATAAAAATCATTATGGAAATGAGCGCACTAACCCCATGTACCTCAAACGCCCCCAAACATCTGCCCACTCCGCCACTAATTCCACCTGTCAATGAAGAGAGAGGCAAAGAATAACTGCAACTGTCGGGGAGGTTCTCTGGAACAGCTGTTGTGCTTCTCCTCCTGCAAGTTCAACGCTATAAAACCAGAATCTATTACTTTCTGTTGTTCCTCTCTCTCCTCTCAGACTGATAGCTCCTGACCTTTGTTATCCACCTCTCAGTTCACCCCTGTCTGTCTTAGGGGTCATCCATGCTTCTCCTGTTTTCACTTCCTGTACCTCCTGATGAACTTCCTTCCTTTTCTTCTCCACTGTCCTCACCCATCCTTTTATTTCCTCTCTATTACTCCTTCCTCTATATTTTCCTCTGCTTCTTCTCTCCTTTTCTCCTATCCTTTTTCTGTCTTTTCCTTCCTTTCCCTTTCTCTCCTTGTTTGTTTTCCTCCCCTAGACTCTTCTCCTCTTGTCATCTTGCCTCCTTTTCTTGTATCCTTTCCTCCCCTTGTCTCCTCTCGCCTCCTGTTTCCTCCTCTCCACTCCCCCTCTCATTTCATCTCTTCATGTCAGTTTCTGTATCCTCTCTTCTCTTGCTTCCCCCCTTCCTTTCCTATCCTCTTTATTTCCTCTCCTCCTCTCCTTTCATATTTATTTTAATGTTCTCTCCTCTTTGGTCTCCTTCTTCCCTCCTGTCCTCCTTTTTCTATTATTTCTTCTGTTTTCCTTCTCTCTTCTTCTCCCCTTTCCATTCTTTTCCTTTTCACTAATTTCCTTTCCACATTTCCTCTGGTTTCCTCTCCTTTCACCCACTTCCTTTCCTTTCCTATCCTCCTTCTTTTTTTTCTTCTCCTCTTGTCCATTCCTGGTTTCCTCCTCTTATCTCCTCTTGTCCTCTCCTTTGTTTTCTTCTCTCCTTTCATTTCCTTTCCGCAGCCTTCTCTCTCCCCTGCTTCCTCCCCTTCTCCTTTTCTTCTCTTCTTTTCCTTCTCACCTGTACTCTTGCTTCCTCCTTCCCACTCAGCTCCTTCCTTCCTTTCCTATCCTTTCTGTTTTCTCTCTTTTCCTCTTGTCCTCTCCTTTCTTAGTCTCGCCACCAGACAATCAGAGATCTCCACCTTCTGATAGTCTGGGGACACTCCTTTCTAAAGCGTGTTTAACACACCGGAGAAAACGGCCGGCAACAAAGCAACGCCTCTTGCATTTTTGAAAAGGACACACCTTCTCGGAAATGTGTGCTCCTCCTTTTCTCGTTCACAAGGAAACAAACACACAGAGAGCTTGAAAATGGATGCCGAGAGATTTAACTCCGTTTTATCAAACGTGTACTCATCCGTGAAGAAAATATTTTTCCAGCGGATGTCTTAGTTACAACATGATTGAGCTAACTGGAGTAGTTTCATGTCGTATCCGACAACGGGAGGCTTTTAACAGATGACGTCCTGATGTTAGCTTTGCT
>NC_065516.1:4696297-4697487 GCF_006386435.1 Epinephelus moara
TACGATCCGACTTACCCTGTCCTCTCTTTTCTTGTTGTCTTCCCTCCTTGTTTCCTCCTTTCCTTTCATCTCCTCTGGTTTCCTCTTCTTCTCCCCTCATTTCCTTTCATTCCATCTTCTCTGTCCTTCACCCTTTTCCTTTCCTCCCCTGCCTCCTCCTCTTCTCTCCTCCTCCTCCTCCTCTGTCATGGAGTAGTAAAACTTGTCTGTAGCTGCACATCTGTTCTGTTGTCATCTCGTTATGAACAAGAAATAACTCCCAAAGACTGAGAGACGTTGTCTCATCCTCGACACCCCTTTCTAGTTTTCTCTCCTCCTCTTCACCTCCGTCCCTTGTCCTCTTTGCCAGTCATTTTATACTCTCTCCTCCTCCCTTCTTTCTTTAAACGTGTCATTCAGTGTGTCTCCTGCAGCAGAAAGAGCAGGAAGAGAGGAGGGTGGATTCAGATGATTAAAGGTGGAGGAAGAAGAAAATAAAAAAGGAGTGTATTTCCCACCTCTCTTTCATCACCTGCTTCTCCTTTAAATCAAACTCCACCTGCAGATGAGCAGAGGAAACATTTTATGACCAGAGAGAGACGACAGCAGAGACAAAGGAGAGTTGAAGAAGAGGTGGTAAAATGATGGAGGGACGTGAGACACAAATGAAGGAGAAGAAATAAGCAAAGTCTCTTTAATAAGGAAGACAACTTCACAGGGCTGGGACCATACGCTTGCCTCCTTATTCAATCCTATCACAATACTATTGATATGTATTGATAGATGTATTAGGACCAGTGTTGGGTAAGGGTTACTTTAAAGGGCCAGTGTGTAATATTTGGCATGGTTTATTGTCAATCTGAATCTGAATCTGAATATTCTACCCATTAATATGTTTATATAAGTGTATAATCGCTATAAAATAAAATTCGTTTGGTTTTCGTAGCCTTATAATTATGCTTTTATACATATATATATAGCAAGGGCCTTGCTTTAGAGAGGTCGCCATCTTGCGGCGCCATGTATGTACGGCAGACCGAGCGGACAATCCAGCCAGCCAGAGAACGCGTTTCGCGTGTATAAATAAACCAACAGGAAACAGCAGAGAGTGTTAGTAGTTCGTCGATAGAGAGTAGTGAAAAGTTTTTTTAGTTATAAAGTTTGCGAATGGACCACACTTACCACGCAACAGGAGAGAATGAACCCGAACC
>NC_065516.1:4698087-4701380 GCF_006386435.1 Epinephelus moara
AAAAACTCGTGCGCAAGGCTTTTTGTCCCTACGAGGCCGCCGTCATTTACCCGACGGGAGGGGTGAGCAAGTGAGCCCTGCAATCTAGAATTTGACCACTGATGTCACCGTTTTCAACCCATTTTACACACTGGCCCTTTAAAAGTAATCAAAGTACGTTACTGCGTTACTTTTTTAAAAAAGCAACCAGTTACTTTACTGCGTTACTCCCTGAGTAAAGTAACTCAATTACTTTAAAAGTACTTCCCACGTTACTCCCTGAGAAAAGTAACTCAAGCACTTTTAAAGTACTTTTGAGTATTCTACATTTCCTATTGGGCAATGGACCACAGGGCGCTAAGCCTACATTTTTTTGTCTCCAAAATTAAAGTTATGGACCACTTGCCCTTCACTGAGATCCAATTCTCCCCTCACAGCCGTCACTTTGACCAGTAGAAACACAGAACAATCTGCTGCCGTAGACAACTGTATGACAACAACACCCCAGCGTTTTTAATATTTCCTCTAGGAAATACCACACAGAGTAAAAGGGGGAAATGATGGTGTGAAACAGCAGAGGCACTTTGTCAACCCGCTGAGTTAAGTTACTGTCATTAGCATCATGCTAGCAAACAATGGTACATCCTCACGGTCGGACATAAAGTAATAACATTAACAAATAGCGGCGGGGCTTTTACTCACCACAACTGCAGAGGCTCCCAGCTTCGTTTGAAACAAACTACATTATAGACGCTCCGTTATTTATTAATCCCTCTGTGTGTGCATATATTTACTTTTTATCCGCTCCGTTGTCTTTGTAAAGTTAACATATCGCACCGTCATTTCAAACTCAACACTTGTTTCAAATTAAAAGCCCCTTATAACCTCGGCTGAGAGAATCCCTCCATTTTCTAAATAGGCTTTTATTCTGAAACATTTGTCAGAACTTCCTGTGGAAGATACAGTAGCTTGATAGTTTACGTATGGCGCTTCAAATGTAGCTCCTGCCATCTGCTGACGCTTTTAGGTGACTACAACAACATGTCGGCTGGCACATGAACACACACTGTGACTCAAATAATAGCGAAAGTAATAAAAATAGGACAAGAATAACCCGATGACATCACACACGCCGTGACAGACGACCGGGGATAATCGGTGAGTACCAGCGCGTAGCGTGTACCAGGCATAATGCAAGTTCTCAGTCTGAAATATGTCTGTCAGCGAGTCCTATTTAGACTCCACCGTAGACAACGGCAGCATTTCTCCGACCACGTAGCGAGCCACAAGCTCCGTGGCTTCTTTCAGACTGATAGGTTTAACGTTATCTCCGTTATTAGAACCAAACGACAGCCGTTGCTGTTTCGGAGCTGAAGGACCAGCGTTCTAAAAGTAACGGAAGTAACTGCTGTCTTGTTTGAAAATGTACTGAAGTATTTGATTACTCAAACAGCAAACTAACACGTTAGGTTACTCGTTACTGCAAAAAGTAATCAAAGTACTCTCACGCGTTACAAAATAACGCGTTATAAAGTTACAAAGTTACAAAGTAACGCGTTATACCCAACTCTGATTAGGACCAACACTTTCTTATCCCAACTCGTCACATAGCCTACTGCTGCTTTGTCAGTGGACCTTTACATCTACAAATGATACACCAGGTATCCTCCTGCATCTGCTGTTGATATTCAGGGACCCCACAACCAACACTCGGATGTACGAGTTACGTTGTGAGGTTTAAAAATAAACATCACAGTTTGGCTCTACATTTATACAGGATGCAAATGCTTGACTCCTGTCTGAAAGTCCAGGGTTTGTTGGACCAATCCACCAACTTTCCTTTCCTTAAATATACATGTACAATGGAATGAATATGACATATAAACTTTCTAAAGTAAACTAAAACTGCTACTGTAACAGACTGTTCTATATTTTTTTTGTCCCTCTTGAGTTGCCATAAGGCAGAGAAAAGTTGTGGTGGGAACTTCTACTGTTTTAAGAGCTCATGCATGTGTGGGAGTTTTGGTCAAGAAAATAAAAGGACAGCGGTTGTTGTTGGAGCTATTACACTGTCTCCTGTCTGTTTATTGTTTTATCAATTATTCAGTTAGGCAAACTCAGGATGCTCAACTATGCTACATTTAGCTGTCCCTAGTGTTTCCATATGTTGGCTCATTTATAACAGCTGCCAGATTATCACTGTCAAATACTGATTTTCTTTCCTTTTAGGACTTAAAATGGGCAAAATATAGTATTTCAGTGTAGAGGTGCATGCTCTCTCTCTCTCTGTTTATCAGACCACAAATAGAACAAGAATAAGTGAGCTAACACACCCTGCGGCCCTTCTGCCTCTCTCCACTGCTAGGGGACTATTTCCCAGGAGGAGAGCAGGCAGAAGTCCCGGAGCGAGACCTTCAGTAGCAGCTTTAGCATAGATTATAAAAATAATGGACGTAGCTACCATGACGTCACAAATTGGTTTGTGGACTCCCATTCTGAAGCCTCAAGTTTGGCATTTTAGCCGTCACCATCTTGGCTTTTGGAGCCAGAAATGACCAAATTTTATTCTTGCTGTAAAGCACTTTGTGATTTTATCTGTGAAAAGTGCTATAGAAATAAAATTAACTTACTTACTTACTTATATTTGGATTAGAGGATGGAGCCGTGGAGGAGTGAGGGGTGGATCTGACTGAGAAGCTGAGGACACAATTAGCAAGCAGCAGACATCCTGTCACTAAAAGCAGCCCTTCCCTTAATTATGTGTAACTTTAAGCCTGATAAAATGTAAACAGGTGATTATGATAAAATTTGGGTGCATGGCGTCAGTCCGACCACCCAATGGTTCAACTAAGCATTAGTCCGACTACCCAAAGGTCCGACCTAGTATATGAATCCCATTAGTCCGACCTCCCAAAAATCCAACCGCAGTAAAGTTACATTTCAGGGGGGACCAGGCAACTCTCCCCTTTCAGTAAACACAGAGCAGCTGTACCACTAAACAGCTGCAATGTCTCTATGCGCGGACTGTGAGGACAGTTGCATTTATCTCATCGACGGGAAATCACATCATCTGCTATATGTGACGTACATGCCCTTATTTGGATAACACATCCTGGTATTCCCCACACACAGGAAGATGTTTTAAAGGGAAATTTCGGTTTATTTCAACCCGTCTCCTATCGTCCTAAATTTGTTTCAAGTCACTAGTGACATAGAAATAATAGTTAGCATGTTAGCCGTTAGCCTAGATACAGCCGTAGCGTCAGACCTGTTAAAACGTAATTGAACAGGCATCCTTTCAAGTGCAAAGTTAG
>NC_065516.1:4702375-4710866 GCF_006386435.1 Epinephelus moara
GCAGACAAGAACTACCGTAGTTTGAGCGCTGTCCTTGGTGCTGAAGATGTCCCCGAGCCTGTTACAGGCAGCGGTTATAACAAAATCACTTTAAGCGCTGTCCTTGGTGCTGAAGATGCAAAAACAAACAAATGTCTATACTCCAAAACTCACTACCTCTGATATGACGAACCAAGACAGTGTACAAAGATAAAAAAAAAACAACATCAGCAGAAAAACAGGGGTCCGTTTCAGAAAGGAGGTTCAACAAACTCTGAGCCTAACCCTGAACTCTGAGTTGAGTAACTCTGAGATGGGAAACTCTGGGTTACGGGTTTCAGAACAGGTGATTTCAATCGGTTCAATCAACACAGAGTTTGTTCACTCTGAGTTAAGCGTGTGCACCACAACTTTAAAAAGCCGTCATCAATGGAGCCCCGATACCACAATTCACCATGGCAACAAGCGACAAGAAAAGGTGTGCATTTTTTTACTCCTCTGGAGTTGGATATTTTAATGTGCTCATACAGTGAATTTGAAGCTGTTTTCAGGAAGAAGAGTAACACGGCTGCAGCAGCGAAGGAACGGGAGTTGGCGTGGGAGAAAATTACTGCTTGAGTCAATGCATAGCCTAAGTTTAAATTTATTTTATACATTTATGCAATCATAATAATGTTAGGCTACAGATGCAAACAGGTGGAATGGTGTTATAGCTAAAATTTAGTTCACTTAGATGCAATCCCACCTAATTATTTTTCAAGTGAAAATGTACTTGAAACAAGTGAAAATGGTCTAAAAACAAGTTAGGGGTGTGATTTGTTTTGACTAGAAATGAGACACATATTCTTGGTATGACTGAGTTTTTGCAGTGTGATGCAGTCTGACATTTTGAGACAGTCAATCTACGTGCACATTAATGCTATGAATGGACTTCATATTCACATAGTCTCCTTCATTTTGTGAAAGAGCAATGATGGGAATGTGGGTTCCATCAATGCACCCTGTCACACCGGGAAATCCTAAAAGAAATTAAAATGACTAATCCCAGTCTGAGGTTGCAGCACCATGCCATTAACTGAATATGATTTATAATCATAAATTTTAACTGATTTCTACATCATTCACCTGCAATCCTGTGGAACTCCTCATTGATGACCCTCACAGGTTTATATCCAGGGAACACAACAACAAAAGAGTTAAATAGACGTTTCAGAGCTAGGGACACTTTTCTCACGGCTCTGCAGACAATGGCCTTACTTATATTTTCGGCATCTCCGATATTATACAGAAAACTCCCGTTTGCAAAAAAAACAAAGAGCAACTCAAAGAATCTGGGTAGATGAAAGTGCACGTCCACGGTTGGTGATGTTGGTTATGTCATGAAGGATGAGGTTATGGATATAAATGATGGACTGTGATGTGAAACTGTAACGTTCAAAAAGAAAATGTTCTGGAAATGATAATACGTCAATTCTGGGCCTGTGATTAATCTCCCGACGAATGCGTAACTCCCTCCTCAGTAACACTGCCTCTTCGTCCACAGGGTCCTCCAAGAACGGACATGCCATGGTCGAAAAAAGTAGATTTAGAACTAGAACACACTTTAGGATCTGACTTTACCTTGAGGACAGATGATCAAACTCGCTGAAACCCGCTCGACACTAAACGAATGAATGAATGAATCACATGTGTGGCGTAAGAGGGAGGAGACAGCTAGAAAGTCGAGGTTCATTGAAGAAAACCTGCTCCCGACCAGGTTAGGTTCACAGAGTCAGTTGCCATAGTAACTGACACCGAGCTTCAGTTACCTCTCTTTCTGAAACGGGCTGGAGTTACTCCGCTTTCTCTGGTTTAAGTTACCTCCCTTTCTGAAACGGAAAACCCAGAGTTTCTGTCATTTCAGGGTTAACAGACTCAGAGTTTTCACTAAACCTGCTTTGTGAAACAGACCCCAGAAGTCTTTATGTGTGGGGAATACCAGGATGTGTTATCCAAATAAGGGCATGTACGTCACATATAGCAGATGGATGTGATTTCCCGTCGATGAGATAAATGCAACTGTCCTCACAGTCCATGCCAGTGCAGTGACAGACTGCTTCGTGTTGGAAGTGCTGTGGTCGGACTACTGGGTATGAAATCCGACAGTCGGAATAATGGCATTAAAATGGTCGGATTAATGGGCGGTCGACATTATGGGACTAAAACTCGCCGTAGACCTGCATGGTCGGATTAGTGGGTAGTCGGAGTTATGAGCAGTCGGACCTATGGGAGGTCGGACTAACGCCTGGTCCCCTAAAATTCAGCCCCTGTACGTGTGTTATGAATGTTGCTATGAATGTCTTCAACTTGCTATTAGAGCAAGTGTCCTCAAACCATCCACTATTTTCTGTTTTTTTGTATCTGCGTTATTTTTTCTTTAAAAGAGAAATTATGTCATGTTACTTGTAAATTACCACAAAAAAGCCATTATATCGATTCGGACATTATTTTATTTGTTTTTTAATCATGATGCTAAAGTGAATCTTTCTTTTTCCCACGCCCACAACTTCATCCTTTAACACAGCTGTAGAACAGAAATAGAAAGTGATGTTCATTTTGTAGAACATCACTTTCTGTTGGTTAACTGAATGTTGAAAACGTAAACTTAACGGATGACAGTCAGTCTTCTTCACGACCTCAAAATCACATCAGTTTTGGATAAATTCAGTAACCATGGCAACATGTCTTCATCCTAACTACAGTGATGACGCTCTGACTCTCACCTCTGACTGGGTTCCTCTCCTCAGAGTATTGTACTATTTAGAGCCCTCTAGCAAATTAACAGAAGAATAAGCTGATTTCTCAGAAACAACATGGTAACAATTCAAACTGGTGGCCAGAACATAAACCTGATGATTATGCAGGAGAGTTTGTGTGTTCAGTCACAACTTGAATGCAAGAAGTTTCAATTTATTGCAGCAAAACTATAGTTTAACAAACTGTTATTTCTCCAACATCATGGGTGAGTAACATCCACTAGTTAGTCAGTTAACTTACTTAGGAAGGATTATATGTGGATGTAGAATATGTCACTGATAGTGGGTGTCTAGGCTCACAAAAAATCTGTCCAATGAGTTAACTCCCACAGTATGCCAGCCTTCACCTTTTTTACCCACAGACCACGTACATTTGTCTTCTGCAATAATCACATGAAAGCAGAAGAGGACTTTTATTTTGACAAACTGCTAGAACGTGATACGTAGACACAACAAAGTCTCGAGTAAAATAGGTGGCACTTATGCAACTTCATAGGCAACAGTTGCAATCTGCCGTAAACCTGAATCAATTCAGTTCATTTCCACCCTAAACTGATGCATTAAAAAATCACCAGAATGCAGGAAATGTGTTTGATGCTCATAATTTCTGCAGGGAGGACCCCCCCTTTGTGTAGCCCCAAATGTTGACTAAAATTTACACCCTTCCCATAGAGAGTTCAAAAAACCCCACATCACTAGCTTGCTGTGTAGCTGCAGGCTCGAGTAGACTAGCTCAACATACTGGCAGGTTTCTTTCATATCTTAAAATGCTTGATAAAGGCCCATTTATACATGTTTACATGCTAATGGTAAGA
This sequence comes from Epinephelus moara, assembly GCF_006386435.1. Classification (NCBI taxonomy): domain Eukaryota; kingdom Metazoa; phylum Chordata; class Actinopteri; order Perciformes; family Serranidae; genus Epinephelus; species Epinephelus moara. The sequence goes on from NC_065516.1 coordinate 4,705,965, forward strand.
ATTTGTTGGGGGTTTTCTTTGTTTGAAAGCACTGACCAGAGGAATCAGAATCAGATTTATTGACAAGTAGCCTGTGTTTAAGGTCTTTGCCTTGGTGTTTTGGACAACATGGCCTCATACCTGAACAACAGAATTGGTCATTTTCCAAGGACACCCAAAATGACACATACAAAGAGCAGTCTCCTGGATGAGAGTCCTGTGATAGTTTGACCTGTCCATTCTTCCCAACCTGAGTGAGTTCAAAGTTCACTTCACACAGATTAAAATAATCTAGTTCATGTTCAGAGTTCACAATTTGAATTTTGACAACGTGTTCTCATTCTCCCCCAGGAGCCCGTTGTTCACTTCCCGTATGAATGACATTGTACATTTATTTTGAAAGAGAATGTATGCATCTAACGAGCCAACACTTGTGTCACTCCTGTGAAAATGAAGGTGTATTTTGAAAAGACACAATGCAAATAACAGGCATAAATTGACACAGCGTCCCAGAATTTCAACAACAGATGCACCCAGGATACCCAGCACGTAACATGTAGCCGTGAAAGGTCCACAGAACAAGTGGCGATTTGTGACAAGCTGGGCGTGAGAATGTTTTGATTTTGGACTAAGATCACAGTCCTAACAAATGTACTAGTTTGCGTCAGTTCCTTCTGATTTTTTTTGTTTGTTTGTTTTTTTAAATGAAATAGTCTGAGCTAATCTTTTTAGAACCTCCTCTGACCCGTCAATCCCCGGTCCCCTCATCAATGCCACTGCCAACACCCAAAACTAAATGAATGTATGCCACCATACAATCACAGAGATTACCTTTAAAAGAGTATGTTTAACCAAGTTCAGTAAACGTATAACGTAGATGCATTAGAAATTTAATTTAGCCTGCATTAACCAAATTGTACAGCAGTTAGAAAACATAAAATTCATGACATGCTTCCAAGCCAGCTGGTTCAGGCTCCACCACTGGCTTCACAGCAGATGTGTTATGATTCAGTTCTGCAGAGCACACTTTTTAAAGGAAGCAGTTCTCTCCAGTATTTAGATATTGGAACTGGAATATGAAAAAATATACATTTTTATCACATTTTTTAAAAAAGTAATTAACACTTGTTAATATATACAATAAAGTATAACATTATAGTACCTTTACAGCAGCAGTCCAAAATTACTCAGTTTGAGACTTAACAGAGAAAATTTTGAGCATCAAACAGGTAATTTTCTGCATTCTGCTGAATTTTCCTGCATCAATTTTTGGTGTAAATGTCTTTAATTTTGTCAAAATAAAAGTCCTCTGCTACTTGCATCATTTTATTGGAGGGGATGAATGCATACTGTAAATATCGTTTTTGATAAAAATTGATTTTAAATTTTGCACATTATAATTGTCAAGATATGTGGTTACTTTGGTTAACACAGAGGCCAACCAGAGAGCAGAGTGCACTGCAGCTATGTTATAGGAGCAGTTAAAGGCAGGAAACCACCAGCTGAGTGTCTGCAGGTTGATGAGAAGTGGGTTCAACAAAGTGTGAAAAGGCTAAGAATAATTATGACAGGAAGAGAAACCTCCAGTCTGCCGCTTCAAACAAGTTCAAACACTCTTCCAAGTTGATGCTTTAAACTGCAAAAGCTCTTCCGATGCTTATTCCCGGTGGACTCAAACGCGGCATTATCTCTTTCTCTGGTTCTTTGCTTTGAACCTGTTCACCCTCTCCTCTCCCTGCAGCATCTGCGTCTCTCTGAGGCCCACTCTCTACATTAGTGTTGATCTATGAGTGTTGATCTATGAGGTTATGAGTGGATGGTCTATACACGTCGTACCAAGCCACAGCAGAAAATAAAACAGCTTCTCCCCTGTAAGCTGTCCTACATAAAGTCACTGATGAACTTCACGTGAACTCCTGCTGTTGTGGCCTCTTTTAATGAACCAGACACCTTCCCATCTCATCATGTGTCCACCTGTCCATCCAACATATTGATGCAGAGTGAGACACTTAAACAGATACAAGACAGATCATTGTGTTGTCTTTCTTGTAAATTTTGAATATAAGTTGCAACACATTATTTTATTAAAATTATTATAATTATTCGTGCTCGTGACCATAGGTGAGGGTTGGAATGTAGATTGACCGGTAAATCGAGAGCCTAGCTTTCTGGCTAAGCTCCCTTTTCACCACAACGGATAATTATTATTTATTTTATTTAAATATATTTTGAATGCTGCTTCTCTTTCCTCAGTGTGTCTGTTAATTTTATCTTTTTTATTCTGTAATCTCAACAATTTGACTCATTTTTCCTCAAATATCCCTTCACAAAGACAACAGTGTTCATGATAAAAGTGTTGACTGAATAAAAAATAAAAAATAATTTCTAACACTGTCTGATGCTTTGAGGAAAGTTTTTTTAAACCATTATTTTAAAATTGAAATGCTCTTTGGAAACTAGGCTCCTTCAAATATGTGAGTGCTAACCATGGATGGATTACTGAACAAGCCTACAGGGCCCAAGGGCCCAAAGTGTCAGGGGGGCCCTGGCCTTCATGCAAAATGTTGCTCAAATTAACACGTACCAATCAGAAAGGACTCAAAAAGACAACAAAGACACACAAAAGAATGTAAAGGAACTGCACAGAGACATAAAATAACTACAGAAGAGCAAAACAACCAAAAACCACACAAAATGACTCAAAAGAGAGACAAACTGACCACTAAGAAACAAACATGGTGAAAAAAAGACATTACCTCTAAGAGACAGAAAAAACAAATAGCGGGTTTGTGCACTTAGTCCTTCTCAGACAAGCTCGGGGGTTTAGTGTTGCATTAGCCAGACGCTACACAACACTTTGCTTTTCTCCAAGTGAGGATTAGAATATATGCAGTTCACATAACCTGGCCGACATTAATACAGAGTGTATGTCATATAAAAAGTAATGGTCAAAGTTGTAATATAGAATATTTAAGGTGTGTTGATTGAGTCAAATCATCAGCTTGTGCATTGAGTAACATTACGAGTTAATGTTCCACCGTAAAAATCCCGGGGGTCGGCCCAGTGAATGAAGTTATTTTTTCAAAACATCCTTATATTTTATAGTTACAGTCTACTTACCCTTCACTCTGACATTTCTCCACTTTGTGCATGTATAGGTCCTGTTTGTGCATGTGTGTGTCTTTCGGACCTGTGTGTAATTGACAAGCAAGACTGAAAACATTGAATTTCCCCTCAGGGGGATTAATAAAGTAAATAAACTAACTAAACTAAACATAAACTAAACTAACTAAACTTATTAAACTCTCCATGATATGAACAGTGGCTTCTGCCTCGAAACCAGCCACAACCCAGCTCTGAGCAGAGTGACCCTCTGCTACTGACCAGTCAACGGACTACAGTGTTCACAGCTCCACCTTTCAGTAACAGATCCCAACAGAAGGGGTACCAAAAATTGTATGAATGGATAGGAACAGTTCCATTGGTACCATCCACAACTTTTCACAGTGGAAACGGAAAAAAAGCACACCAAACCGTACCACACCATAACGCAAGGTACTGCTCGGTGGAAACAGGCCTAAAATGACTCTTAAAAGACAAAAATAACAAAAAAAGACACAACATGATCATGAAGAGAGATGAAATGACTACAAAGAAAAAACAGATGCGAAATGACCTCAAACACACACAAAACTACCAAGAAATGTCTACAAAGAGACACAACCCCTGTACAGTTGTCATGAATGTTGAAATTAGCTATAGAGACCAAAATTGTTTTTTTGTGTCAGGCTGTAAACATACTTATTTCTGCTGTAAAGTTGGACATTTTAACATGGGGGTCTATGGGTACTGACTCGCTCTTGGAGCCAGCCTCAAGTGAACATTACTGCAGATTTTGGTACTTTGGTTTCATTTCTTTGTCCCGGCAGTTGCTGCTTGATTCTGAAAAAATAATTGTTATTACCGTGTACATACCTATTTGGAGATAAGTTCAAATGAAATATATTCACAGGAAATATAGAACACATTACCTGTGTCCCTTATGAATTAAGGAATCCCACTAAGTTGTGAGGGAAATTATTAAGTTATTGGAATAGTGCAAAAATAGTGCAATGCTGTTTTACATCAAATTCACTGATACTCAACAAATTTTAAATGTTTTCTCACCCACCTCTTAATTAGACACTTTCTGATGACACAATGTGCTTAAATCTGAAAACACAGAAATGAGAAAAATTTAAACGGAAAACAGAATCTGGGGAGAAAAAAAAGAATCTGAAGAAGACTTGTTAAATGCACCCTGCTGAAGTGAGTTGATGAAAAGAAGGAAACAGTGAGGAGGGAAAGATGAAATGTGGAGGAGAAAGTGAATGGTATAAATATGGAAGACGCAGAGGAGGAAGTTAGCAGTCAGACGAAGAGAGGAAAGTGTCTGCAGGTAATCCTCGGTGACCTCTGACCTCCAGAGGCCGACGTCTCTCCTGACGACAGTTGACCCTGTGCTAAGTCCCACCCCCGGATGTGGACTGGCCAATCATAACATTGGAATGGCTCAGACCAGGGTCCGACACCAGCACACCCGTGCTCCATTGACTCTAATGTAATCGTTTCAGATTTCCTTCATTTTCAGGCTGGTTTTGTGGATTTGGAGCTAAATGTTGTGCTTTGGGCACGTCGTGGGTTAATGATACTCGTTACCTGGAGAGGTTGGAAGGAGATTTACATTTCTTCCCTGTTTCAAAACCAAAATCAGACCCTGAAAAGTGGTTAGCTAGCTAGCTAGTGAAGATACAGCCTACTGAATGTATACACATGCTGCTTTTGCTTGTCAATGATTATAACAGTGAAAAAAAGACTGACCCTGCTGTACAGGAACCAGCGGAAACAGGGAAACTTTGCTGATATTGAACCAGCTGTGTGTCA
>NC_065516.1:4711366-4714634 GCF_006386435.1 Epinephelus moara
AGCGACTGATGAGGGACCTAAGGTGAGAGGAAGAAAAGCTAAGTTCTTGTTGAGAACAATGAACCAAGAAAAGTTTGTGGATAGTTACATCATATCTGGATTGGAGGTTTCTGCGCTCAACAGTAACATCTACCATGAGTTGCCTGATGTGTTCACACAAAATGAGATGCCTGTCACGCGTGACAATATTCCAAGACAGGAAGAGTTAGGTGCTTGGCCGCAGTTAAGCTCAGTGGAAATTCCCGTCATAGATGCTGATGTGGAGCTGCTAATTGGAACCAGTGTTTCAAAATTAATGGAACCATGGGATGTTGTCAACAGCAAAGGTGACGGACCTTATGCTGTGAGAACCCTGCTGGGGTGGGTTGTCAATGGACTACTGAGAGAAGAGGACGAGGCTGAAAACAGTTGTCCCACCATTACAGCCAATTGAATTTCAATAAGTGCCTTAGAGGAACTATTGGTGAAGCAGTACAATCATGACTTCAATGAGAAATCAGCTGATGAAAGGCCAGAAATGTCCAGAGATCTCAAGTTTTTGGGAATTATGAACGCTTCAGATGATCTCAATGACGGCCACTACTGTCTGAGATTACCTTTCAGAAATGATGATGTCATTATGCCCAACAATCGCCAGGTTGCTGAGCAAAGGGCGCTGTGCCTGAAAAGGAAACTGCAGAAAACTGCTACATTTAAGGAGAAATATGTGAATTTTTTGAACGACGTCATACACAAAGGCTATGCAGAAAGGGTGCCAGAACATCAACTAAAAGGAGATGAAGGAAAGGTCTGGTACATTCCTCATCATGGTGTGCACCATCCTAAAAAGGGAACCTTGAGAGTGGTGTTTGACTATGGTGCCAGCTTTAAAGGAACATCACTGAACACTCAGCTACTCCAGGGACCTGATTTGACAAATTCGTTGCTTGGAGTCCTCACAAGGTTTTGTCAAGAGCCAGTGACAGTGATGGCTGACATTCAAGCAATGTACCACCAAGTAAAGGTCGCAAAACAGGATGCAGATTTTCTACGTTTCCTGTGGTGGCCAGATGGCAAACTGACACAACACCTAGCTGAATACAGGATGACTGTTCATCTGTTTGGTGCAGTATCATCACCCAGCTGTGCTAGTTTTGCCCTAAGGAAAACTGCTGAGGACAACAGAGCAAATTTTCCAGCAAATGTGATTGACACCATCAAGCACAACTTCTATGTGGATGACTGCTTGAAGTCCCTGTCTTCAGAGGCAGAGGCCAAAGCCCTAGTGAGAAACCTGACAGCTGTATGCAACTTGGGAGGATTTCAGCTGGTAAAATGGATCAGCAACAGCAGGTCAGTTCTGGAGTCCATTGACGTGGAAAAAAGGGCCAAGGAGGCAAAGGAACTTGATATGGACAGAGAAAATCTCCCTGTTGAAAGAACTCTGGGACTGCTGTGGTGTGCAGAAACTGACACCTTCAAGTTCAAGTTGGCATTTGAGGAAAGGCCACCCACAAGACGGGGTATCTTGTCTGTGGTGAGCTCAGTGTATGACCCCATTGGTTTTCTTGCACCTTTCACCCTATCTGCTAAGTTGATGCTGCAAAATCTCTGCAGGTTGAGCTTCGGTTGGGATGATCAAATCCCACATATATACCAGATGCAGTGGGTGGGGTGGCTGGACGACCTCTGAAAACTCAGTGTGTTCAGTGTGCCAAGATGTATCAAACCCAAAGATTTTGGACAAATCACCAGTGCCCGACTACATCATTTCTCAGATGCTTGTGAAAATGGTTATGGCACAGTGTCCTACCTGAGGCTGCAAAATGAAAGAAATGAGACCCATCTAGCCTTCATGCTAGGAAAGGCACGAGTTGCTCCAGTAAAGAAGGTTACAATCCCAAGGATGGAACTAACAGCTGCTCTGCTTGCAGTCAGAGTCGATAAGTTGCTGAGAGCAGAGCTGCAGTTAGAGCTGAGAACATCAACTTTCTGGACAGATAGCACAACAGTGCTGAAATACATCAGGAACAAAACAAAATGCTTTCACACCTTTGTAGCCAATAGGATTTCTGCCATAAGAGAAACCACTGCTGTCTTGCAATGGAGGTATGTTGGCACAAAGCAGAACCCGGCGGATGAGGCCTCTCGAGGTGTGAAAGCTGAGTACTTTCTTGTATGCAGCAGATGGATTCATGGCCCTGACTTTCTTTTCAAAAATGAAAGAGAGTGGCCTGTGAACATCGTGGAGCCTGCTCCTATTAGCATTGATGACCCAGAGGTCAAAGGAGAGGCTACAGTGAACACCATCATTATCAAGGACAGAAGGACTGCAACAGATCAGCTGATAAATTATTTCTCATCGTGGAAAAGGTTGAGAATCTCAGTTGCATGGTTTCTCCAGGTGAAAAAGACATTGCAGATGTTGAGTAAGAAGCGAAAGGAAATAAAAGCTTCTGTGTTCAGCAGAAAACTTGATGTGACTCATCAGAAGAGCACAGTGGAAAAGGAGATGCAAAGATTCAGAACTATACTTGGTAACCAAACTTTGTCTACAGAGGATATTGATGCTGCAGAGCAAGCCATTGTCCAGTTCTGTCAACTCGATAGGTTTCAAGATGAAATAATTGCTCTGAAAAGGGGAGCATCTGGAGTCAAGAAAAGCGGTCATATTTACAAACTCGATCCAGTGTTGGAAAAAGGACTCTTGAGAGTAGGAGGAAGACTTAGCAAAGCAGCAATGCCAGATGACACAAAATACCCAGTTATTCTTGCTAAAGATCAACACATCTCCACTCTCATTTTACGGCACATTCATGAACAATTAGGGCATTGTGGAAGAAATCACCTGCTTTCCAGGCTTCGGCAAAAATACTGGATCACCAGTGCTAATGCTGCTGCCAGAAAGATTCTCTCCTCCTGTGCTGTCTGCCGACGTTATTGGGGAAAGCTGGCTGAGCAAAAGATGGCAGATCTACCTAAGGAAAGACTTCAGCCCGACCTCCCGCCATTCACAAATGTAGGTGTAGACTATTTTGGCCCATTTGAGGTGAAGGTTGGCCGCAGCCTCATCAAACGCTACGGGGTTATCTTCACCTGCATGGCCAGTCGTGCAGTACATTTGGAAATGGCATACTCATTGGATACAAGTTCTTGCATCCATGCACTGCGCAGGTTCATTGCCAGAAGAGGTCAAGTGTCACACATCAGATCAGATAATGGAACCAACTTTGTGGGAGCAGAACGTGAACTGAGAGAAGCTCTGTCTGCTCTGAATCACAAGAAAATT
>NC_065516.1:4715811-4720141 GCF_006386435.1 Epinephelus moara
TATGGCGATGGAAGTAATCATCAGGGCTTCTAAGTGGGTGGTAGGTGGGGAGAGACGGCAGAACGGGTTGCATCTTCCACCAGTTAGGGCTTACATGGATGACATGACACTGGTGACCACAACAATGCCGTGTACAAAGAGGCTGCTAGAGAAGGTATATAAGAACCTCAAGTGGGCCAGCATGAAGATCAAGCCTAGTAAGTCTAGAAGCATCTCGATACATACAGGGAAGTTAAGTGATAGGAAGTTTGTCATAGATGACGAGGAAATCCCAACAATTAGGCAAAAGTCAGTCAAGAGCTTAGGTAGGTGGTACAATGTGGAGTCGAATAATGAGGAACAGGTGGTGAAATTTAGAAAAGATGTGGCAGAAGGATTGGATAGAATAGATAAATCAGAACTTCCAGGAAAGTTGTAGTCTCGCTCACTAGACCTTTCTCTAGAAAAGAAAGGTCTGGTGACTCTCTAAGATTGGAGAAAAAAATGCCACGTTTTTTTTTTATTTCTTTCAACCACAGCCACAGCAACGGTGCGCTTGCAAAAATATTGCTGGGGGGAAACAGGTTTTGGTGTAACACGCCCACANTCCAGGAAAGTTGTAGTCTCGCTCACTAGACCTTTCTCTAGAAAAGAAAGGTCTGGTGACTCTCTAAGATTGGAGAAAAAAATGCCACGTTTTTTTTTTATTTCTTTCAACCACAGCCACAGCAACGGTGCGCTTGCAAAAATATTGCTGGGGGGAAACAGGTTTTGGTGTAACACGCCCACAAAAATATCGCCTACAGGATGCGAACCATGGCAGAAAAATGGCTACATCCCCGCAAGATCAAACACCGCAAAAGTTAGTAAAGGACGTTTGTCGACTATGAAAACCGGAGGTGGTAGGGCAGGACTTCAACGGGTGGCTCGTTCCGCCCAATGAGAGGCTGATCTATGCAGCGAACTTTCGCCCACTCAGACTAGGAAAGTTGAAGTTGTGGTGTCTGCTATTTGGGCTATATCCTCGGTTAATGTGGCCATTGTCAGTTTATGAAATTCCAATATCCGTTGTGGAGAGAATTGAAAGGTCAGTTAGGTCCTGTATTACGAAGTGGTTGGGCGCTCCTAGGTGCCTAAGTAGTGTTGCATTGTATGGAAAAGGGATATTTCAGCTGCCAGTATCTAGTTTAACAGAAGAATTTAAATGTACCAAGGTCAGGACAGAGCTCCTGTTATCTGGGAGTAAGGACGTGGTAGTTAGGAGTGTGGTTCCAAATCCAACCAAGGGAAGGAAGTGGAACTCAAGATCGGCTGGCCGGGGAGGCCTGGGGCTTGGCTCAGGCAAACCAGTATAGAATAAAGCGATTGGAATAAAGAGATTCACCAATCAGTCCTCTCAGGAGAAAATTCAGGAAGAGGAAGGTTATTTAAGCGTGGGAGTGGTCTATTTGAATCCCTTTTGTTTGAGACCATGCTGCAAGGTGAGTGTGTTTGCTGATCCTGTGAGTTTATCTATCTCCTTTAATTTTAGCTTATGTTGGAGTTATGCTATGTAACGTGTGAAATAGAGTATGATGAATGTGCTAGGAAAGGTAGTATCGGCACTGTCTCTACCTGGAGCTCGCATGAACGGAGCCTGGGTTTGTTAAAGGTGGCAGTGCTGTTTGGGCTGAGAAAGCCATGTGTAAGTAAGGTAAAGGAGGTTATTGGGTTGGTGTGGGGAGCAGTGAGACCTGGCGTTAGGGGAGTGTCTCTGGGGCGCCAGAGATCGCTGTCTAGCCTCCTGGAGGTGTCGTGGGACCAACTAGACGAAATACTGGTGAAAGGAGGTTCCCACCCGATGACCCCAAAGACATGCTAGTTATCACTGCTCACTGGTCTGTATAGTTAAGCCTTGCCATAATAGCTTATCATAGGGCTTAGGAGGTTATTCACTGAGTGCTGATCCTTTCTCTAGAGCACAAACTTCTTGTGTTTATTTGAATTGAATATTTTATCATTAATTATCAACATGTCTTTTCCTCTTCTCTTCTGCAAGTCTTCCCTGTTAGATCTGATCATAATCTCATTTCCAGACAGTTTTTTTTTTTTTTTTGGTGAGTTTTTTCCTGAGGACACGATGCCTGTGATCCTCCACCCACCAGAGCCTCTCTTCATTCTGCAATCAGCTCCACATTTACATTCAGATGACTGCGCCGAGGCTGCCGAGGCCGCTGGAATGTAAATTTACCCAGAGATCAGCTGGGGACTCGTGTAGATTGAAGAGGGAGGAGGAAGGTGACTGCAGCCTCACACCTGTCCTCACATGACATTTACCAGCCAGCCTGAAACCTTAGTTACCAGGATTTCAAGAGAGACGAGTTCATTAAGTGAAAATCATCTCAGTTTTAAAATCTCTCTGTGAACATATGAGTATTCATGCATCTTTAGTTTTATTCTCATACTGTGTGAAAAAGATATCTTTTTGGTCCAGAATGAAACATCTCAACTACTGACATGAAATCATTCTTGATCCCCAAAGGATAACTCTTGACCTTTACTCAAGTGCCACAATAAGGCTAAAGCTCCGGCTTTACAAGAAAATGGGGGTCAAATTCTCCATGTTTCTGTATACATTACCTCTGGTAACATTGGCTTAATAAATCAATAACTGAAGCCAAAATATTGAAATCTGACAGAGGTTAAACCCTTTTAGTTTAAATGTCCTCAGAATAGCTGGATAGCCCAATAGCACCCAGTTGCAGAGCCCCAGGCTCAGGCACCCTGCACCTATGGTGGAAAATTCAATCAATCAATCAAATGTATTTATATAGCACCTTTCAAAACAAATCAATGTCATTCAAAGTACTTTACATTTTGACTGAAAAATACAGAGAATAAAAAAGTAAAATCAGAAAAAGGCACAATGTATCACACAATAATAATTTAAAACAATAATAGAAGATAAAAACAAGTTCAAAACTACTGTGCTGCTACTAAAAAAAGAAAAAAACAATATATATATATTTTTAAAAAATATTTAAAATAACATGCAGTATAAAATATAAAGTCAAGGTCAGGAGAATAGCAATAATAAAAAGAGAAAAATACAGATAAGACCACTGAATAAAAACAAAAGTAGAGAAAAATACAGATAAGACCACTGAATAAAAACAAAAGTAAAAATAAAAATAAAATGCAGGATAAAATACAGAATAAAATAAGATATAAAAACAAATACAGATAAAAAGTAATAAATAGAATAATGTAGGGCACTACATAAAAGCCAGACTAAAGATTTGGGTTTTTAGCCTACGTTTGAAAGTGTCAGTGTTTCTGACTCCCCTCAGATCCTCAGGCAGATTGTTCCACAGTTTTGGAGCATAGTGGCTGGAAACAGCATCACCAAATGTTTTTGTTCTACTCTGTGGGACAGTTAAAGGATATCTTCGGTATTTTTCAACCTGGGCCCTATTTCCCCATGTGTGCATGTGCGTATGATTCATAGGTACTACTCGTTCTAAAATTGGTTCAGTATTGAGGGAGGCGGATGCAGCCGGCAGCCGCAAAACAAGCTAAAACGGTAACGGGGGCAAATGTGTCCCGTATAAGTTTGCGCATTAAAAGTGCTTTTTTTTGCCACTGACCGGTTCAGATCGCCAGTGCTATCTCTGTAAATAGCATACTAAGCGTTTCCCTTACCTCTGGGCTGACGTCATCTCGCGAGAGAAAAAAAACACTTTTAATGCGCAAACTTATACGGGAGAAAACAGCACGGAGAAAACATGTCTCTCATTGTTTAATAGCAGCAATACAATAAGGCTTCATTCATCAAAGACAGAAACTCGATCTCTCTCCTTCTCTCCTTCTCTCCCTCTTTTTTCTCTGGCTCAGGTGTGTGGAATGGATCCTTCGTCTCTGGCTGGCTGCAGGAGCAAACCGTTTTGTTTGTTTTTTTGTTTTTTTACCGGCAGTGAGATCATAACTTTAAAAAATGTTTGAAAGAAAAGTAACCAAAGAAAATGTGTAATACTGAATATTTTGTTTGTTTCCAAGATATTTTGAATTTTGAAACCTGTTTTATTGACCTGTTCGTAATAAATTACTTTTTTTTTTACTTTAAACATTTATCTCAGCATTGCAAGTTATTGAAAGCGAGAGTCAAGACTCAAGCCAGCAGCAGCCACATGTGAGAAATGGCTTAACTAAACATTTCCTGCAATTAAACTGGTTAACTGGTTTATAAACAGTGTGCTGTGAGATCTGCCACTGCGCACCTCACAACCGTGCGTAATAGTCGCGCGTAATGACCGCTCCTCGTTGGTTAAACTGCACGTCTTTCATGTTTGTCTCACTGACAGGTGGAGAGCCT
>NC_065516.1:4721569-4721756 GCF_006386435.1 Epinephelus moara
GTCACATTCAACTGGGCTCTATATTAAAACATCGACCACGGGTCTGACGTTTAAACTACGCATGAAAACACTACGTTCTGTGACAAAACAACAGTAACATATCGGTAATTATGGCTTACAATTGTGCGCCTTTCCCTCACTTGTCATTTTCCGATGATTGTTGCGAAATGCATGCTGGGATACCTGG
>NC_065516.1:4721803-4727499 GCF_006386435.1 Epinephelus moara
CCTTTCCCTCACTTGTCATTTTCCGATGATTGTTGCGAAATGCATGCTGGGATACCTGGCTGTCTGAAGTCCACACAAGTCTGCTCCGATGCATCCCCGGTGAAATGGGTGTGTCGAGAACACATCCGGGATTTTGGACTGAACTTGGCTAGATGTGAACTTTGAATTGGAACAGTACTTGGGCTGTGACTGATGACGTGTCACAAGTCCACAAGAACACAAGTCCGCACAAGAACGCATATTGAGAAACGGCTATAGTCTGGTGCAAGCCCATGCAGTGTCTTAAAAACTAATAAAAGAACTTTAAAATCAATACGGAAACTAACAGGCAGCCAGTGCAGGGATTTTAAAATAGACATAATGTGTGCTCTCCTTCTGGTCTGAGTGAGAACTCGTGCTGCAGAGTTTTGAATCAGTTGCAGCTGATTAATTGTATTCATGGGTAGACCAGAAAGGAGAGCATTACAGTAGTCTAGCCTGCTAGTTATAAAAGCGTGCATTAGTCTCTCCGTGTTGGTCAGAGAGAGAAACGGCCTCACTTTGGAAATGTTTTTGAAATGATAAAATGCTGTTTTTGTGACATAGCATATATGTGGCTTAAAATTAAGATCAGAGTCAAATGTCACTCCTAGATTTCTTGCCTCTTGACCTGGGTTTAGACCAAATGTATTTAGTTTAGAGGCCAGTTTCTCTCTCTGAACCTTTGAACCAATGATCAGTACTTCTGTCTTGTCCTGGTTAAGCTGTAAAAAATTCTGTGACATCCAGGCCTTAATATCTAAAATACAGTTAAAAAGGGAGTCAATTGGTCCAGTGTCATCAGGAGACACGGCCACATAAAGCTGAGTGTCATCAGCATAACTGTGGAAAGAGATGCCATGTCTAGGGGATGCATGTACAAATTAAAAAGTAACGGTCCTAAAATTGATCCTTGTGGTACCCCACAGGTAATCTCATAGTGTTTGGAGAAATGACATTGAAATTGTCTATAGAGATGAAAAATTTTCTTCCACAAAGGTATGAGGTAAACCAGTTTCAAACAATTCCAGATAGGCCAATACACTCAATCTATTTAAAAGAATTTGGTGGTCCACGGTATCGAAAGCAGCACTCAGGTCAAGTAGTACCAGAACCGAAGGTTTGTTTTTGTCAAGATTTGTTCTGATATCATTTACTACTTTTAGCAGGGCTGTCTCTCTACGATTTGTCCTAAATCCAGATTGAAACGCTTCTAGTCTGGTGTTTGAATTTAAAAAGACACTTAGCTGTATAAAAACTAAAATTTTACTTAAAAAAGGAAGGTTTGAAATTGGTCTATAACTGCTGGGTGATAAAATGTCCAGATTCCCTTTCTTTAAAAGAGGTTTAACTAAAGCAGTTTTAAAATCAGTGGGGAAGACACCTAGCTGCAGGGAATAGCTTACAATGGTCAGTATGTCTTCAGATACTGAATTAAAAATTGTTTTAAAAAGGGAGGTTGGAATAGGATCAAGGGAACATCTGGAGAATTTCAGTTCTGTTACTATTTTCCTCAGAGTGTCAGCATCAACCAGGTCAAAATATTCATACCTCACATCGCATAGTATACCGGATATTGGTAAAAAAGCAGTGTGCTTGTTTTGCTGACAGATACCAGACCTAATATTAAAGGAAAATTTCAACCTGTCTCCTATCGTCCTAAATTTGTTTCAAGTGACTAGTGACATAAAAATAATAGTTAGCATGTTAGCCATTAGCCTAGATACAGCTGGGGCGCATAGTAGCGTCAGACCTGTTAAAACGTAAGTAAAAGGGCACACTTCAAGTGCAAAGTTAGTCCACTAAACAAGCTTTTTTTCCACAAAGACCACCTCATATCGTTAGGATAAATGTCAGAGAACATATAGAAAACGATATGTAAACGTGTTGTTTTACCTTACCAGTGTGGTGCCATGTTTGTTTACCATTTAGCTCTGCTTTCCAAAGTGCGGCCGAAATATCGCGAGAACAAGCAATGATCTCATACAGTGCCTTTTATGTCTCATTGTGTGTGTTAAGGTGGAAAAAATGTGAGTTCAGCGCACTTCCATCCATTTTCATCCACCTACTTGGGGCCGGTTTGCAGGGGCAACAGGCTGAGCAAAGTACTTCAGTCGTCTGCCTCCCCAGCCACATCCCTTCCCAGGCCAGATGAGATATATAATCCCTCCATTTTGTTCTGTGTCTGCCCTATGGCCTCCTATTAGCTGGACATACCAGGAACATCTCTGACGGAGGCACCAAGGAAGCATTATGATCAGATGTTAAACCACCTCAACTGGCACCCTTTAGACATGAAGAAGCAGTGGCTCTACATCCACACCTACTGGCTAAAGAAACTAACTGCACTCCATGAACACCTGGCAGCACAAATAAACCAACTGCTTATGGATGGGACCCATCCAGAGTGATTAACCCAAGGACAGACAGTCTTGATCATGAAGGATCCCAGAAGCGCACGGTTCCATCCAACTACTGGCCAATAACCTGCCTCTGTACAACCTGTATGGTCCTGTCAAGCATCGTAGCAGCTAAGATGAACAGGCACATGGCCCAATATATGAGCAAGGCCCAGAAAGGCTACAAATACCTTGGGGTCCCGCAGGCAAATGGGAACCATGAGGAGGCTGCAAGGAAGTCAGCCACAGCCAAATAAGTACACAGAGTAAGGCAGGTCGTGAAAAGTTGGCTGAATGGAAAGAACAAGGTCCAAGCCATCACACGTACAACCTGTAATCAGATACCCCGCTGGTATAATAAGCTGGCCAAAGGAGGAGATAGAGGCCACTAATATCAAGACAAGGAAGCTTCTCACAGTGCATGGAGGGTTTCATCCAAAGTCCAGCACTCTGAGACTCTACACTAACTGGAACAAGGGAGGCAGAGGACTTGCTCTCCTGGATGTGCTTGTCGTGCTGACGTATTGCGGTAAGCGTGTTGTGTCATTTCCGGTGTTTCTGTGATAGCGTCTCTGTGCTGCTCTAGCGAACTCTACCGGCTTGCTTTCTGTTTTTCCTCACTTCAGTTGCTTAACATTTACTTCAAGACTTAACCCACACTAGTTCTGTTGAAGCACTTATAGCTCTCCTCTTTTTTAAGACTTTCTTGCTAATCTTAGTTGTTGTTTGCACGTTATTAGCCTTGTTAGCTACGTTAGCTTAACAGTTAGCGATGACTTCTCCTTCTGCTCTTTCTTGCTCAGTGTGCCAGATGTTTAGCTATGCCTCTGCCTCCTTTAGCGACAGAGGTAATTGTAAAAAGTGTAGTTTATTTGCTGCGTTGGAGGCAAGGCTCAGTGAATTGGAAGCACGGCTCTGCACGATGGAAAGCCATTCAATTGCTGCAGTAGTTAGCCAGCCCCCTGTAGCCGGTGTGGAGCCACTTAGCATAGCCTCTGCTAGCGGTCCCCCGGTAACCCCCGTGCAGCTGGGAGGCTGGGTAACTGTCCAGGAGAAGCATAGTTCCAAGCCGAAGCCCATGGTTCACCACCAGCCTGTTCATGTTTCTAACCACTTTTCCCCACTCAGCGACAAGAAACCATAGCCATAGTCAAATGTATCCCTGGGGCCAGAGCAGGCGACATTGTCAAATTTAAAACCGCTGGCTAAGGCTAAACGTAGATTTAGTATGATCGTTATTCACGTTGATGGCAATGACACCTGGTTACGCCAATCATACGTCACTAAAATTAATCTTCCTCGGTGTGTGAATACGCAAAAACTATGTTGGACTCTGTAGTTTTCTCTGGACCCCTCCCAAATCTGATCACTAATGATATGTTTAGCCACATATCATCATTTAATCGCTGGCTGTCCAGGTGGTGTCCAGCAAACAATGTGGGTTTCGTTAATCATTGGAAAACTTTCTGGGGAAAACCTGGTCTGATTAGGAGAGACAGCATTCATCCCACTTCGGATGGAGCTGCTCTCATATCTAGAAACCTGGCCAAGTTTATTAGTAATTCAAAACCCTGACAACCCAGAGTTGAGACCAGGACTCAGAGTCAAAGTCTTACACACTTCTCTGAGCTTCTAGTGCAGCTACCCACCCATAGTTTTATACAAATGGTGTCTGTCCCCCGACCACCAAAATGATCTAAATCTAAAAGTAAACAAAGAGGAGTTGTACATAACAACCTCATGAAAATTAAAAGCTCTTCTGTGAAAGAAAAACAAAACAGGAGAATTAAATGTGGACTGTTAAATATCAGGTCTCTATCATCTAAAGCAGTGTTCGTAAACAAATTAATATCAGATAATCATATTGATTTACTCAGCCTCACTGAAACCTGGCTGTGTCAAGATGAACATGTCAGTCTAAATGAATCCACTCCTCCCAGTCATAATAATACCCACATTCCTAGAGGCAGCGGCCAAGAAGGGGGAGTTGCAGCCATTTTTAACTCTAGTCTGTTAATCAGCCCTAAACCTAAACTTGATTATAATTCCTTTGAAAGCCTTGTCCGTAGTCTTTTACATCCGACCTGGAAAACCTTGCAGCCACCTTTATTTGTTATAGTGTACCGTGCTCCTGGCCCGTATTCTGAATTTGTGTCTGAATTCTCAGAGTTTTTATCCAGTTTAGTTCTTATACCAGATAAAGTTATTATTGTAGGTGATTTTAACATTCATGTTGATTTTGATAATGACTCTCTGGCTACTGCGTTTATCTCATTATTAGACTCCATTGGCTTCAGTCAGGGTGTACATAAACCCACTCACTGTTTTAACCATACCCTCGATCTAGTTCTGATGTATGGAATTGAAATTGATAACCTAACAGTCTTTCCACAGAATCCCTTGCTATCCGATCATTATTTGATTACTTTTGATTTCTTTTTACTCGATTACACGCCACTCAGCAACAGTTACTATACTAGATGTTTATCAGATAGTGCTGTCGCAAAATTTAAGGAAATGATTCCTTCGTCGTTAAATTTAATACCATGTCCTTCAGTAACAGGTTTCCTGTACCGACTTTAAACTCTCCCGAATTGATCATCTTGTCGATAACGGCGTAGGCTCGCTGCGAACAACACTCGACTCCGTAGCACCTCTTAAAAAAAAAGTTAACAAAGCAAAGAAAGTTTGCTCCTTGGTATAACTCTCAAACCCGTAAGTTAAAACAAATATCGAAAATTTGAAAGGAATTGGTGATTAACCAAACTGGAAGAATCTGGTTTAGTCTGGGCAGACAGTCTCAAAACGTATAAGAGGGGCCTTCGCAATGCCAGAGCAAAGTATTACTCAGCATTAATAAAAGAAAACAAAAATAACCCCAGGTTTCTTTTCAGCACTGTAGCCAGGCTGACTGACAGTCACAGCTCTATTGAGTCTTGTATTCCTTTAGGCCTTAGAAGTAATGATTTTATGAGCTTTTTTAATGACAAAATTCTTACTATTAGAGGCAAAATTCATGACCTCCTGTCCTCAGATAGCACCTATCTGCCCTCAAACACAGCTGTAAGACCTAATATACAGTATATTTAGATTGCTTCTCCCCGATTTCTCCTCAACAATTGACCGCAATGATTTCTTCGTCTAAATCAACAACGTGTCTCTTAGACCCATCCCAACTAGGCTACTTAAGGAAGTCTTACCTTTAGTTAACACTCATATATTAGATATGATCAATATATCCTTATTAACAGGCTATGTACCACAGTCTTTTAAGGTAGC
>NC_065516.1:4730339-4732066 GCF_006386435.1 Epinephelus moara
AGTCATGTGTTTAACTTCACAGAAAATAAAGAAAATAAATTAATTACAAGCTCATTTCTAGAAGATAACCAAGGGGTCCGGTGTATGAAACACAGTAAAACAAAGGCCAATTTGGTAAAATACTGTATAGGCGAATTTATTGGAGTGTCTCCAGAGACCGAAAATACAAGCTCAACATGCCGACATGAAGAAAAACCCCCCACATACAATCAGACGGGCTTCAAGACATCATTTAGACAGGCTGTCTACAGCAGCAGAGCAAAATGCTTTTACAACACACAGATAACTCACATAACTCATAGTGGAGCGAAGTGGCGAACAATTTGATTCAATAACACTCGTATTCACTAACACTCGTATTCACTGATGGTCATATTATTGACCTATTTAAGTGCAATGCAATGAAAACAACCAGCCAATGCACCTCGGACTATCTAACATATCACATCTGATCACTTGCAACAAATATGAAGGACACTCACAAGTAAGATGACTACAGAACCTCTCATTTTTTTTCTCCCGATTCCAAGGTATGGCAGCTGCCATTCCTCGCCATACCTAAATGACGCCTATGATGGTGGTCCAGGGTCCGGCGGTGGTCCAGGTTAATTTCCAGAGAGTTCCATTTTAGCTGCTGCATAAGAAAAAGAAACGTTTCAATACAAAATTTAAGGACAAACTTAAATTTTCTACAAATGATAAATGATATTTACAAAATAATTTTATTTGGAGCTTACAGGGCATAGGCACTTTTTGCGGTTCCCATTTTGACATGTCATTGCAGAAAATAATGAGCAATATTATGGACCTGCATGTGTTTATATTCTATACATAATCATCACTGTTAAAATAATAAAGGCACATGGTCAAAAGCCTTAAAAATTAATCATTCCCGTTTTATTTAAGGTAGTTATTTCTTTATCTCATTTACTACATAACACACATTAATAATCGTGTCATTAATATTTTAATAAACTTACAAGTCTTTGGCTTGTAAAATCTGTCTAAGTCCAATGTTTTGAAATTTAAAAAAATATATATTATATGGTCAAAATGTTTGGTGGAAATAATCTAAGCACAATCTATCCTGAGTGGAGCACAATGCTTATCTTCGTCTCAGTGTGTCAGCACTAAACGAGAGGTTTCCAGCCTGAATACACCTTTATTTTGCCCGGTTAATACTCAAATAACAAGCAAACATGTCTGTCTAACCATAAAACACAACTGGCAGATGCCCAAATGACGTTACTTGCAGGTCCTGATTCATGTATCATTAAATGATTGTACTAAATAAATGTAATTTAAGAAAAAATACAAATGAAAACATGAATTAAGTTAACGTTACCGTAAGTCTCAACGGTTGCCCCCCTCCCCCCAACTCTGCAGTGAAACCAGCAAAATGGTGGTGTTGAATTTGCTAAATGAATGAATTACTGTGGCATTGACTTCAAACCCAGTTAACTGTTAAAGTAAACTAGATAAGGTTTCTGCGGACTTTATGGAATGAGCGACTGTTTTGCTATACTGTCCTAAACTACATTTTACTTGGTGTAATTTTGGTAACAAGCACAGTAGAACTTAAGCTAACATTAGCAGCTAACGTTAATGTTAGCTTACTGTTCGACAGCCCTGCTGAACAAAATGGGAAGCTTACTGTATCTGGATTTTCTTAGAGATATGATTTAGCTGGTGATTTCTACACATGTCGAATTTAACTGACTGATAAA
>NC_065516.1:4732566-4733126 GCF_006386435.1 Epinephelus moara
GGATACTTACCGAAGAGTCCGACAGCACCCCAGGTGAAGCAGCCTCCATCTTCGTCCCCTTTGTCTGTCTCAGAGTAAAGCACATGTAAAGGGCGACCCCTTCCCCCCTCTTAAAGTAACACACCTATTGTGTTAAACTGGTTGCCGCCAATTAAAGTAACACACCCATTGTGTTAAACTGGCTGCCGCCAATTAAAGTAACACACACATTGTGTTAAACTGTTCAGCACATTAAATGTGTTAAGCTTTCTGTGCATTTTGTACAGAACTTGTGTTGAAATCCACACAAAATGTGTTACACAAGTAACAACACATTTTTTGGGTAATTTTTTAACACATCTCTTCTAAGAGTGTGGCCTCTAACGCTACCGTAAGAAACCCCGGAGTTATTTGACCAAGATTTGTCTTTTACTTCTCATTTAAAACAAACCTCACTGACTGCATTTTTTCATCTGTGTAATATTGAGACGAGACGAGACGAGATATGTATGTATATATATATGTATGTATGTATATATACATATACATATATATACATAAAAAAAAAATATATATATATA
>NC_065516.1:4740508-4745448 GCF_006386435.1 Epinephelus moara
TTGGGATGCTCTGGATCGGCGTATATGACAGCGTGTTCCAGTTCCTGCCAATATCCAGCAACTTCGCACAGCCATTGAAGTGGAGTGGACCAACATTCCACAGGCCACAATCAACAACCTGATCAACTCTATGCGAAGGAGATGTGTTGCACTGCGTGAGGCAAATGGTGGTCAACCCAGATACTGACTGGTTTTCTGACCCCGCCAGACCCCCCCAATAAAGCAAAACTGAACATTTCAGAGTGGCCTTTTATTGTGGCCAGCCTAAGGCACACCTGTGCAATAATCATGCTGTCTAATCAGCATCTTGATATGCCACACCTGTGAGGTGGGATGGATTATCTCGGCAAAGGAGAAGTGCTCACTAACACAAATTTTAGACAGATTTGTGAACAATATTTGTGAGAAATGGTCTTTTGTGTATATAGAAAATGTTTTAGATCTTTGAGTTCAGCTCATGAAAAATGGGAGCAAAAACAAAAGTGTTGCGTTTATATTTTTGTTCAGTGTACATACATACATACACACATACACACACAACTCACTCACCAGCCACTTTATTAGGTAAACCTGTTCAACTGCTCGTTAAACCAAACAGCTAATCAGCCGATCAAGTGGCAGCAACTTGTAGATGTCACAGGTGAGAGTTGTGACTTTAAAATAACTTTCTGAAAACCTCTACTGGGGAGTTGTGCTGACCCAAAACAGCATGCAGACAAAGGTTAAGATTTAATGATAAATTAGTCTTTTAAAAAACACTAAAGCACAATTTAAATCCAGATCTAAAATTAAATTAAAGTCCAAGTTATCTGGTGGGGGTAAAATGTCTTTTAAGAGGGGTAAAATGACACTAACAGAGTGTAGTGTCCAATATGGTGAAGTACAGTCCTTTAATCTTCAGCTGCGGAGAGTTGGTGGTCTTTCTTCCCTCGCAGCTGCTCAGTGCTCCAACTAGCAAACATAGTGACACCAAATCAGCAGATTTGCCAGTCTATTTCAAGAGTTCTGATGTGTGTGGTGAATAATTAGTAGAGCCAATAAAAGTAAATAAACTAAATAGCAAAGTAAATAAACTACACGGCACACAAAACAAACTAAATATTCATGCAAATGAAACAAAATTTAAAAAAAAAACAGTAAAAAACAATAACCAAAAAAGACGCAAACATTAAGGATGGGCTCTTGCTTAATCCAATTTCTACCACTTTATTCTAGTGCCTTTCAGTTATTCTGTTGCCAGACACTTCTTGTCTCTGGACAGGTGCTGAAACTCCCCCCAATCATGAGGCTGCCCAGCCTGTGTCCTTCCGGGTCAAGCCAAACCCTGCGAAAGCTCAAGAAAGTTGCAGCACTAAACTGCACCCCCACATACAAGGCTCAGAAAACACATAGACACACAGTGACCCTGCGACATAGACATGGTCAAGAAAGGGAAAGGTAATTTTTTGTTGTTGGTGACAAATGGGCTGATCTGAGTATTTTAGAAACTGCTGATCTACTACGATTTTCACACAAAGATCTCTAGGGTTTACAGAGGATGGTACAGAAAAGAGAAAATATCCAGTGAGAGGCAGTTCTCAGGGCAAAAATGCCTTGTTGATGCCAGAGGTCAGAGGAGAGTGGTCAGACTGGTTTAAGATGATAGAAAAGCAACAGTAATTCAAATAACTACTTGTTACAACGAAGGTATGCAGAAGACCATCTCTGAATGAACAACACATTGAACCTTGAAGCAGATGGGCTACAACAGCAGAGGACCACACCAGGTTCCACTCCTGTCAGCTGAGAAAAGGAAACTGAGGTTACAATTCATACGGGCTCACCAAAATTGGACAATAGAAGATTGGAAAAAATTTGTCTGAGTCCGATGAGCCTCGATTTCCACTGTGACATTCAGATGGCAGGGGCAGAATTTGGCGTAAACAGCATGAAAGCATGGATTCATCCTGCCTTGTATCAATGATTCAGGCTGGTGGTGGTGGTGTAATGGTGTTGGGGATATTTTCTTGGCACACTGAGCATTGTTTAAACACCACAGCCTTCCTGAGAATTGTTGCTGATTGTGTCCATCCCTTTATAACCAGTGTACCCATCTTCTGATGGCTGCTTCCAGCAGGATAACGCACCATGTCACAAAGCTCAAATCATCTCAAACTGTTTTTTTTAACATGACAGTGAGTTCACTGTACTCCAATGGCCTCCACAGTCACCATATCTCAATCCAATAGAGCACCTATGGGATGTGGTGGAACGAGAGATGCGAATCATGGATGTGCAGTCGACAAATCTGCAGCAACTGCGTGATGCTATCATGTCAGTATGGACCAAAATCTCTGAGGAATTGTAAAACACCCCAGTTCGGCTTGACCAACCAGTGGAAGAAATGGGCAAAACACAACAAGTTGAAATTTGCAAGTAATTATTTTATTAACAATTCAATAAATTAAGAAAGAGCTAAAAATGGGGGCCCAAGTTAAAGGAGAAAATAGATAAAATGGGGCTGGAAGCCAGTTCAGTTGAGAGGGGGAATAAATGTCTGTGGCTGGGTGTACTGGCGAAGCTGATATTCTTACAACAAGGTCGGTGTAGCTGTATCTGGTCACTGCTATGTGGCTGGTCAGGTCCGGCATTGCATGACGCTTCTAGTAGTTCTGCTTGACGAGGCAGCTCTCCACCTTGACCCAGCCGTGTGGTAGACCCAGCAGCCCTCTCAGCACACCCAGAACTGCAGAGGAGATTTACAGCCAAAATGAACAAACTAAAAACAGCAAACATGGCTCCACATACATTACGACACCTATTGCACGTCTGTCCGTCCTGGAAGAGGGATCCCTCCTCAGTTGCTCTTCCTGAGGTTTCTACCGTTTTTTTTCCCCGTTAAAGGTTTTTTTTGGGGAGTTTTTCCTTATCCGCTGTGAGGGTCATGAGGACAGAGGGATGTCATATGCTGTAAAGCCCTGTGAGGCAAATTGTGATTTGTGATATTGGGCTTTATAAATAAAATTGATTGATTGATTGATTGAATTGACATACAACACAACATTCAACACATCCGACACCAACAGACAAACAGTGCTCAATAAAAGTAGTTTCCAGAGAAAAAGGAAAAAGCCTATACCTGCAGAGGAGATTCACAGCCGAAATGAACAAACTGTCTCTGTGTGTGTGTGTGTCTGATAAGTACTCAGCAAATTAGGAGGTAACACCCATCACACCTGCATGTCATCAGCCTATCACCACAGCAATTCACCAGACATGGAAGCCACACCCACTAACCACTGCACTCTCTCAAACACACACACTGGGTGCTCAAATCATAAATAAATAAATAAATCACTGCAACCAAACGATACAAGTCTACCCTGTTACAGAATGTTTCCAGCACCTTGTTGAATCTATGCCATGAAGAATTAAGGCAGCCCAGTACTAGCAAGGTGTACCAAATAAAGTGACCGGTGAGTGTGAGTGTGTGTGTGTGTGTGTGTGTGTGTGTGTGTGTGTGTGTGTGTGCGCGCGTGTGTGTGCGTGTGTGCGTGCGTGCGTGCGTGCGTGTGTATTTATTTATATATACACACACACACACACACACACACACACTCATACAGTTAAGTTCTTTTGAAACTGTTTCTGTGTTTGCTCTCTAGCTTGCTCTGAACAGCTCTGTACAGGTGTTTCTGCCTTGGCCCTTAAAATGACCTGGTGGTAAACAGACAGCAGTGAAATGAGCAGCGGTCATCCCAGGTCGTACACTCATCACTGACAAAAGAAAAGAAAAAAAGAGAAATCCTGATTGAGATTCAGAGGAGAGAGGCTGGACTCACCCTGATGTGACTCCTCTCTGCAGGCACTGACCCACTGCAGAAGAAAATCACCTTCAGACGGCAGATTATTCTTCGTTTCCTTCATCCGTGGGCTTACTGAAGGAGTAATGACTCACACACCACACACACACACGCACGCACACACACACACACACACACACACACACATACACACACACACACAATTGTATTCCCCACCAGTGGCTGGTTGCTCTTTCAGAAGTCGCTGTGGAGCTTCTGGTTCACCGACTTTATTGCAGTGTGGTTTGGTTCTGAGCGGTGATCAAAGTTTGATCTGTTACACAGAAAGTGGAGGAGCCCTGTTCACTTCAGTGATGCTGTTTTCCATTAACGCACTGTTCGGAATGGGAGCTGACCAGTACACTGCATACCAAAACACATCAATGCATCCTTTAAATGCCTATAATTTCTCCATTCGGGATTTTTGGGCCATTAAAAATGCCACAGCTTTAAACTGTTGGTTTTTAGGGGATTTATTTATGGTTGGTTATGGTCATGTAGGACTTATCAAAGGATTATGTGATCCCTTTTGTGCAGATTTACAGGGTTATTAGTGAGTTATTAATATAAAACATTCCTTAAATCTCTGATGACCTTACAGCACTGAAACAGAATGTAAACAGAACATTGTTTGTTTACAAGTAAACTCCACAGAGCAGCTTTAATGGCACAGACACCAAAACCCTCGTACTTAAACTGAGAGGTAAGTATTTCTGTGATAAAGGTAGTTTAGATTCCTGTATTCTTTATCAAACTGAACATTAAATAGCTGGATGGATCATAGCTACTAATCATCCTTCTTTAACGTATTCATGTTTGTACTGTGTTTATTTTACATGTTTTACAGCTAATGGAAACTTTGTTTGTGTTTTCTTGATGTAAAACACCTGCCAGCCAATCAGGAACTAGTCTCTTTAATGGTATAAGTCTTTGTTAATGTTTCAACATGTTTCACTCAGTGATCACTGCAGCTAATTGACTCTTTGAGCTCTTATTTTCACCCTGGTCACTCTTTCAGGTGCGTTTGTTTTCGTCTTAATGTTCCTGTGCCAAGGCATGCCTGTGTGACCTGCGCAGATGTGACCCCGCCCACCCGCT
>NC_065516.1:4745491-4749119 GCF_006386435.1 Epinephelus moara
CAGGTCTGTAGACAACACTGTCAACATGGCCCTCCACTTCACCCTCAAGCATCTGGACTCCCCAGGAACCTATGCCAGGATCCTGTTTGTGGACTTCAGCTCTGCTTTCAATACAATCATCCCGGCTCTGCTACAGGACAAGCTCTCCCAGCTGATTGTGCCTGACTCCACCTGCAGGTGGATCACTGACTTCCTGTCTGACAGGAGGCAGCATGTGAAGCTGGGGAGACATGTTTCTGACACCTGGACTATCAACACTGGATCCCCCCAAGGCTGTGTTCTTTCTCCTCTGCTTTTCTCTCTGTACACCAACAGCTGCACCTCCAGTCATCAGTCCGTCAAGCTCCTGAAGTTCGCGGACAACACCACCCTCATTGGACTCACCTCTGATGGGGATGAGTCCGCCTACAGAGGGAAGATTGACCAGCTGGTGATCTGGTGCAGGCTGAACAACCTGGAGCTCAACGCTAAGACAGTGGAGATGGTTGTAGACTTCAGGAAGAACCCAGCCCCGCCCACCCCATCACCCTGTATGACTCCGCTTCCTGGGGACCTCCATCACCCAGGACTTCAAGTGGGAGCTGAACATCAGCTCCCTTATAACGAAAACACATCAGAGGATGTACTTCCTGCGGCAGCTGAAGAAGTTCAACCTGCCAAAGACAATGATGGTGCACTTCGACTCTGCCGTCATTGAGTCCATCCTCACCTCCTCCATCACCAGCTGGTACACTACTGCCACTGCCAAAGACAAAAGCAGACCGCAGCGTATCATTCGCTCTGCCGAAAAGGTGATTGGCTGCAATCTGCCCTCCCTCCAGGACCTGTATGCCTCCAGGACTCCGAGGCGTGCAGGAAAGATTGAGGCTGATCCCTCCCACCCTGGACACAAACTCTTTGAGACTCTCCCCTCTGGCAGGAGGCTGCGGTCCATCAGGACCAAAACCTCACGCCATAAAAACAGTTTCTTTCCATCTGCAGTCAGACATCTCTTCATCATCTTGGTCATTCACCTGTCACACACTGCATTCTGTTGATTTTGCACATCTATGCTTTGCACAACTGTTATTTGCACACAACCCTATTCATGTTTGCAGTGTACATATTTTTCTTATATTATATTATATTTTATATTTAATTGTTTATAGTATTTCCCTTTTAAACTTATGGTTCTAATTACTATTTTTATATATTTTATATTCTTTGTTATGCACCAATACACCAAGCCAAATTCCTTGTATGATAAAACCCACTTGGCAATAAAACTGATTCTGATTCTGAAAAACTAAATTGTCCATGTAGAGATGATGGCAAACTCCCAGGTGTCCACTTAGAGACAATAACTGACTCCCGGATGTCCTCATAGAGATGATAGCAAACTCCCAGGTGTCCACGTATAGACAGTGACAAACCCTCAATTGTCCATGCAGAAATTATATCAAACTCACATGTGTCCATTAGAGACAGTAACAGACTCTCAGGTGTCCATATAGAGATGATAAACTCCTAGGTACTCTTGTAGAGACAATAGCAGGCATCCATGTAAATGAATGGACTCATTGGTCAGTCAGATGAACTGCTTGTTGACTTTCTCCTGCCTGAGTTCTTGGCTGCATGATGGACAGCAGTGTTGGAATGTTTTGGGGAGAATTCAGGTCACAGGGCGTCTTTGCAAAATTAAAAACCGTAATACCAGAAAATCTGAGGAAATATTTATGCTTCATATCACATATCAAACGAGAGAGACTCAGCTGGACTGGAGTTTTTTCATGGATGAAGTTCATTTCAGTTCACTGTGTGAACTTATGTGTCGTCCTGTTAGTGCTGCACCTTCAGGCTGCAGTATAGAAAAGATTCTTTCATATTGAAATTCAGCCTAAGGCAAGTCACTCAAAGCCTCTCTCCCCATCAGTTTGTCTTTTCTGCTTCTATCGCTACTCTTTCTTTCTCTTCTCCATCTTTCAACACCTCATCTCATCTCTTCATCTTCTCTTTTTGTCTCCTTCCAGTCATTATGTATGTAGGTCGAATGGCTGTGTAAAATGTAAATGTTGCTCATGCCTAGCAGAGCAGGCCTCCCTCATAAATACAGTCACTGAATGGGAAATTAAACACCTCCAGCCACTTCAAACGCTCGCCCAATGTGTGTGTGCATGTGTGTTTGTGTGTTTGTCCTGGTGTGACCCTGCTGGTGGAGTTAGTGTGAACTTGTTGAGGTGGTTTGCTGACTTTAATGAGCGGGTGGGCGGGGTCACATCTGCGCAGGTCACACAGGCATGCCTTGGCACAGGAACATTAAGACGAAAACAAACGCACCTGAAAGAGTGACCAGGGTGAAAATAAGAGCTCAAAGAGTCAATTAGCTGCAGTGATCACTGAGTGAAACATGTTGAAACATTAACAAAGACTTATACCATTAAAGAGACTAGTTCCTGATTGGCTGGCAGGTGTTTTACATCAAGAAAACACAAACAAAGTTTCCATTAGCTGTAAAACATGTAAAATAAACACAGTACAAACATGAATACGTTAAAGAAGGATGATTAGTAGCTATGATCCATCCAGCTATTTAATGTTCAGTTTGATAAAGAATACAGGAATCTAAACTACCTNCACTTGAAACAAATTTAGGACGATAGGAGACAGGTTGAAATAAACCGAAATTTCCCTTTAAGTGCGGTGAGGTTTGTGGAAATGTGAACGGCTTGTTTCTCCTGTGACACATACCTGTGTGCCGCCACGGGTCGGCTGTTCAGGTACTTCTGGGCAGTCATGACACCAAGAAGAGGAAATGATTGGACCTGGAGCCGGGCTTCTCGGTCGCCGGTAAGCCGTTATCTTGTGCCGCGGAGAACTATGGCCGCCGTATTTGACAGGAATACGTATTCCTGTCTGTGTCTGTGTCTGTGTCTGTGTCTGTGACCCCCTTTCAACCCACAACCGGCAGGATTCGCCTTCCGTTTCTGCTACTGGTTGAAATCTGTACTCACACAACGTACTGAATAATTTATTTTGCTCACACAAAACAATTTTTAGTGGCAAATGTGAGTAATGTTAAAATGCTCGCACAGTAGAGCCCTGTAGTGGAAAACAAATCACAGTAGCATTGGTGGTGTTTCCGCCCTTGCATGTAATAACGGTGCTACATAACCTGCACGTCGTGCTGTTGTGATGAGTGAATGTCATGAGTCTTTTGTGGTGAAGTGAAGCCAAGCTTTCGACCACTTCTGTCTCTCCACCATTAAGTCTTCTTTGTTGTTGAACGTACTGCTGACTGACGGCCGTGATGTGCGTAAAGATTCAGCGTAATGAAAAGAATTGATAAGGGAATCGTTAAGCATAAAGGCTAATTATGTTGATGAATTGAACCAGTTGGAACCGGTTCTTAACAGGAACATGAGCATTCTTGAAAACACCCAGAAAACATCAGTAGAGAATTCATTCATTCATTCATCTTCTAACCGCTTCATCCTCTTAAGGGTCACGGGGGGGCTGGAGCCTATCCCAGCTGACATCGGGCGAGAGGCAGGGTACACCCTGGACAGGTCGCCAGACTATCGCAGGGCTGAGACATAGAGACAAACAACCATTCACGCTCACATTCACACCTATGGACAATTTAGAGTTA